>NC_134353.1:908228346-908565846 GCF_048569485.1 Anomaloglossus baeobatrachus
GCACATCCGGCCGCATTAGCGATGTTGCTGCGTGTGACACCGATAAGCAATTTTGCATCGTTGCAAAACCGTGCAAAATCGCTAATCGGCGACACGGGGGTCCATTCTCAATTATCGTTACTGCACCAGTAACGAGGTTGTTCGTCGTTCCTGCGGCAGCACACATAGCTCCGTGTAACACCGCAGGAGCGAGGAAGCTCTCCCTACCTGCCTCCCGGCCGCTATGAGGAAGGAAGGAGGTGGGCAGGATGTTACGTCCCGCTCATCTCCGCCCCTCCGCTGCTATTGGGCGGCGGTTCAGTGACGTTTCAGTGACGTCGCTGTGACGCCGCATGGACCGCCCCCTTAGAAAGGAGGCGGTTCGCCCGTCACAGCGACGTCGCCGGACAGGTAAGTATGTGTGACGGCTCTGGGCGATGTTGTGCGGCACGGGCAGCGATATGCCCGTGTCGCGCAACAGATGGGGGCGGGTACCCACACTAGCGATATCGGGACCGATATCGCAGTGTGTAAAGAAGCCTTAAGGCTCATAATATATAGAGGAGGCTATGTGAGAGCTCCTAATGTATATAGAAGGCTATCTGGGGGCTCACTATGTATAGAAGGACTACGTAGAGGGCTGTGGGGGGGGCTCATACTGTATATAGAGAGGCCATGTATGGGAGCTTATTTTTAAATTTTCAGCCTATTGGTTCGGCCTCCACAGCAGTCACGGTCGCTCATACGGCCCAAAAGGAAAAAGTATTGCCCACCCTGATCAAGAGCATCTCATTCAGCTAAGCAAACCATGGTCTTCACAGAGGAAGGGAAAGTAGTCCGAAAAAGCTCTGAGTAGACTGTACTCTGTCATGGCCAATATCCTTATTCATGTTACAAGCTTGTTAAAGGAAAGATGTTAGCAGGTTTTTGCTACTCTGAGAGCAGTATGATGTAGGGGCAGAGACGCCTGATCTAGCGATGTGTAATTTACTGGGCTACTTGCTTCAGTTGTTTGATGAAGGGTTGATTTTATTTGCTGCAAATCAACCAGCCTTCTGAATGTTGAGCTCTGTATAACTCACTACCACTGATTGGCAGCATAATACTAATATTTATTGATTTATATAGCGCTATTAATTCCACAGCGCTTTACATACATTGGCAACACTGTCCCCATTGGGGCTCACAATCTAAAATCCCTATCTGTATGTCTTTGGAGTGTGGGAGGAAACCGGAGAACCCGGAGGAAACCCACGCAAACACGGGGAGAACATACAAACTCCTTGTAGATGTTGTCCTTGGTGGGATTTGAACCCAGGACCCCAGCGCTGCAAGACTGGAGTGCTAACCACTGAGCCACTATACAGTACTAATCACTGAGCCATCATACAGTGCCACCCAGCTTTCTGTGTTTACTGTATTTTGGCAAAAATCTTCCAATCAGTGGTAAAGGGCAGAGTTATACAGAGCTCATGGATATGGAGGACTACCTGACAGTAAGTGTACTAGTCCTCTAGTGAATCTCCTGCTAATAGAACTGTGATTTTTTTCAAAATTACAGCAAGCAGCCCAGTAAGTGACACATTGCTGGTATCAGGGTCTCTGTCTCTAGATTATGCTGCTCTCAGATTAGGTGCGAAATACTTTGTAAAAGATTCCCTTTAAATTTGTCAGACTTTCACTTGCATGGTAGCCATGTATAGAGGGCATCACTTTTCTTTCCTTCTGGGAGAGAGAGGCTTTGCATTAGAATGTTGTTTAATTTAAAAGAAAAAAAAAAAAGTTTGTTTTTTGGGGGGTAAATTCTCAAAATAACCAAGGTAAAATAGAAAATGGATATGGCCATGTTTTAAAATATTGGAAGGCGAGATATAAAAATCATTCCTTTAGTGGACTGTACTCTACTAGGTAAGCACTAGGACATAAGTCAGATAAAACCTAGCAGTAGAGGTCATCGTACGGGAAAGTGGCTACTCAATCAGATGTCCAGAAAGTACAACCCCCCTACCCCACCAAAAACGTAACCAACCCCTCCATGGACTATCTTCTTCCTTTGAGGGCCCTCACGCCCTGGCTGTCACACAAAGTTTGGCACAAAACTCATTTAGTGTCATGGCGGCATCAGACGCTGTACACACTACTGACACTCCACCCTATGGGGTTTCTCTGGTGCTTCTGAGTTGCACAGACAGGCTCGGGTGTCGACCAGCTGTGTACTCATTATTGGTCGGGCTAGCAAGAGTTAATCTCCGATAGCCTGTTGGTTACCTCTAGGATTGCATGTTGTGGGAAACCTATCACAGTTACTCCCCACCTTTTTAAGATGGTAGAATCTGTCTTCCCATGCCAACTATAGCTTTTGCTATACCGGTCTGTGTGCTATTGTGTCCCACGTTGCTGATGAGTATATTGTGTGCTGCTTGAAGAGTTGTGGAATTCTCTTGTCATCTTGTTGTTTCCTATTTTCCTCCTTATCACTGGTTGTCTAATACCTCTGTGTGAGCATGCTGTGTAATAGAGTATTGGTTTCCCCAGTTTGTCCACTTCAATGGGTTTAACCACCCCTGTCCTGGCCCTATCCTTAGGGAGGCGGGAGAGGGGTTATTCGATCAAGGCTGGCCAGGAGCAGAGCCAGGAAGGTGGCCCAGACGTCCTCACCTTTAGAGGTATCTCTGGGAACAGGGATAGTTAGGACCAGTCTAGGAGCACCGGTCCCCGGTTATCTCCATACCACCCTGTCTACAAACATCCACAGAACCTTCCAGGATCATTCAGGGCTGGCCAGGAAGGTGGCCCAGACATCCTCACCTTCAGAGGTAACTCTGGGAACAGGGATAGTTAGGACCAGTTTAGGAGCACCGGTCCCCGGTTATCTCCTTACCACCCTGTCTACAAACATCCACAGAACCTTCCAGGATAATTCAGGGCTGGCCAGGAAGGTGGCCCAGACATGCTCACCTTCAGAGGTAACTCTGGGAACAGGGATAGTTAGGACCAGTCTAGGAGCACCAGTCCCCCGGTTATCTCCATATCACCCTGTCTACAAACATCCACGGAACCTTCCAGGATAATTCAGGGCTGGCCAGGAAGGTGGCCCAGACATCCTCACCTTCAGAGGTAACTCTGGGAACAGGGATAGTTAGGGCCAGTCTAGGAGCACCAGGTCCCCGGTTATCTCCAAACCACCCTGTCTACAAACATCCACAGAACCTTCCAGGATAATTCAGGGCTGGCCAGGAAGGTGGCCCAGACATCCTCACCTTCAGAGGTAACTCTGGGAACAGGGATAGTTAGGGCCAGTCTAGGAGCACTGATCCCTGGTTATACCACCCTGTCTATAAACATCTACAGAACTGTGCAGGATCATTTCCTTCATACACACACAATGCGGCAAGGACTAATACATTTTCCATTTCTAATTTGTCATCTTTATTTATTGCGCCGGTTGGGAGCGGAGATGGAGGCGTTCCTCCAGAAACGCAAGGACAAACTGCTGCCAGGCTGGCAATATTAGAGTAAAGGGTATATTAATGCAGATAAATGTACATATCTGCACATATATCACAGGATTTATAGCACACGTGGTTAATAAGCTTCAGGGGGTAATAAAACAGCAGAGGATAGATTTCCCTCGGTGTAGTATAAACGCTGTCATTTGGAATTACGACAGCGACCGACACTCAATCTGACCGCAGCCATGAGTGAAAGCATTTTACACATAAGTGCAGCTTCACCGAGGAAACTCGAGCCCCGAGGAGCTGCTCACGCTGACGGGTCCTGACAAGGTTCTTGCTTCCAGTTTGTTGCTGAAGAACATATGAGACATTCTTCATAGCAAGTATGGAATAAAGAAATCCTCCATTCCATATGGCGCCTGAGGGCAGAGCGCACCCCTGGAATACAAGTTTCACCCAATTGTAATTTTTTGCCAAATTTTAATTTGGAATCAACTTTAAGCCTTCTCTGGCACTATTAAAAAAAAAAAAATCACTAGTTGTACCAATGTACAAGAAAGGGGGGGGTGTCACATTGACCCAACGGTACCATAGGAGGGTTAGGGGTACTTTGCACGCTGCGACATCACTAGCCAATGCTTGCGATACCGAGCGCGATAGTACCCGCCCCCGTCGCCCATACGATATCTTGTGATTGTTGCCGTAGCGAACAATATCGCTACGGCAGCTTCACACGCACTTACCTGCCTCTTTCCTAAGGGGGGTGGGTCGTGCGGCGTCACAGCGACGTCACACGGCAGGCGGCCAATAGAAGAGAGATGAGCGGGACGTAAACATCCCACCCACCTCCTTCCGCACTGCCAGTGGACGCAGGTAAGGAGCTGTTCCTCGCTCCTGCGGTGTCACACACAGCGATGTGTGCTGCCGCAGGAACGAGGAACAACATCGTATCTCCTATTGGTGCGACATTATGGAAGTGACCGACGCTACACAGATCACCGATTTACAACGCTTTGGTGATCGTTTATCGGCGCATCTAGGCTTTACACGTTGTGACGTCGTTACCGGCGCCGGATGTGCGTCACTTTCGATTTGACCCCGACGATATGGCAGTAGCGATGTCGCAGCGTGCAAAGTACCCCTTAAAGGAATCTGTCACAAGGTTTTTGCTACATGATCTGAGATCAGCACAAAGGAGAGGCCAAGATCCCGATTCCAGTGATGTATCATTTACTGGGCTGCTTGCTGCAATTTTGGTAAAAATCAATGTTTTACCTGCTGCAGATCTACCAGGTGTCTGAATTCTGAGACCCGCCCACACCCCACATCACGGATTGGCAGCTTACTGTGTACACTGTGTGTAGGCAGAAAGCTGCCAATCAATGGTAAGGGGTGTGGTTATACACAGCACGTAAATATATGCAGGTTTAGTAGTCTTCTAGTGATTAAATCATTGTGTAGTGCTCAGTCCCATGTCTCGCCTGCCCGGCAGGCCCATGCCCTGTTCATGCCCCAGGGCATGTCGCAGCCTGCTCCTGCTTCTAAGGCCACACGCAGGCCTTCTAGGAGTGCCCAAAGGGTGTGAGTGTGTGGTCACGTCCTCTTTCTTAAAGGGTCGGCGTCCTATTACCCGGAAGTGACCTTTCAGGTCAACAATATCCCTGTAGGTATTTAAGGCACTCGGCCCTTAAGGGAGGTGCCTGAACAACGTTGACTATCCATAGTGCACTGCTAGTTCTCAGGTCCCATACCCGTTACTGAGTTTAGTCCTGCGTCTTGCATCCTAGTAACAGTTACCTATACCCGCTAACCTCGGTCTCTTCCTTAAGCCTGTAGTTACCACCACCTCTGTGCTGCCATGTCTGGTTCACCACCTCCGTGCCACATCTGAGCAAATCCATATCAGACCTCTGAGACTCTCCTGTTCGTAAGAGGAGATACCACTGGCCCTGGCTATCGTGCACTCATGCTCCCTGGGGCTACAACTGACAGTCACTCTATAGGGGCTCGCTTCAGGGGTGTACGGTATACGGGCCAGTGGGTCCACTCCTGGACGCTTGCCGCTCCTCGGCGATAACAGACTTATCAGCAGATCATCAAAACTACACCAAACAGCTCAGTAAGTGACACATTGTTGGAATAAGAAGCTCTCACTACATTATGCTGCTCTCAGATTCTGTAGCTAAAAGTCAGTAACAGATTCCCTTTTAACATTAGTCCGAGATATATTTAAAGGAATTGTCCACAATATTGTTGAATGAATAAACTTGCTTATAGAAGTGTTAATTCACCACTTTTAAATAGTGTCTGGTCACTGATCGAAAGAAACGAAATAACTAAAGCACCGCTCCAGCACTTAAGTGGTGTGTTAAGTCCTCTATCCTTCTACTTCCCCCTCCGATGTTTTCATCCTTTTTTGGCACTGCTCTGGTCTTATGCCTGTAACTTCTAAATGACCGGAAGTTATGTCACAAGGTCTTAAATCAAGTCTATGAGACCCAGAACGAGACGGTCATAGACTTGTATTGAGTTATGATCTCTTGCTTGTATGGGAATACCCCTTTAACATAAATAATTGACCTCCTAGTTATTACATTTCTAAATAATATACATAACGTAGCCAGAAAAACCATCAGGGTGCAAAACAAAAAAAGATCCAAAATGTTTGATATTGCAGCCACCATTCATTAGTTGTGATTGATGGGGTCTAAGTTCTGAGATTACTACTGATAACTCCAAGGAGTGAGCAGCAGCACTCAGCTCTTCAGGGAGCGTGTACAGACTCCGGAGCAATGTATAGGTCTGTGCACCCATCTATAGGATGAGCCAAAGATTTCTTCCCCTTCCTGTGAGTGCCTGGTGGGGTTCTCCGGACCTGGTTGATAAACCCCAATTCTCTCGCCAGTACTGATGAGGAGGCGTGTAGGAGTCACACACTCTTAATTCATTAAAGCGCACTAATCATCAGTATTTTCGTATATAACCTAAAGCCATTGCTATACTGGCACTATCAGGCTGATTCTATACATACAGTGCTATACTGGCACTATCAGGCTGATTCTATACATACAGTGCTATACTGGCACTATCAGGCTGATTCTATACATACAGTGCTAAACTGGCACTATCAGGCTGATTCTATACATACAGTGCTATACTGGCACTATCAGGCTGAGTCTATACATACAGTGCTAAACTGGCACTATCAGGCTGATTCTATACATACAGTGCTATACTGGCACTATCAGGCTGAGTCTATACATACAGTGCTAAACTGGCACTATCAGGCTGAGTCTATACATACAGTGCTATACTGGCACTATCAGGCTGATTCTATACATACAGTGCTATACTGGCACTATCAGGCTGAGTCTATACATACAGTGCTATACTGGCACTATCAGGCTGATTCTATACATACAGTGCTATACTGGCACTATCAGGCTGATTCTATACATACAGTGCTATACTGGCACTATCAGGCTGATTCTATACATACAGTGCTATACTGGCACTATCAGGCTGATTCTATACATACAGTGCTATACTGGCACTATCAGGCTGAGTCTATACATACAGTGCTATACTGGCACTATCAGGCTGAGTCTATACATACAGTGCTATACTGGCACTATCAGGCTGCTTCTATACATACAGTGCTATACTGGCACTATCAGGCTGATTCTATACATACAGTGCTATACTGGCACTATCAGGCTGCTTCTATACATACAGTGCTATACTGGCACTATCAGGCTGATTCTATACATACAGTGCTATACTGGCACTATCAGGCTGCTTCTATACATACAGTGCTATACTGGCACTATCAGGCTGATTCTGTACATACAGTGCTATACTGGCACTATCAGGCTGATTCTGTACATACAGTGCTAAACTGGCACTATCAGGCTGCTTCTATACATACAGTGCTATACTGGCACTATCAGGCTGAGTCTATACATACAGTGCTATACTGGCACTATCAGGCTGATTCTATACATACAGTGCTATACTGGCACTATCAGGCTGCTTCTATACATACAGTGCTATACTGGCACTATCAGGCTGATTCTGTACATACAGTGCTATACTGGCACTATCAGGCTGATTCTGTACATACAGTGCTAAACTGGCACTATCAGGCTGCTTCTATACATACAGTGCTATACTGGCACTATCAGGCTGAGTCTATACATACAGTGCTATACTGGCACTATCAGGCTGATTCTATACATACAGTGCTATACTGGCACTATCAGGCTGAGTCTATACATACAGTGCTATACTGGCACTATCAGGCTGAGTCTATACATACAGTGCTATACTGGCACTATCAGGCTGATTCTATACATACAGTGCTATACTGGCACTATCAGGCTGATTCTATACATACAGTGCTATACTGGCACTATCAGGCTGATTCTATACATACAGTGCTATACTGGCACTATCAGGCTGAGTCTATACATACAGTGCTATACTGGCACTATCAGGCTGATTCTATACATACAGTGCTAAACTGGCACTATCAGGCTGATTCTATACATACAGTGCTAAACTGGCACTATCAGGCTGCTTCTATACATACAGTGCTGTACTGACACTATCAGGCTGATTCTATACATACATGTAGTGGTCAGCTCAGATGTATAGGTTTTGAAATCCATGAAAGTAAAGTTTATAAAATTAGCTGCTTGTTGAGTGACAGTTGCACTGGAGCAGATAATATATTCATAGTTATCCCCTCCCCCTGTTAGAATTAGCATAAGTATGATAAAAACAATTCCCTGTGTCTGTTGCAGGACCTGTGTGATGTCATACCCATGTGACCAGAAGGGGCGGGGCCTCAGCCAACAAAGCTGGATACCAGGTCACATGGGTATGACCTCACACAGGTCCTGCAAGAGACAAAGTGAATTGTTTGTATAATACTTATGCTAATTCTAACAGGGGGAGGTGATAAGTATGAATACCCCCCCAGATATTATCTGATCCTCAGCTGCTGTCACTCAACAAGCAGCTAATTTTATAAACTTTACTTTCTTGGGTTTCAAAACCTAAACATTCGAGCTGACCACTACAGGTATGTATAGAATCAGCCCTGATAGTGCTGAAGTGACCAGCCAGGGAGGCCTCTGCCTCTGTAGTCGTGGCAGCACTATGGTGCAGGCACATCCCTGGCTTCATCACTTCTTTAGAGTTAAAACAATGTGTGTCAGTGTCTTCGTTCTCCATTACACAAAAAGACTTCAGGCAGGAGTTGAATGCAATAAAAGAGAACATTTATTCAGCACAGTCCAATAATCCGAACAGCAGACAGCAAAGAAACAGGCAGTTGTAAACTCTTTCAGTGGAGCTGGGGACACCCTGACCAAACGCCACCTCGGGTGGGGATATGCCCTCCGTACTCTACTTCCTTCGGGCGCCCACTATTCAGCCAAGCATACACCGGACCCACACCGGCAGAATAGGCTCTGAGGTTGCGTCCACCTCCTTATCTCTGGTGTCCCGTGCTGTTTCGCTCACACTCTGCCCAAGTGCACACACTGCTGTCCCGGATCTCTCAGCTCGACAGACACTCCGGTAAAAACCACTCCGGTCAGCGGATCACGGCAATATTAGTGGAGCTGGGGACACTCTGACCAAACGTCACCTCGGGTGGGGATATGCCCTCCGTACTCTACTTCCTTCGGGCGCCCACTATTCAGCCAAGCATACACCGGACCCACACCGGCAGAATAGGCTCTGAGGTTACGTCCACCTCCTCCTCCTCTGGTGTCCCTTGATGTTCCGCTCACACAATCGCACTTGCCGCTGCAGATGCTCGCACTCCGCTGACCCGGATCTCTCTACCCACACACATTCAGACCTAGCCTAGATATCCGGCCGACTCCTCCTCCCCGGTGGCAACAGCCGTCCCACCCGGCCACTAGGGGGTGCCCTAACACATCATAGAAACAATAGTAAAACATTTTTAATAACAACAGTGGCGGGTTATCTATGCTAGACTAGTAGGGGGTAGGCCCACCCACTACATGCCTCCCCTCTTAAAATCCGAGCCTCCCGGCAAGGCTCTTAAACACATAAAACCATAAACACATAAAAACCTTTCGGTTCAGTCCTCAACAGCGGCACCAGTTCAGCGGCGCTCCCGGTCTTTAGGGACGCCTTATGGCGCAACAGCGCTCCCGGTCTCTGGATAGCGCCCGGAGGCTCAACAGCGCTCCCGGTCTTTGCTGAAGGTGCCCGGAGGCTTCAATAGCGCTCCCGGTCTTTGCTGAAGGTGCCCGGAGGCTTCAATAGCGCTCCCGGTCTTTGCTGAAGGTGCCCGGAGGCTTCAATAGCGCTCCCGGTCTTTGCTGAAGGGCAACAGGCCCGTAAAACTTTTCAACAAAAGCAACTTTCTGCCGGTTTACAACAATTCCGGTCTTCACAGGTGCTGGAGCGAACAGCTTACTCTGGGGGCCAGGCTCTCTTCCATTCTTCCGCTTGAGCCTGGATATAGGCCCCCAGAGATTGTCCTGGCTGGCGGCGGATCCGCCTGAAAGACACCGGAGCGTAGCACGGCTCCTCCGGCACAGCTGCTGCAGCACCTCTTGGTGGTGATGGCGTCTCTGCCCGAGACGGTGGTGGTGCGGCGGGCGACGCGTCCAGCATGAAAACTGGTCTGTTGTTGACATTTTGCGTCACCGCCACCACGGTTGGAAGCCTCTCCGGATCGAGGGCTGGCTCTGCCTCTGTTTCCGGGGCAGCCGTCGGTACGCGCCGGGGTTGAGGAGGCGCGGCCGGTCTGGTACGGCTCTGTCGTCGCTCTTGCTGCTCCTCCCACGCAATCTCCTCCTGCCACTGCTCCGCTTCCCGGGTGGTGGGCATGCGGGAAACACACACCGCAAACAGACCGCGGCTACCTTTGTCCGGCAAGAAGCTGACTTTCTCGCCCGGCCACAGGGTATGGAGTCGCTTGGGGAGTCCTTCTACGTCCAGGTGAACTCGGTTGTAGAAGTAGTCATCCCCGGTCTCTACTTCACGGATGAATCCATACCCCTCCTGCTGGTTGAACTTAACAACCACCCCGGTCACAAACTGCTGGGCCAGATCCTCTCCACCGGGACCGGACAGCATTTCCCGGACTATGGTCTCAGCCAGGAGCCGTTCCCGGACGGGATCAGGCTTCGGGGGCGGAACACTGGGGCGCGCCTTCTCCGGCGGGGCGATGACTGGGTCCCAGAAGAAGCCCAGATGATCCTCCTCTAGACGCCCGGCTAACTCCTCGGCCGACTCCGGCGCCGGGACAAATGGTGTGGCGGCGGCGTTAAGCTGCGGGGTGTCCCATGGGAAAACAGCAACCCCCGGACGGCTTGGCATGGGCGGGGTAGCATAGGTCGCCTTCACTTCTGTAATGGTGCTCCCGGTTTGAGCGTCCCATGAGGTCTTCCAAGAGACCTTGTCCGGTCTTGTAGAGCCTCCCGGCCCAATGGGGAGATCCGCTATCGCGGCCTCGTTAGCAGGGGCGAACCGGGGTCGGCCTCGGCCAAGGCTGATGAGGGCCATAGTCGTCGCCAACTCCGCAGGTTGCCCAAAGTTCTCCATCTCGGTTCTCAACGGAATCACTGGTAATGGCGGTGGTGTCGACGCTGAGACTGGAGGAAGTGGAGGCGGGTCTTCGTTTCCCGCTCTTGAACAAACTCCACCCCCAGCCTTGCGCATCATCTCGACTCCTCCGCTGAGGTACTTCTTTTTCCTTTTCTTCGTCTGTAATGCCCTGGAGCTGGCGCCTCCCCTCTTTGGGCGGAGTACTCTGTCCTTTTTCTTCGGCGCCGGCCAGCCCCAGGCTCTTCTTTTGGCGCCAATTTTCCGCGCCTTCTCTTCCTCACAGATAACGGCCTCCTTGCCGCCATCTTGTACCCGGTCCAACGCTACGGGTACTAGGTTCTCTTCCCACCACGGGACTGGAAATCTTGTATCATGGTCCGGATCTTGTGCTTCAGGCACGACCTGATCTCCAGTCTCTTGGGTCCCTAGCAGGGGAATCGCATCCTGCCGACTACGCCACATGAAGTGACCAGCCAGGGAGGCCTCTGCCTCTGTAGTCGTGGCAGCACTATGGTGCAGGCACATCCCTGGCTTCATCACTTCTTTAGAGTTAAAACAATGTGTGTCAGTGTCTTCGTTCTCCATTACACAAAAAGACTTCAGGCAGGAGTTGAATGCAATAAAAGAGAACATTTATTCAGCACAGTCCAATAATCCGAACAGCAGACAGCAAAGAAACAGGCAGTTGTAAACTCTTTCAGTGGAGCTGGGGACACCCTGACCAAACGCCACCTCGGGTGGGGATATGCCCTCCGTACTCTACTTCCTTCGGGCGCCCACTATTCAGCCAAGCATACACCGGACCCACACCGGCAGAATAGGCTCTGAGGTTGCGTCCACCTCCTTATCTCTGGTGTCCCGTGCTGTTTCGCTCACACTCTGCCCAAGTGCACACACTGCTGTCCCGGATCTCTCAGCTCGACAGACACTCCGGTAAAAACCACTCCGGTCAGCGGATCACGGCAATATTAGTGGAGCTGGGGACACTCTGACCAAACGTCACCTCGGGTGGGGATATGCCCTCCGTACTCTACTTCCTTCGGGCGCCCACTATTCAGCCAAGCATACACCGGACCCACACCGGCAGAATAGGCTCTGAGGTTACGTCCACCTCCTCCTCCTCTGGTGTCCCTTGATGTTCCGCTCACACAATCGCACTTGCCGCTGCAGATGCTCGCACTCCGCTGACCCGGATCTCTCTACCCACACACATTCAGACCTAGCCTAGATATCCGGCCGACTCCTCCTCCCCGGTGGCAACAGCCGTCCCACCCGGCCACTAGGGGGTGCCCTAACACATCATAGAAACAATAGTAAAACATTTTTAATAACAACAGTGCCGGGTTATCTATGCTAGACTAGTAGGGGGTAGGCCCACCCACTACAGTGCGACGCCCTGGCCTATCAGGTCGACATAGGGTATTGTGCAATCTGCCCTTCTGCACAGTATCCGCATCCTCCTTGGTTACAGATCCTTGATCTTTGATGTTGCTAAGATGAAAGCCAGTCAAAACCCTAGGAACACTTTGCACCACACCCACCAGACACACCATTGGGGGCCTGAAGGGAACAGGGCCGCCCACTTGGGGGGTTGGTAGGGGAAAGTGAAAAGGAGAAGTGAAAAAGGAGCGGGAGGAGGAGTGTGGAGTGGTGACTCTCGAAGTGAGGAGTCACCGTATTGGTGCAGGGCTCCTTTAGTCTACTAGGTGGCAGACGTTGGTCTGGGCCTGGTAGGAGCTGGAACCCCGGTCGCAGGGGATCGTGTCAAGGGGCACAGATCTGCAGAGGAGGGCAGTCGGTGGCCTTGAGCCATCTCCGGGCAGGGGCCAGGGCACGATGGGGTACGTGGACCCTAGGCTGGGAAGTAGCTTCAAGCGTCCTGGTAATTTACCCAACTGGGTCAAGTCTTCAAGATTTATCCCTTACCCGCTCCAAAAATCGGGGTACTAGCGCACCGAGGGGATAGGACTTTTCCCAAAACACAGTCCATCAAATCCCAAGCGTGAACCCTGAGAGCCAGCTCACTTCGTTAGCCATACGGGTGAGCGGGAACCGACTATTTCCACACTACAGGGTCCAAACAGTGAAGAAGGTGCCACGGAAAAGGCCACAGGCTAACAAGCAACACCAAGGGCACGAATCCAAGCGTGCTCCCTCCCTGCTGCAGCGGTGCTCAGAACTCTGGTTTACAAAGTGTCGGTGTCAGTATTCTTGGACTGAGCGAGTATGCAGAAACCCTTTCCTCCCCAACGGCACCCCCTTCGCTACCATCACCAGGCCCCGGGGCACAACCCCCTACCCACAGAGGGGTTAAATACCTTGCTGCCATACCACCGCCACCGGGCGTCCCATCAGCATCGGTGGTACTCCACCTTACCACGCATCGTGGGTGGCGTCACGAACTTACAAATCCCCTGTATATATCCCCCTTTTCACTTGGAGTGTGTGCGCGACCCCCCTCCCGGGTCTGGAGACCACTCGAGCCACCGCGGTTCCGGACCCGAGCAACTCGGCCGCTGACACAGGGGCGGTACAATAGCACTGGCTTTAGCTTATATCCGATAATCCTGGTGATTGGTTCCCTTTAAGAGGAGTATGACTTTGTCCAGTCCTGTTCCTCTTTAAAAATCACTCAGCCCAGGTCTTACATTCATTGCTATTCGTGAGATCGACGCCCGACCGCAAGTCATACTGAAACTCCAACAGGAAATGCAGCGTTAGAAGAAACGCGCCTCCGCTTCATCTTCCCACACGACGTCTTTTAAGAACAGGGAAACTTCATCACATGGCCCTTCTCCTGTGACTTTCTAGTAGTTTCCAAATCACAAAATCTGGTCTGGAATTTCACAAGTCCATCACTGCAGAACAGGAGAGTCAGGGTCAAAGCCTGGAGAAAACCGGAAGAACTTACAGCAGGTCCGCACCGCAGCAGAGGAGGCGGCACTGTGAGATACGGACACTGTGCGCACACTGAGCGCAGGGAGTAATGACCATTAATGTAAACAAGGGGGAATATTGGTTCTGTGACATAACAGGGAAGTGTTTCACAGTATTAAACACCTCAATATAAGCAATCTACCGGTACTACTATACAAAGATTCACACCAGAACTGACATTAATAGAAATACTTACATGTACCATAGGGTTCAAGACATTTCCCATAGAAGAAAGTATTATAGTAGTTTTATTCTTGTACATAGGAGCAGTATTATAGTAGTTATATGTATATAGTAGCAGTATTATAATAGTTATATTCTTGTACATAGGGGTACTATTATAGTAGTTTTATTCTTGTACATAGGGGCAGTATTATAGTAGTTATATTCTTGTACATAGGGTGCAGTATTATAGTAGTTTTATTCTTTTACATGGGGGGCAGTATTATAGTAGTTATATTCTTTTACATAGGGGGCAGTATTATAGTAGTTACATTCTTGTACATAGGGGCAGTATTATAGTAGTTACATTCTTGTACATAGGGGCAGTATTATAGTAGTTTTATTCTTTTACATAGGGGCAGTATTATAGTAGTTTTATTCTTGTACATAGGAGCAGTATTATAGTAGTTTTATTCTTGTACATAGGGGCAGTATTATAGTAGTTACATTCTTGTACATAGGAGCGGTATTATAGTAGTTATATTCTTGTACATAGGGGCAGAATTATAGTAGTTATATTCTTTTACATAGGGGCAGTATTATAGTAGTTACATTCTTGTACATAGGGGCAGTATTATAGTAGTTACATTCTTGTACATAGGGGCAGTATTATAGTAGATTTATTCTTTTACATAGGGGCAGTATTATAGTAGTTTTATTCTTGTACATAGGGGCAGTATTATAGTAGTTATATTCTTGTACAGAGGGGCAGTATTATAGTAGTTATATTCTTGTACATAGGAGCAGTATTATAGTAGTTTTATTCTTGTACATAGGGACAGTATTATAGTAATTCTATTCTTGTACATAGGGGGCAGAATTATAGTAGTTATATTCTTGTACATAGGGGGCAGTATTATAGTAGTTTTATTCTTGTACATAGGGACAGTATTATAGTAGTTTTATTCTTGTACATAGGGACAGTATTATAGTAGTTATATTCTTGTACAACGACAACCAATTTTTGGATAGAAGGAAGCCAGAGCTGCTGTCACTTCCCGTCCTCCGCTATGATTGGCAGCTCATACAAAGTGAGCAGTATTACAGCACAGGAGAGATCCCGCCAGGGTAAAGCCAGTGAGAAGCCAGTGCTCCGTCCGGAGCCATTACTAGAAATACTTAATCCATGACATCAGGTTTCCTCTGAGGCTTACGATCCAATTCATCTCAATATTGAGAATGACTTTAGAACAGACTGGCCATTCAGGAGTTAACGCCTATGCATATACCCTAAACTATTAAACAGAAAGGCAATTTAGGAAAGGTCACAAGAAAACAAGGACAAGCAGCAGCAGTCCCCGCTACAGCACTCCGCGCAGCCAGATTGATCTGGTTCAGGAGGAAAGCGCTCGCTGCATGAGTCACTCGCTCCTGACCTCAATGCTTAGATACATCACAAAAAGGAGAAGCTGAGCTGTAATGTCAGGTCACCGCGTCCACGACCGGTGCAGTCACCTGGGACCGCCGTGTTCAGGCCCACGCTACCTGTACGACTGTAAATCATTAACAGCAAATGTTCTCATTGTTCCAAAGGTTGCTGGAGGAGACGGAATAACCGACAGATTCCAAATAATGTTTCGCCCTTTATCCGTATAGAGGATTCTTCATAGCGGGGGGGGCTTAAAGGGGTTGTCTCCTTAAGACAACTCAGGAGTCTTCCTTGTAAATCTCCTCCGATTGGTGCCGCTCTACTGATTCTAGAACCGTTTTTCCTTTTCTTCTGTGACCCTCTGTCCCAAAATGGCGCAAATATCCTTAACAGCCAACTGGGCGTATACCATAGAACGTCTCAGAGAACCTTTGGGTTTTTCACCTGATTCTGGCCAATCAAAACACGGCCTGCCCAACAGAGACGTTCTGTGGAATATCTGCATCTTCCTTATGGAGGGGGCATGTCTTTAGAACGGAGGGTCGCAGAAAAAAATAATGCGCGATGTTCCAGACAGTGAAGAGATACTCCTTTTAAAAATTCCTGTGAAAGTTCCTCGTTAACACCCATCTTTGGCCCATTAAGCAAAGACACTCAAAAGGGAAAGTGTCAGCAGGTTTTTGCTATGTAATCAGAAAGCAGCATGATGAAGGGGCAGAATTCCCGATTCCAGCGTTGTATCACTTACTGGGCTTAGTGTAGGTTTGATAAGATCCCTGTTTTTTCTACCATATATCTAGCACTGCTCAGAATGAGCTGTATATAACCCCCGCTCTCATCTTTGATTGGGCCAGAAACGCATTACCGGTACCTGTCTTGTATCAGTCTTTATTTTCAATCCACCTACCTTCTTGTTTTTATGCCTTTTTGCACTGAATAAAATTGAAAAAAAAAAAAAAAAAAGTCCTATTTTTACTTTTAAATTTGATAAAATCCCAGTTTTACCTGGCATAGATGTAGCACTGCTCAGAATGCTGAGCTCTGTATAACTCCACCTGTCAGCTTCCTGTGTACAGTCTGAATTGTTAGCAAGCTGCCAGTGATGGAGGCGGGGTTGTAGTCAGCAATCTGTCAATCAGAGGTCGGGGCAGGTTTACATAGATTAGCTGGATTGGGATATTACTCAGGCATTAATCGTCTTGTGATAAAACACTGATTGTACTGAAACTACAGCAAGCTGTTGAGCAAGTGATATTCCTGGAATAAGAGTCTCTGCCTGAACATTATGCTGCTGTTATATTACATTGCAAAAAGCTGCTGACAAATTCCCTTAGAAGAACATTTACATGAATTCTTGTGCAGAAACATGACACCAATTTAATGTGAACAATTAAACGCTCGCTGTTGGCAACATATTGGCCTGTGATTGTTGTATTATCCACTTCTCTGTCTCCATAGGTTTTTTTTTTCCATGTGAACCATAAACGAATTCTAAACATCTTGAAGATAATCAGCGCTTGTTTAGGAGCCCTAACTTTTTGGATGTTTTTTATTTTTTAGTCCGAGCTCATGGACATGGGATTCGGGGATGGAGATAAAAGAACAACTCAGGATTACATTCTATTATACATGTGGCGCCCTGAATACATCAGGGTGCCACAGGGTACTGCATCCTTACCCAGGGTGCAGGGCCTACCCTCCATGGTTCCATGTTCCCAGAAACCGGTGTCACCTCCATCAGCACCACAAATCCCAATCAACACCTCACATCATGACCTGTCAGACACACCAGTGGGTTGGTCTAGCTGGAAAAGGGCCACCCACCTAAGGGGTCAGGCAGACTGGTGGGAGGGAAGTAAAGAGGTCGAGTGAGAGCCCTCAAAGAGAGAGGAGCTGGGAAGAGTGAGCTCCCGGGGAGCTAGACCGAGGTTGGGTCGCAGACGGTGGTCTGGGACCAGAGGAGTTGGGGACCGGTGGCAGTGACATTGGATAAGGGTGCGGCGGACATAGTCTAGGAGGAATGTCGGCACCAGCAAGCCCAAAAGAACTGACCGGTACGGAGCACGACGGGGTACAGGACCCACCCTAGGTCAGGAGCCAATTCAACATCCTGGCTATTAACCTGCAAAGGAAGGAGACCTTCAGGGACCTTCCCAGAGAGCTCAGAGACTGAGGGCATCAGCACACTGCGGGGGACAGGGAATTCCAGCAAAATCAACCCACTAAAGTCCCAAGTGCCAGCCCTTGGGAGCATATCTTCACCTAAACTCTGAAGAGCGGGACCTTATAGTTTCAGGCTAGAGGGACCCACACGGACACGAAACTGTGCATGGAGGCAGGCTCCGGATTACTATGTGACACCGGTGCGACCGGGTACTGGGACGGGCTCCCCGCAGCGGCACACAGAGTTTGGTTTACCTACAGCGTGTGTGTGTCTCCTTTATAATCCTCATCCAGCACCACGACTACCCACAGTGAGTACCCTGGTCCCCTGCACCCTGTCCTCCCAAATAGCTACCAACACCCTGAGCCCGGGGCCATCCCTACCTGCGGAGGGACTAACATCAGGCTGCTTCACTCCATCAGCCCTGATACTCCCTACAGCAGTGACGGTACTCCCATTACCGCAACCTGCAGGTGGTGTAATGAACGTATCCCCTGTAAATACCCCCTTTCACGGATCAAAGTGTCCACCAACCCAAGTCCGGGCCCCTTGAGCCACCACGATTCCAGATCCGAGCAGCCCAACACCGGGGTGGTACATATATATCATATACATCTAAATTGAACTAGTCTTAGTAGTGGTCTATACACAAATATCTCTCATCTCAATGATGGATTACCTCACCGTTACCTCTTTGGAGTCGCCCATACACAAGCTGAGCCCACATTGGTCTCCGAGGAGTCACATCAAGACAACTACCCGCCAAATAAAATGATCGGCCATCAGAATTCAGCAAGCCGGATGGGTCGGAGAGCGTTAGGGATTGGGAACTCCACATACACATCACTTTGGTCAGATGTCACTGAGCAGACTTTGATTTGTATGGGGCCCTTATTCGGTTCCTACGGTCCACGGGCCACCCCTATGTGGATATGGATAGATGGAGAAAACGAAGGTCAGAGAGTTATGTGCGCTCTCAGATCCCGGGAATAATCAGTACGCTTATATCACACTCAGTACCCGAGCCACGTGCCGCATCTCAGCCAAGGTCACACATCATCAATGCGATTCCGGGCGAAAACAGAGGATTTCATGATAAAGCGGCACAATCAGCTGTCACTTCACAAATGGCAAGAGCGTCACACGGAATATCAAGCATTCTCTACATGGAGACTATAGAGCCGAAAATCTGAAGGTCGCAGCCCGGAGATTAAAGCCGTCATGTAAATCACATAGTAAATACAGCTGGGTAATGTGCGACGTTACGCAACAAGATAGACTATGGGTCAAAACTTCACACATTCGAGGCAGCTGTGGTCGGCTGGGAAAAAAGAAAACTGGGAAATCAATGGGGGGGGGGGTCCTTTATTCAAGGGAACATGGCAGCAGATTTGGGGCCTATAAGCTGCGGCCACCACCAGTGGGCTCCTATATACAGAATTCTAACACGCTGTATATAAGAGCCCAGGCCGCTGTGAAGAACGTAAAAATCACTTTATAATACTCAGCAAAACGGTCGCTGCGGTGGAGTTGGGTCATATGTGCGTCTCCGTTCTCCGGTGCTGGCGCCTCCTCTTTCGGCCATCTTTGTTGTCCTTCTGAAGCCGAGGTGCATGACGCGTCATACGTCATCTACACTCGCCAGCATTGAGGTCCCGCGCAGGCGCACTACAATACTGTGATCTGCTCTGCTCAGGGCAGATCAAAGTGCGCCTGCGCAGGACCTCAATAGGTAACCAGTGCCGCAGAGGACTGCATTACCCCGGGTTCCTGGAAAACCAATGCTGGTAACCGCACTACATACATTTACATTGCCCGCTTCCCTGGTTGAGCAACAGGCTAGCAACGGGTTTAGAGGGGTAGCTGCTCATTGGCTGGGACCTGCCCAATCCGGTAGCCAGAAGCACAGAGAGGGGAGTGGTCAGTCAGTTGGTAGAGAGTCTGGGGGAGTCGTGAGGGAGAGAGGGTGTGTGTGGTCCGGAGGGGGCCTCCGTAAATGAAAGAAGAGACCTGTCGCCTGAAGGGGAACAGAGCCAGTACCCTAAGGGACCGAGCACGACGGGACACAGGACCCTAGTCTGGGCGGAAGTTTCAAGCCCACCCAGTAATCCTGCAGGTGATCGGGGACTATCAGGGTCCATCACTACTGCAGGTACGGGACACAGTAACACAGAGGGAACCTGGGCACTGAGACAGAAAGAAAGGTGTGACCCAAGAGAGGTTCAAGTTACCTGTTATACGTACCCAGGAGGACAAGAGGGAGAACAGAGAAGGACCCCAAGTTGCTCCAGGCCACGGGGACCCTAATACCAAAAAGTGCAACGAGGAGGTTTTACCGGGTCACCACGCCAGCACTGGGACAAAGGGAACCCGGGACCTTGAAACTAGCAAGAAGCGGGCTGCGGCTACCAGGACTCAGTGAGTAAAACGAAGTTAAACCGCAGAACCCGTGTCATCTAAATCATTGCTATACCTTCCTCAGCACCAACTGCTACCCCTAACATTGATCCCTGGGGCCTAACCCTACTTGCAGAGGGTTCAACATCTATGCTGCACCACACCAGCAGCCTCAGCAGAGGACATTAAGCAGCGGCGGCTTTCCCCTAAATAGCCGTGCACCGCAAGTCCCGTCACAGACATTTTGTACATACTCCCTTGTAAATATTCCTTCTTTTTCAAGCACCGGCCACCTGAGTGACAATGTCCCCCTTTATCCAACACCCAGAACAGAGTACCCTAGGCCCTGGGGCGCGTCATTTCAATTCATACATGTGCAATCCATTAATACAAAAAATGGCTATGAATTAGAACATTTGCCAGGAAAAGGCCCCCAATAAGCAGAAAGTCCTCCGTACGATGGTCATGCCGAACTGCCACCATATTACAGCCATTTCTACCTTTCTAAGCAATTGTAGCCTTCACCGCTCCCAACTAAGAAACTTCTGAGTGGGCCGCTCTTCAAATCTATTATTGCTGGAAGTCAAACTGGGCAGCAGAGAGGTCTAATGATTGTCTATTCATGGATTAGAAGCACGTTCCAAAAGCTGATGAGGAAGTATGGGCAATTTGGGTGCTGGGCCCCCATATCCCGATTAATGTCGGCCACCCTTGCCGATACTGGCAGGACCATCTCAAAGTCTAATGTCTAAAGTGGCCTCCTGACAATATCAGATACTCTTGGTTCTCCAGGGTATTAGCTGCTGGCAGGAGTCTGATAACTGCTCTCCTCTCTCAGGGAACATGGCCGATCAGAGCGTTCCTGCATCGGAAGAGAGAGTTTGCCAAATGATCATTTAGTAGGCATCTATGTATTGTGTATGGAGGCCTTAATGAGAACCGGTCATGTATTATATTTCAGATATAGGGTTAATCCGGAAGTTAATACTGTTCTGACACTGTATGGCCAATTTGAGAGCTTTGCTGCTGGGAGGAGGTTATCTTTATTCCTCCGGGCAGCCTCAGGCTTTCAGTTATAGGGGTGCCTTCAGTCACAGTTGATAGTGAGCAGCCAATATAAATGTGGCACTGACTGACAGCCAACATTGCACCAGTATCGAACCAACTGTCGGTCGCTGCCAATGTGCGGTTAAAGCCGCCGGTCACTATGTTCTTAGCAGTGACTGAACCGACGCCGGTCGCTCCTCTGTGACTGAAAGCCTGAGGCTGCCGGGAGGAATGAAAATCATCTCCTCCTGGCAGTGGTGTCTTTAGCTGTACGGCGTCAGAATGATATTAACCTGCAGATATGAGAGCAATATGTAGGTTAATACCCCTTTTTTTTTTTTACATGACAGGTTCCCTTTAATGGGTTCCAAATTTAAAAGGGAACCTGTCACCAGTTTTTTGGCCTATAAGCTGCAGCCACCACCACTGGACTCTTATATACTGCATTCTAACATGCCATATATAAGAGCCCAGGCCGCTGTGAGAACATAAAAAAAAAACTCACCTAACGATTGCGCTACGGTGGAGTTGGGCCATATGGGCGTCTCCGTTTTCTGTTGTCGGCGCCTCCTCTTTCGACCATCTTTGTCGTCCTTCTGAAGCCTGTGTGCATGACGAGTCCTACGTCATACACGCTGACCGGTCCGGCGCAGGCGCACTACAATACTTTGATCTGCCCTGCTCAGGGTAGATCAAAGTGCGCCTGCGCAGGACCTCAATACCGGTGAGTGTGGATGACGTCATGCATCCAGGCTTCAGAAGGAGGAAGACCAAGATGGCCGAAAGAGGAGGTGTCGGCACCGGAGGACAAAGACTCATCTGACCAGTCTGCATCGGAGCAACCTTCTAGGTGAATATTATAACATTTTTTATGTTGTACACAGTGCCCTGGCCTCTTATATACAGCATGTTAGAATGCTGTATATATAAGAACCCACTGGTGGTGGCCGCAGCCTATAGGCCAAAAAATTGGTGACAGGTTCCCTTTAAGTCAATCATATACAAGTCCACTGGGTTCATGGAACATCTCAAAATGTCATGATGTGAAGGGCAATGCAATATGTAAAATTCAAGTGTGTACTGTCCAATTAAAAGGATACACAGAAATGTATATACCGGGTTGTCAAAGTAGCAACAGAAAAACCATTTGAAGCTTCACTTTCCATCTTTCTAACCAGAGTCGCAGTGATGTGGCCATATTGTGCTCGCTGTTGTGTAAGACGGTCCTCCATGCAATCACTAAAACCTCTAAAGTAAGCCGCAAGATCTTATCTGATGTCTTCAAAGCGGTCAGTGTAAATCAGAAGCAACTTACAAGTGTCTACTGCCGAAGAGACAACACCGGCATTAAACACGCCGAAAGGTTCACAGTCTTGTTCTTCTTCGCGCATTGTAGATAATTAAATACACTGTAATCCACTGTATATGAAGGATCATTAAAAGGAAACGGCTCCCCGGGTTTGTGCCACCTAACCTGAGACCAGCATAATGTAGGGGCAGAGACCCCAATTCCAGCGATGTGTCACTTACTGAGCTGTTTAGTGTAGATTTTAGAAAATCACTGTTACATTACCAGTATGAAAAGACTAATGAATCAGACACAAGGTACCAAATACTTTTCAAATCCTTTAAAAGGGAACCTGTCAGGAGGGTTTTATACCTAAAATTAATAATATGTATGTACAGGTGCTCTAACCCTTGTCTGGTATCAAGAAAAAAAAAAAAAAGTCACTAGTTCTACCTATCTGCATGGGGTTACATTGACCCCATGGTACCAGACAAGGGTTAAAGGGGTTGTCCCCTTCTTTTACATTGATGGCCTATCCTTAGGATAATTCATCAATGTCTGATCGGTGAGGGTCCGACACCTCGCATCCCGGCCGGGTGCTGCACATCCACCTCCCATACAGATCAATAGGAGGCAGATGTGCAGTACCCGGCCGCGGCCACATCGGAAGACGGAGCAGCTTTGGAATTGAGCATTTCCGGCTGCCACCACCAGGACCAGAAGCAGCTGATTGGCAGGGGTGTGGGACCCTGGCCATTCAGATATTGATGCTCAATCTTAAGGATAGTCCATCAATGTAAAAGTACTGGACAACCTCTTTAAAGGGAACCTGTCGCCAGATTTGGGGCCTATAAGCTGCGGCCACCACCACCGGGCTCTTATATACAGAATTCTAACATGCTGTATATAAGAGCCCAGGCCGCTGTGTAGAGAGTAAAAATCACTTTATAATACTTACCTAGGAGGTCGCTCCAGTGCACAACAGTCAGATGAGTGGCGCCGTTCTCCGGGACCAGCGCCTCCTCTTTCGGCCATCTTGGTATTCCTTCTTCTGAAGCCGGCGTGCATGACGCGTCCTATGTCATACACACTCCACACTCGCCGGCAATGAGGTCCTGCGCAGGCGCACTACAATACTTTCATCTGTCCTGCTCAGGGCATATCAAAGTATTGTAGTGCGCCTGTGCAGGACCTCAATACTGGCCTGTGTGTATGACGTACGACGCGTCATGCACGCCGGCTTCAGAAGAAAGAAGACCAAGATGGCCGAAAGAGGAGGCGCCGGTCCCGGAGAACGGCGCCACTCATCTGACTGTTGTGCACTGGAGCGACCTCCTCGGTGAGTATTTTAAAGTGATTTTTATATTCTACACCGCGGTCTGTGCTCTTATATACAGCATGATAGAATGCTGTATATAAGAGCCCACTGGTGGTGGTCGCAGCTTATAGACCCCAAAACTGGTGACAGGTTCCCTTTAAGGCTGATCAGATCCATACCTTCATTTTATCCCTTTTGGTGCTTCTCAGCAATTCAGCATTGCCATTTTATGTAAATGAGCTGCAAGTGCTTCGGGGTGGGAAACGGCACCTGAAGAGCTACTGCCCTCCCTATCCCCTCCACTGCCTGCCTCCTTTATCTGACTGACAGGTCATCCTTCCTTCAGTGACCGAGAGCTCTTGAAAGCGCTGATCAACTAACTGGGTCTTGCACCATCTCAGCCACTAACGTCAGGAGAGGATGGTCACCGAATAAAGAGTCGACTGCCAGTCTAACACAGGAGGCAGGCCACGGGCGAGGAGTCGGGAGGAAGAGCAGGAAAACTGCAAGTGCAATGTCCCACCCCAAAGCACTTGCAGCTCATTTGCATATTTCAATGCAAATTTGCTAAGAAACACTAAAATGAATTTAATCAAGCCTCAAAGTGCCTGTGCATATATATTATTAGGTTAGGTCTTGACAGGTTCCCGTTAATGGATTTGTAAAGCATAATCTTTTCATACTTGTTAGTTTGAGGAATAAAATCCTCATGACCGGCTCCCTTTAAGACGCCAACGATTGTATCAAACAGCTCACATCAGACAACTTAGGGTACTTTCACACTTGCGTTCAGCGGAGTCCATCACTATGGAGAATAGCGCAGTCCGTTAACGCACTGCGCTATTCTCCATAGACTTGTATGGACAACGCACTTGTGTCAGCGTTGCATCCGTTGGACGACGCAGCGTCGTTATTTTGATGCTGCACCGGGTGGAAGGAACGCAGCATGTAACTTTTTTTGAGCAGTGTAATCCGTAGGATTAGGAGCGCTCAGCTGAGACACCCGCCGCCGGCATGTGAGAGCGCTCAGCTGAGACACCGGCCGCCGGCATGTGAGAGCGCTCAGCTGAGACACCGGCCGCCGGCATGTGAGAGCGCTCAGCTGAGACACCGGCCGCCGGCATGTGAGAGCGCTCAGCTGAGACACCGGCCGCCGGCATGTGAGAGCGCTCAGCTGAGACACCGGCCGCCGGCATGTGAGAGCGCTCAGCTGAGACACCGGCCGCCGGCATGTGAGAGCGCTCAGCTGAGACACCGGCCGCCAACATGTGAGAGCGCTCAGCTGAGACACCGGCCGCCAACATGTGAGAGCGCTCAGCTGAGACACCGGCCGCCAACATGTGAGAGAGCTCAGCTGAGACACCGGCCGCCAACATGTGAGAGCGCTCAGCTGAGACACCGGCCGCCAACATGTGAGAGCGCTCAGCTGAGACACCGGCCGCCAACATGTGAGAGCGCTCAGCTGAGACACCGGCCGCCAACATGTGAGAGCGCTCAGCTGAGACACCGGCCGCCAACATGTGAGAGCGCTCAGCTGAGCGCCCGGCCGCCAACATGTGAGAGCGCTCAGCTGAGACACCGGCCGCCAACATGTGAGAGCGCTCAGCTGAGACACCGGCCGCCAACATGTGAGAGCGCTCAGCTGAGACACCGGCCGCCAACATGTGAGAGTGCTCAGCTGAGCGCCCGGCCGCCGGCTATTGAGAAAAAAAAATTAAAAAAATAAATAAAAAAAAAAAAGCTTTCCATTGTTTTGTACGATCCGTAGCATCCGTCACACAAC
Organism: Anomaloglossus baeobatrachus; assembly: GCF_048569485.1. Taxonomy (NCBI): domain Eukaryota; kingdom Metazoa; phylum Chordata; class Amphibia; order Anura; family Aromobatidae; genus Anomaloglossus; species Anomaloglossus baeobatrachus. Next base: position 908,253,902 of record NC_134353.1, read on the forward strand.
GCAATGCTACGGAAGCCATCCAACGCAAGTGTGAAAGTAGCCTTAGTGTTTTATTTTTTTTCTTGAGGATAACATGATATTTATCTAGATCTTTTCAAGGTACCATGACTTGAAGCCCTTTAGTTTAGTCCCTCTGCTGTCAGAGACTGATTGTACTTTCTGGCAATGAAAGAGTTATCTGAAACAATTCATGCTTTAAATTGATAACGTGTTAATAACAATAAGTGTACTTCTTGGCAGGAGCCAGACTTCAGCAACTTGAAAAAACATCAGCAGAAAAAAATTATTATTTATTTCCCCCCTTTCTTGGCTCGAAAGAAAATAGGGTTTCTTGGCTTCTCCATGGACTGAAAAGACTTCTGGTTTCAATTACATCTATTGCGAGGAAGAGAAGAAAAAAAAAAGTGGCAAAACCAACAGGCCGGGTGCCAAAGGAGCTTGGGTGTAGTCGCTACCACCGTGTTTCCCACAGTATAATTTGCAGGGTTTGGAAAGTCATACCACAATATACTAAAGGGTTTAGATACCAGGCAAGAACATAAATTGGTTAGGTAGACCAGGGGTGGACAAAGCCAAGAAGGACTCGTCTGGAGACCATCACCGTGGCATATTACTGTTTATTCGATGGTTTCCGTACAACAATTTTAGCTGCTGAGTCCAATAGTCGTTTTCTCAGATCTAGAGTCCCACGTTTGTCATCCACTTTGGTACCCAGTAGCCACCGAACCAGATCCCTGCCAACCTCCTCCTACCTGCTGGCGCTACTGTTGTTTTTTTTGATTAGTAGGCACTGGGAGTGTTGGACGTGTCACCCTGAGCCTACAAATCAGAAGAGGCAATGAAGGTGACAGCAATTAAGAAGAAGAGGTTCACCGGGCTCTGGTCAGGGACCACTGACCACTAACATGGCCAATAGACCCGAGAGGCAATCAAGATGAAAGCGGGTAGGAAGGAGGTTCACTGGGCTCTGATCAGAGACCACTGACTTCCAATATGACCAATTGACCTGAGATGCAATAAAGGTGAAAGCAGGTAGGAAGAGCTTCACCGAGCTCGGGTCAGGGACCACTGACCACTAACATGGCCAATGAACTTGGCAGACAATGAAGATGGAAGAATGTAGGAAGAGGTTCACCAAGGTCTGGTCAGGGGACCACTGACTTCCAACATGGCCCTTCTTATGTACAGTAATAACTCTGAGGTGTTCCCTTCAGGTTATCCTAAATTGAACAGCTAGGCAAGTAACCTTAGAAATTAGTCTCACCTAGGCAGCATAGTGGTCTACAGTCATGTATTTCTTCCCACATCTGTCTGCCACCTATACCCATGTTCTACATACTGACAAATCTGCTCTATAAAATCAACTTGCCATCCAATTCTTTCCTTCTGCTGCATCATTTTCCTGGAATGCACTACTACAGACAACCAATTTTATGTTGGGGTTGTCAACTACTTTTACATTGATGACCTATCCCTATGATAGGTCATCAATATCTGATCGGCCAGGGTCCGACACCCCACCGATAAGCTGCTCTCGGACCCAGCGGCGGCAGCAGGCAGCCGGAAATGCACAGTTCTGGAGCTGTCAGGGTAAGTGATAGCAGCTGCAGGCTGCACATCCGCATCCCATTCAAATACATATGAGGTGGGCGTGTAGTACTTAGATAAAAAAAAAGACTATTTGAGATGGTGTAAGGGATTAATGATGAACGAGCACTACCATGCTCGGATGCTCAGTACTCGTAACTAGTGATGAGCGGGCACTACCATGCTCGGATGCTCAGTACTCGTAACTAGTGATGAGCGGGCACTACCATGCTCGGATGCTCAGTACTCGTAACTAGTGATGAGCGGGCACTACCATGCTCAGGTGCTCAGTACTCATACCTAGTGATGAGCGGGCACTACCATGCTCAGGTGCTCAGTACTCGTAACTAGTGATGAGCACGCACTACCATGCTCGGGTGCTCAGTACTCATACCTAGTGATGAGCGGGCACTACCATGCTCGGGTGCTCAGTACTCGTATCTAGTGATGAGCAGGCACTACCATGGTCGGGTGCTCAGTACTCATACCTAGTGATGAGAGGGCACTACCATGCTCAGGTGCTCTGTACTCGTAACTAGTGATGAGCGGGCACTACCATGCTCGAGTGCTCAGTACTCGTAACTAGTGATGAGTGGACACTACCATGCTCGGGTGCTCAGTACTAGTAACTAGTGATGAGCGAGCACTACCATGGTCAGGTGCTCAGTACTCGTAACTAGTGATGAGCGGGCACTACCATGCTCAGGTGCTCAGTACTCGTAACTAGTGATGAGCAGGCACTACCATGCTCAGGTGCTCAGTACTCGTAACTAGTGATGAGCGGGCACTACCATGCTCAGGTGCTCAGTACTCGTAACTAGTGATGAGCAGGCACTACCATGCTCAGGTGCTCAGTACTCGTAACTAGTGATGAGCAGGCACTACCATGCTCAGGTGCTCAGTACTCGTAACTAGTGATGAGCGGGCACTACCATGCTCAGGTGCTCAGTACTCGTAACTAGTGATGAGCAGGCACTACCATGCTCAGGTGCTCAGTACTCGTAACTAGTGATGAGCAGGCACTACCATGCTCGGGTGCTCAGTACTCGTAACTAGTGATGAGCAGGCACTACCATGCTCGGGTGCTCAGTACTAGTAACTAGTGATGAGCGGGCACTACCATGCTCGGGTGCTCAGTACTCGTAACTAGTGATGAGCGGGCACTACCATGCTCGGGTGCTCAGTACTCGTATCTAGTGATGAGAGGGCACTACCATGCTCAGGTGCTTAGTACTCATAATGAGCAGTTGGGACACTCAAGATGAGTTTTACTCGTTTACAAAGTATAATGGAAGTCAAAGGGAAGCCATTATACTCAGGTACTAGAGTCGCACCCATCTGAGCATCCAGCTGCTTGTTATGAGTATGGATCACCCAAGCACGATAGTGCTCGCTCATCACTAGTCACCAGTACTGGGCACGGTAGTGCTCACTCATCACTGGTTATAATGCTTTAGGGAAGGGGATTAAGGCTTCTTGAGAAACCATCATCAAAACAATCGATTTGGACCACAGAAGTGGCTAAGTGATTGAGGATGGGCTAGTTATTAAGAAAGAAAAAAAAAATAATAACTTTACATGATAAATTAACCTTATGTCACAAGGGTAGTAAATAAAGGGTGAAGGTTATGTGACCGGTTGTATCAAATGAAAATCATAGTATCCACTACATGAGAGCAACAGATCCCAACTTTACTTGTGCTGCATCAGTTGCCTGGAATGCGCTACCTCAGACATGGATATCAATTTCCAATATCTACAGCTTTATGCCTCCAAAACACCACTTTTTGGTCTGGCTTACCACAATAAGAAAATGTCAATACTATCCAGAGCTATTGTCATTGGTACCATTTACCAAACTACTAGAGAGCTTCTGGGCCCTAACATAAAACTGTACCAGTGCTCTCTCGTTTTCTTGTGTGGTTTTAAGGTCATTCAAGTACCAATCCCTCGAAACATTTGTAACCTTCACACCACCTATTGCGTTGCTAGTGAAAATACGCTCCATTTTAACCACTGCCATATTTTCCTCTTTTCAGCCATTACAGTACTTAGTGAAGAAACGTCTCCTCCTCGAAAGACAAAAACATATATTTGGGAAAGGTCTTCATCCTCACAAGGAACAGAATGCAAAATGAAAAAAAAAATAAAAAATATACAGTTTCATGGAAAAGGCAGCAAACTGGGTCACGGCGAACAAATCCATTTCACGATCCGATCCGTTATTTTTACAGCTGTCAAATGTAATGAAACACATTCATTTTGGACACAAAATCTATAATAATTTCACATGTCTGGCACGGCCATAAGCGCTCCTCCCAATGATTCATTTTACGAACTACAGCGTTTCCATCAAAACAAACAACATTGGCTCTAAATGGATGCAGTGGATTTTCATACTATCCGTAACATCTATTCGAGTATTTTATATAGAATCCAAATGGCTTCAAACTATGAAAATGTCATTTTGGGGTCATAAGAGTAGCAGCAGAAGCCCTTAGGGCCCCCCTAGGACGGTCCTGAGTGCGGTCTGCCCGGGCAATCATGCAGGGAAGTGTCAAAGACCAGGTCAAAGACCAAACTAAGGTCAAAGACCAAACTAAGATCAATTTCCTATTTACAAATCACAAACAACCCCAGAAATAATAAGTCTCAGGCTAAATCCTTCCAGAAAAAAAGTGGTATGGTAGGGGGTTACAGGGAGGGTTTACAGTATGGAACACATGTCAATGTGTACATTAGGGGGTCGGCTCACATAGCAGTCAAAACCAAACACAGTAGGAGGTGCCACCCCTGAGAGCCAAGACACAAGTGGTATCCTGTCAATTGTTTTTCCTAGACTGGTTTAAACATGAGAGCATGATCCCTCTACACGTGTGGGTTGTATTTTGCCTCAAAAGGATGTTCTACCACCACAAGGGCAAAAGGCGAAGAGGGAGGGGGGCGATTTAGAGCGCTTTCCCTCTCTCGTTCCTGTCAAGGCTTGAGCTACCCATTGCTTCTCCACAGGATACAAATAATAAGCTCTATCTGCCTTGGGAGAAGCTCGCATCAACAGCAAGATTATCAGTATACTTTACTGCAAGCGGAAACCAATAGGAAATCCTTGTCACAGCTGCTGTCTGTAATACATATAGATATACATGGACTTAAAAGCGACCCCTGGTTAACAAAACCACAAGAAAAAAAAAAGCTTTATATAGGAAATAAGACCCAGATCCAGTGGGCAAGCAAGAACAGGGGGCATCAGATCTCTAAGGAGTTCAAGGTGGATAGTTATCGTCAGAATCATAAGCTGCTACAAATCCTCTAAAAACAGTAAACAAACATTGTATATATGATAAACAAATAAACAAACCTGCATATTTATAAAACAGTAACTACAACATCTGCATCATCTAAGGAATTAGACTGAAATTAAGAGCTAGGAGTCCTAAAAGTTAAGGAGGGTCACATTTTAAAGACTCATTAGCCAGTCCTCACTAGACATTCAGGATAATGCAGAATTAATAGCCAAGGACTGATAGGGGATGTGATGGCTGCAGGCATGCTCTGCTGAGGATATGCTGGCAGATACAGAACAAGGCAGGGGAGAATGAAACACTCATTGCTGGAGGAGTAAAGGTTATGTTGTGAGAAGGAAGCTATGGTTGCCTCCATGCTCCTGTATGACAAGCCACCACCAACACACCACACACACACTGAGCACATATACACACCACACACACACACCACACACACTGAGCACATATACACACCACACACACACACCACACACACACACACACACACACTGAGCACATATACACACACCACACACACACACACACTGAGCACATATACACACACCACACACACACACACACACACACACACACACACACACACTGAGCACATATACACACACCACACACACACACACACACACACACACACTGAGCACATATACACACACCACACACACACACACACACACACTGAGCACATATACACACACCACACACACACACACACTGAGCACATATACACACCACACACACACACACACAGCACATATACACACCACACACACAGCACATATACACACCACACACACACACACACACCACATATACACACCACACACACCACATATACACACCACACACACACACACACACTGAGCACATATACACACACACACTGAGCACATATACACACACACACACACTGAGCACATATACACACCACACACACTGAGCACATATACACACCACACACACACTGAGCACATATACACACCACACACACACACACTGAGCACATATACACACCACACACACACACACACACACACTGAGCACATATACACACCACACACACACTGAGCACATATACACACCACACACACTGAGCACATATACACACCACACACACACACACTGAGCACATATACACACCACACACACACACACTGAGCACATATACACACCACACACACACACTGAGCACATATACACACCACACACACACACTGAGCACATATACACACCACACACACATATACACACCACACACACATACACACACCACACACACATACACACACCACACACACACCACACACACACACATACCACACACTCTTGGCTTTCTGGAAATGACTGCTTGTCGCCATCCTTGGAACCATCTCTTTTCTAGAACCATTAATAAGAGAAGAAGCTTTTGACACCACTGCTCCTGATCTGAGACCTCGGAGCTCATCACAGAAAGCTCTCTAGCTCCACTTAACCTGCAACTTAGAGCAGCAGACAAGAAAAGGTCGCATTGTGGCTGCAGGGAAGACTAAAGTGGCTGCAGGGAGGACTAAAGCCCCAGCAATGGGGACAACCTAATGTCAACTCTAGATGACCTTGGACAATCCCCATGCTCAATTTCATCAGAATCAATGCAGTCCACCCACAACAGGAGCAGGGCCAGCATTAGGCTGATACACATCTCCACCAGAGGTCAGTGTAGGAATACCCTTCAGCTGCTGCAGAACCTCAAAAAGAGCTGGGCTAGCTGTCACTCCATGTCACAGTGATTCTTGACAGCTTCTCCAGCAGCCCGCCACTACCCATTGATTTACTCCCGACCAACCTAAAATACCAACAGCCCCCCTCTTCCTTACCCAGTCCCCCTGTACCCCTTCTTACCCGTCCTCCAAGCTGGGAGAGCGCTCATATCCCGGGCTCTGCGGCAATGCCATGTTCATGTGTCACACAGGGGGGAAAATGGCGGCTCCACGAGTCCTGGACTTGCACAGAAGGGAAAAAAATACACTCCAGGGAGAGGAAAGAGAACCAGGCGGGAGCAGGGGCCCCTCCGGGGGCTGTTGGGAGCTCTAGGTGAGGGGGAAGGGGATCGGACAAGTGGCAGCTGCTCCCTGGGTGGATTCCCCGGCGGGATTCGCTGAGGATCGCAGATTAGAGCGCAGACGGGGACGCGGATACAATGTTTCCCCAACGTTCGATCCTGGATACACCGTTTCCCCAACGTTCGATCCTGGATACACCGTTTCCCCAACGTTCGATCCTGGATACACCGTTTCCCCAACGTTCGATCCTGGCCCCAGCGTTGCGCGCCGCGTTCTGCCCGTGCTCCAGCGTTTCCGCACCGGTCTATCCTCCAGCAGGCGCGTCTCCCGGCAGGACACGGTGCAGCGCGGTTCCCCGACCTCTCTCTCCGCTCATCCAGATACTGTAATGTATCACAAAATGTCCGCTCCGCCTGTCTAATGAGATCTGGCCATCCCCCCTCCCTTGTGTACGAGTCTCTCCCGCCTGTGTCCCTCTCCCGTGGATGTGTGTCTCTCTCCCGCCTGCTCTGTCTGTCTCTCTCCCGCCTGCTCTGTCTGTCTCTCCCCCTCCTGCTCTGTCTGTCTCTCCCCCTCCTCTGGTGTCTCTCCCTCGCTTGGTCCGTGTGTCTGTCTCTTCCCCCCCACCACCCTGTAGTCCTGCAGTAGCGAGCAGCAGATGCTAATGAAGCGGCAGGGCTGGGTTAATGCACTCAACACTGCCACTACCTGACACAACATGGCCAGCGTGGGAGGGAGGGGGCCACCGACTCCTCGTCACATTCTCGGTGCCATTCGTGTATTCAGGGAGAGGGAAGCAGCTCCAGGCGAGAGGCTGCCAGGCTTCATAGCTGTGGGCTGGAGAGGATCGTCAGGACCAGACCTCAGGCCTTGAGGACTTCTAGCATCAGTATAGAAAGAGTGGGAGCGTAGGGTTCTCAAAGAAAAGTCCACTGTACGAGCATGGGTCATTGGTCACATTGGCTTCCTCAGATTGATACTAATAGGAAATATCTATCCATCTATATATATACATTAAATAATCTTTATTTTTATATAGCGCTAACATATTCCGCAGCGCTTTACATACATCAGGGACACTGTCCCCATTGGGGCTCACACTCTAAAATCCCTATCTGTATGTTTTTGGAGTGTGGGAGGAAACCGGAGAACCCGGAGGAAACCCACGCAAACACGGGGAGAACATACAAACTCCTTGTAGATGTTGTCCTTGGTGGGATTTGAACCCAGGACCCCAGCTCTGCAATGCTGCAGTGCTAACCACTGAGCACCGTGCTGCCCAATATATGTATATACTAGCTGTACTACCCGGCTTCGCCCGGGTTAATAAATGTTGTTAATAAAATAGAATGTATTAACAAAAATGTATTCTGCACACAAACTACAAAACAAATAGATATAAATGTAATTATAATGTCTGTCTCCGCCTCTGTATATATCTCTCTGTCTCTCTATCTCTTTGTCTCTTTCCTTGTCTGTCTCTGACTGTCTCTTTCCCTGTCTGTCTGTCTCTCACCCAAAAACCACAAAACAAATAGATAGAAATGTAATTATTAAATTGTTGCCTATATTAACCAATCAGAGCTCAGATTAATTAACTGTAGCAAAATAGAAGCTAAGCTGTGATTGGTTGCTATTGGCAGCCTGATAAATCTCCAGGCAACAGAAAGCCCTCCCCCCTGACAGTATATATTAGCTCACACATACACATATAGACAGGTCATGTGACTGACAGCTGCCGTATTTCCTATGTGGTACATTTGTTGTTCTTGTAGTTTGGCTGCTTATTAATCAGATTTTTATTTTTGAAGGATAATACCAGACTTGTGTGTGTTTAGGGTGATTATGTGGCGAGGTTGGTGTATGTGTGGTGAGATGTGTGCTGAGGGTGGTGTATGTGTTCATGTACGTGGTAGTGTGTGGCGCATTTTGTGTGTGTGTTCATATTCCCGAGTGTGGTGAGTATCCCATGCCGGGGCCCCACCTTAGCAACTGTACGGTATATACTCTTTGGCGCCATCGCTCTAATTCTTTAAGTCCCCCTTGTTCACATCTGGCAGCTGTCAATTTGCGCCCAACACTTTTTGTTTCACCTTTTCCCCATTATGTAGATAGGGGCAAAATTGATTGGTAAATTGGAATGCGCTGGGTTAAAATTTCGCCTCACAACATAGCACCCGGCGCTGCCAGGGATAGTAACTGTCTCTCTGTTTCTCTCCCATTCTCTGTCTGTCTCCCCCTCTGTATATATCTCTCTCTTTGTCTGTCTCTGTCTCTTTCTCCGTCTGTCTCTTTCTCTGTCTGTCTCAATTTCTTTCCCTATCTGTATGTATGTCTCTTTCCCTGTATGTCTCTTTCCCTGTCTGTCTCTTTCCCTCTGTCTCTTTCCCTGTCTGTCTCTTTCCCTCTTTCCCTCTGTCTCTTTCTCTGTGTCTGTCTCTTTACCTGTCTGTCTTTTTCCCTGTGTCTGTCTCTTTGTCTGTGTCTGTCTCTTTGTCTGTGTCTGTCTCTTTACCTGTCTGTGTCTGTCTCTTTACCTGTCTCTCTTTCCCTCTCTGTCTCTTTCCCTGTCAGTCTGTCTCTTTGTCTGTCTCTTTGTGTCTGTCTCTTACCCTGTCTATGTCTGTTTCTTACCCTGTCTGTGTCCGCCTCTTTCCCTGTCTGTGTCTGTCTCTTTCCCTGGCTGCATTGTGACACGCCAACATTCCATATAAGGGCGTGGCTGCGCATTCTTCTGAAGTTGTGGCTGCACTGTGGCTCCCAGCTCCATTCACTTTAATGGAGGCAGGTTTTGTGGCGAATAACTGTAAAGAGCAGGGTTAAAATTTCCCCTCGAAACATAGCCTATGACGCTCTCGAGGTCCAGAAGTGTGAGTGTGCAAAATTTTGTGGCTGTAGCTGCGACGGTGCAGATGCCAATCCCGGACACACACACACACACACACACACACACACACACACACACACAGCTTTATATATTAGATATACACATACATACATACATACACATTCTATATTATAAATATTATTTTTTTTATATTAGTTATATTTATTTTTATATATTTATTTTTCTAATATTTTTTATTTATTTTTTAAAATTTATTAAACTTAGTAGTCATAAATAATGATGAGCGAACCCAAATGGTAAAGTTTAGGGTTCGTATCGGGGGCTCAAACTCGAACACGGACTTTCACAGAAGTATGTCCGAGTTCAGAGTTCGAGTGCTATTCATATTCTAATAAAATTTGTTCCAATCAACAAGCTTTCCGGCATGCAAAACTTGCCTGTACACTGCTGTGAACAAAATAAATAATATAAAACAATTACAAGGGCTCCCTACTTTAACCAGAGCAGGTAGAGCAGACAACTGTGGGCTACAGCCCTCAACTTTACCTTTCCTGGTAATCAAAAATAGATGGGATTCCAAGCCGTTTTTTTTAATTCTTTATTTAAATAATTAAAAAAACAAACAAAAAACAAGAACCAGTGTGCGGTCCCTCTATTTGTGATAACCAGCCAAGGTAAAGCAGACAGCTGGGGGCTGGTATTATCCGGCTGGTAAGGCCCATGGTTATTAGGCTCTTGCAAGTCTAAAAATAGCAGTCCAAAGTCAACCAGATACTGGCGCATCCATTTGATCAGTCCATTTTGGTGCTTTGCCCAGCTCTTCTCGATTGTCTTGGTGCAGTGGCCATCGGGGTAATACTTTTGAGGTTGATGTTAGCTGTGAATTGACAACTAGCATCAAGCCTAGGGGTTATTAATGGAGAGACATCTATCAGATGCCCCCATTGCTAACCCAGCAAGTGTACTAGTAAGGCCGGTGTCCCACTTGCGATTACCGCACATATACCTCGCGCGAGTTTCAAGGTGCATCACCCGTCATAGACTCCATGCTGCCGACCTGCTCCTGTGAGCAGCGTGTGAGTCCGTGACAGGTGATACACCTTGAAACTCACGCGAGGTATTCGTGCGGTAATCGCAAGTGGGACACTGGCCTAAAAAACACACACAGTAAAAAAATAGTTTATTTAAACAAGACTCCCCCACATGCCCTCGTTCACCAACATAATCTTTTTTTAAAAATCCTCAAAGTTCCAACATAATCCAATAGTTTAATGTCCCACAATGCCTTGTTCTCAGAACAACGCTCAATATGTCACTCGCAAGAGTGAGAAATTTTCACAAGCGTGAAAAATTCCGTGCCTGCTGCTGAATAAGAAAAAGACTCCATAGGATTCGACAGCTATGTGGGCTATGAAACTATTGGATTACGTTGAAACTTTGAGGATTTCTTTTTAATTAATAAATTGATTAACCAGTGTAGGGCAGTCTTTATTCAAATAAACTATTTTTTTCCTGTGTGAGTGTGTTTTTGAACTGTATGCTTACTAGGCTAGTAACGGGTATGCCTGATAGATACCTCTCCATTACTAACCCCTCAGCTTGGTGGCAGCTGTCATTTCACAACTAACATCAAACCAAAAGTATTACCCTGATTGCCACATAATATAATAATATTATAATATTTATTCATTTATATAGCACTGTTAATTCCACAGTGCTTTACATACAATGGCAACACTGTCCCCATTGGGGCTCACAATCTAGGTTCTCTATCAGTATGGTTTTTGAAGTATGGGAGGAAACCGGAGACCCTGGAGGAAACCCACGCAAACACGGGGAGAACATACAAACTCCTTGCAGATGGTGTCCTTGGGGGGATTTGAACCCAGGACCCCAGCGCTGCAAGACTGCAGTGCTAACCACTGAGCCACTGTGCTGCCCATACCAGGGCAATCGGAAAGAGCTGGGCTAAGCGTCAAAATTGGCACTTCTAATGGATGTGCCACTTCTGGGGTGGCTGCGTGCCGCTATTTTTAGGCTGAGGAGGACCAAATAACCGTGGACCTTCCCAGCCTGATAATACCAGCACCCAGCTTTCTGCTTTACCTTGGCTGGTTATCAAAAATAAGGGTGACCTCATGGTGTTTTCTAGATGATTTAATTAAATAATTTTAAAAGACAGTGTGTGCTCCACCCTATTTTTCAGAACCAGGTAAAGCAGACGGCTGAGGGCTGCAGCCTGGAGTTGTCAACTTTACCTGCCCTGGTTATCAAAAATAGAGTGAACCCCAAATCATTTTTTTTATTCAAGTTACTCCCTATTCACATTTGTCTGCAGGGCAATTGTCCTGCTCTTACCCCCAATTTTGCTTCCTTTTGCAACCCCCTAACCTTTACTACCTCCATTTTACAAACATTCATGGTCTGAGGTCAAGTAGGGTTCCAAACCAGTTTTTTAACTAAAGTCTAGGTGAACCCAGCAAACCCGAACTTCCACTGGTCTGCTCATCCCTAGTAACAAACTGTTAGGTTCCCTTTAAAGCACCACTCCAGTGTTGTTTGTTTTTTTGTCAGTGCTAGAGTGCTGCTTCCAATCTAAGTTCCCTGACCCTACTCTTATACTCATCCTCTGGCATTTTCATCTTTTACTGCCAACACCCCTGTCAGTCTCAAGCACTTTGTGACCTGCTGAATCGCTCCAGTTTTTCATGGAGAAACCAGAGGTTAGTCTTCAATACAAGTCTATGAGAGCCTTGTTCTTGCCTCTTTCTGGCTCTCTTATGCTTGTATTGAGAGCTTGTAACGCAACTTCTGGTCAGTCAGTTGTTCCAGGCATTAGATGGCACCACGGGACCGGAGCATCGATAAAAGCTGAAGCTGCCGGAAGATGAATATAAGTCAAGGGGGCAGGGGACTTAGAATTAAAGCGCTACTCCAGCATTGAAAAAAAAACGGACCGCTGGAGTGGTCTTTTAAGTAAGAGTCTCCAACCTATCAGGTCCCCAGATACTGCAAAAAAAAAACCACAATTCGTTTGTGCATCCTTATTACTGCATTAAAATAATATTTTATATATATTTTTTTATTATGTTATATATATATATATATATATATATATATATATATATATATATATTATAAAATAATAATGTTTTTCTTTTGATATGCTGTATACATGCACCTATTAGTGCAAAATCAACTTTTATACTATCTCAAACAATATGCAAATTAACACGGACTAGTCCAGAGGGGCATTTTATTCCCACCTCCTCAGTAGTTTCATTCATGCCCTGTAGGTTATTGAAGATTCCTCCACCCCTTGCATCCTCTCATCTGTACTTGGACTCTCATGCATTTGTGCAACATCTTAGATAGCAGTGCTTGCACAGTGATGTTAGGGGTACTGCCCCCAGCCTCATAAGTGTGAAATTAGTATTTGATCCCTCTGGCAAACAAGATTTAATGCTTGGTGGCAAAACCCTTATTGGCAAGCACAGCAGTCAGACATTTTTTGTAGTTGATGATGAGGTTTGCGCACATGTCAGGAGGAATTTTGGTCCACTTCTCTTTGCAGATTATCTCTAAATCATTCAGATTGTGAGGCTGTCGCTTGGCAACTCAGAGCTTCAGCTCCCTCCATAACTTTTTATGGTATTAAGGTCTGGAGCCTGGCTAGGCCACTCCATGACCTTAATGTGCTTCTTTTTGAGCCACTCCTTTGTTGCCTTGGCTGTATGTTTTGGGTCATTGTCATGCTGGAGCCACAACCCCTGGGGGTGGAAGTGATGATGATGAGTCTCAAATACTTAAGGCACACGCGTACTGCCCTGTGATGTCTGGGCAAGAAGGGGAGGAGGAGGACAACATAGAGCATGACGGTGAAGCTCTAGATCCCACTTGGTGTGACCCCAGAGGCACGCAGCTGAATAGCTCAGCAGATGAGGAGGAAGATGAGGATGTAATGTTGGCGATTCCAGCAGAAACATGTAGTGATGCAACCATGAGAAGCACTGCATCCTCAACCACAACTCTGGCTGTGGACAGCAGTGGTCGTGGGTCTGCAGTTCGCAGGAAGGGTTGCCTAGCTTGGGCCTTTTTTGAGATCGCAAAGGATGACCCAACTTTTGTTATCTGCCAATGTTGTAAACGACTCAGTAGAGGCAAAACATAAAATAATTTAACTACTAACATGCGGAAATCTCACTGCGCTAAAATGTGAACTACCAGGCCTACCCAACCCTGGCTACCAAATCAACCGAGTTTGCTGCTTTTTTCTCCTCCTGCGTCACCGTCAAAACTATTCTAACACGGGTCTCTGACCGCAGAACCTCCACTTGTTTACCCGTTACGGTCGGGGTGATGGAGAACCCATGAGCTGTGACGGAAGTGACTATGCCTGGTGTTTTTGACCCATGTAAGAAACCGAGGCCACATCCTGTGGGTTGCATTGACCATACCTACCTCCTGTGCAGACACTATGAGGAAATGGGAGTGGTGGGGCAATTTATGCCACTGTCCTGCTGTTTGCCTGAAAGGTTTTTAAATCTCAGGACACCAAGTAAGCTCTCCAAATTGTCTTTTGTAGTGCCAGAGGTCTGGGAGAAGAGGCCTATGCCTGTCACGCATGCATCTCTTCATTTTTAAAATGTAAATGCCAGGCCACATCCAGTTTGTTGCATGGACCATACCTCGCTGCTGTGCAAAGACACTATAAGGGAAATATGGGTGGGGGGAGCAATTGATGCCACTGTCCCGCTGTATTGCTGTCTGCCTGAAAGGTTTTTGTTTCTCAAGACTCCAAGTAGGATCTCCAAATTGTCTTTTGTCTGTAGTGCCAGGGTTCTCAGAGCAAGAGGCCTATGCCTGTCACTCATGCATTTCTTGATTTTTAAAATTTAAATGTCAGGCCGCATCCTGTGTGGTACATGGACCATACCTCCCTGCTGTGCAAAGACACTATGGGGAAATGGGGGTGGTCGGCAATTGATGCCACTGTCCTGCTGTTTGCCTGAAAGGTTTTTAAATCTCAGGACTCCAAGTAGGGTGTTATGATTCAGGGACCGAGGAGGATCAAAAAATGTGGAATCCCAAATAGTAACAGAGTGGCTGGAAACTTAACACATTGCAGACCTAATCCTGACACACAACTAGAAGTAGCCGTGGAACGAGTCTACAATGACCTAGTCATATGGACACAGCCGGAGAACTAAATATTCTCACAGATAGAAATATGAGAAAGCTAATCTGCCTCGGAGCAGTCCCCAAAGATAGATAGATAGCCCCCCACATGTAAAGGCTACAGTGATATAGAAAAACACAATACAAATCCAGAAAAGACAGATTCAGCAAAGGTGAGGCCCAAACTATCTTTATAGAAAAGGATAGGAAGGAGCACTGTCTGCAACCATAAAAAAACCCCTAATAAATACCAGCACTTCTGATATGGAAAAATCCTGAAGTCACACAACCTCTCCCCCACTGAATCAGCACTCAAATGTTACTGGGATCCAAAAACACTAATACAGATGAGGGACTGAATTAATACCAAGTATGACAAACATAATACCTTGTAGAATCATGGAGCTAAGTATACAGACACTCCCAGCAGGGAATGATCCCATTCCACCAAGAACTCCACACAGACAAAATAGGAATCAAGCATTAATATTAAAGCAGAAAAAAAATAAGAAAGTGGAAAACAAACAGCAGAGGTACAAAGACCACTTATCTGAGAGGAGTTCTGGTTGTGAGCAGGGCTGGTTACAAAATGTCCTTAACACACATGAGACCATTGAGCCCCGGTAAGAAACAAGAGAAAACTACTCAGTTATATAGTCACAATCTGACCCTAATTGCCAGTCCTCTGCAGGTGGGAGACTTTCATTCCACAAATCAACTGCATCGCCAGCACTGACCACAAGAGGGAGGCCCAAACTGGAAAACATTCACAACAGAAGGGTCTCTAAATTGTCTTTAGTCTGTAGTGGCAGAGTTTTGGGAGTAAGAAGCATATGCCTGTCACTCATTCATCTCTTCATTTATAAAATTTAAATGGCAGACCTCATCCTGTGTGGTACAAGGACTATACCTCCCTTCTGTGCAAAGACACTATAGAAAAATGGGAGGTGGGGCAATTGATGCCACTATCCTGCTGTCTACCTGAAAGGTTTTTAATCTCAGTACTGCAAGTAGGGTCTCCAAATTGTCTTTGGTCTGTAGTGCCAGGGCTCTGAGAGCAAGCAGCCTACACTTGTCACTCATGCATCTTTTGATTTTTAAAATTTTAATGCCAGGCCACATGCTGTGTATTGCATGGACCATACCTCCCTGCTATGCAAAGCCACTATGAGGAAATGGGTGGGGCAATTGATGTTAGTGTCCTGCTGTCTGCCTGAAAGATTTTTAAATCTCGACACATCAAGTTTGGTCTCCAAATTGTCTTTTGTCTGTAGTGCCAGGGTTCTAAGAGCAAAAAGCCTATGCCTGTCACTCATGCATTTCTTGATTTTTAAAATGTAAATGCCAGGCCACATCCTGTGTGTTGCATGGACCATACCTACCTGCTGTGCAAAGACACTATAGGGAAATGGGGATGGAGGGCAATTGATGCCACCATTCTATTGTCTGCCTGGAAGTTTTTTTTAATATCAAGGCTCCAAATAGGGTCTCAAAATTATCTTTTGTCTGTAATGCAAGGGTTCTGGGAGGAAAAGCCCTACACCTGTCACTCATGCATCTCTTTATTTTTAAAATTTAAATGCCAGGCCACATCCTGTGTTTTGTATGGACCATGCCTCCCTGCTGTGCAAATACACTATGGAGATATGGGG
Source organism: Anomaloglossus baeobatrachus (assembly GCF_048569485.1). Lineage (NCBI taxonomy): Eukaryota > Metazoa > Chordata > Amphibia > Anura > Aromobatidae > Anomaloglossus > Anomaloglossus baeobatrachus. Next base: position 908,270,505 of record NC_134353.1, read on the forward strand.
AGGGGAAATTGATACCACCTTCCTGATATCCTACTGTCTGAGAGGTTTTTAAATCTCAAGACTCCAAGTAGGGTCACCAAATTATCTTTTGTCTGTAGTCCCAAGGCTTCTGGAAGCAAGAGGACTATGCCTGTAACTCATGCATCTCTTGATTTTTAAAATGTAAATGCAAGGCCACATCATGTGTGTTGCATGGACCATACCTCGCTGCTGTTCAAAGACACTATGGGGAAATATAAGTGGGGGAGCAATTTATGCCACTGTCCTGCTGTATTGCTATCTTCCTGAAAGTTTTTTAAATCTCAAGACTCCAAGTAGGGTCTCCAAATTGTCTTTTGTCTGTAGTTCCAGGGTTCTCAGAGTAAGAGGCCTATGACTGTCACTCATGCATCTCTTCATTTTTAATATTTAAATTCCAGGCCACAATCTCTATATGTTGCATGGACCATACCTCCCTGCTGTGCAAAGACACTATAGAGAACTTGGGGGCACTTGATGCCAGTGTCCTGCTGTCTGCCTGAAAGGTTTTTAAATCTCAGGACTGCAAGTATGGTCTCCAAACTGTCTTTTGTCTGTAGTGCCAGAGCTCTGAGAGCAAGAGGCACTTAAATGCCAGGCCATATTCTGTGAGTTGCATGGACCATACCTCCCTCCTGTGCAAAGACACTATGGGGAGATTGGAGGAGGAGCAATTGATGCCACTGTCCTGCTGTCGGCCTGAAAGTTTTTTAAAACTCAAGGCTCCAAGTAGGGTCTCCAAATTGTCTTTTGTCTGTAAAGGCTGGGTTCTGAGAGCAAGAGTCCTATTCCTGTCACTCATGCAACTCTTGATTTTTAAGATTGAAATGCCAGTCCATATACTATGTTTTGCATGGACCATACCTCTCTGGTTTGCAAAAACACTATGGGAAAATGGAGGAGGGGCAATTGATGCCACTGTCCTGATGCCCTACTGTCTGTCTGAAAGGTATTTAACTGTCAAGACTCCAAGTAGGGTCTCCAAATTTTCTTTTGTCTGCATTGCCAAGGGTTCTGGTAGCAAGAGACCTATGCCTGTCACTTATGCATCCCTTGATTTTTAAAATTTAAATGTTAGGCAACATGCTGTGTGTTGCATAGATCATACCTCCCTGCTGTGCAAAGACACTATGGGGAAATGGGTGTTGCAATTAATGTTACTGTCCTGCTGTCTGCGTGAAAGAATTTTAAATTTTGAAACTCCAAGTATGGTCTCCAAATTGTCTTTTGTCTGTAGTGTGAGGGTTCTGGGAGCAAGAGGCCTACTTTGTCACTCATACATTTCTTGATTTTTAAAATTTAAATGCTAGGTCACATTCTTACATTTATATGTATTGGAGAATGCAGTCACACAGATGCAGAGTTGTGGACCACTATCCAGGCAGAGTTTGATCAATGGCTGTCTCCTTTGAACCTAGAGCCATGGAAGGCCATGTGCAATAATGGTGCAAACCTGGTTGCAGCACTACGCTTGGGTGACATTACATGTGCATTGCATGGCTCATGTCCTCAACCTGGTTGTACAGAAATGTCTAGGGCACTAGTCTGGCCTGGAAGCGCTGCTGCAGAAGGCACGGTCACTGTGTGCTCACTTTTTAAAATTGAAATGCCAGGTCACATCCTATAACTTGTATGGATCATCTCTCTCTGCTGTCTGCCTAAAAGGTTTTTAAATCTCAAGACTCCAAGTAGGGTCTCCATATTGTATTTTGTCTGTAGTGCCAGGGTTCTGGGAGCAAGAGGTGTACGCCTGTCACTCATACATCTCTTAATTTTTAAAATTTTAAATGCCAGGTTACATCCTGAGTGTTGCATGGACCATACCTCCTTGCTGTGCAAAGACAATATGGGGAGATTGGGGGGGGAGGCAATTAAAGCCACTATACTGCTGTCTGCCTGAAAGGTTTTTAAATCTCAAGACTCCAAGACGTTTCTCCAAGTTGTGTCTTGTCTGTACTGGCAGGGTTATGGGGGCACCAGCCATACACTTGTCTCTTATCCACCTCTATATTTCTTATGTCAATAGTGTAGGAAGCTAATGGCTATGCCAAAACAGTGGCGCTGCACTATAAAAGGTACTTTTGTGGTTTTGGAAGCTTTTGACCCCCCCAAAGTTGTTTTCTCGTCCTTAGGTTTGGCCTCCTATTGAATCCAATGAGGTTCGATAGGTTAGTTGAACGGTTAGAAGAACAGTTTGGCGAACGTAGCGTTTGTTTGGCAAGGCTTGGCGAACCGAACTTTGAAAGGTTCACTCATCTCTACTGATCATACTGAAAAAAAAAACAATTTTATCTCACATTGTGTTGAATATTAGTTGGTTCAACCCATTCTTTACCTCAAATAATGTCACACCGGAGATGAGAGGACCCCCAGTGAGCAACACAAGGCAAAAGGTACACCAGGGAAACAATACACAGGATAGCTCTGGCATTAGGGAGAGGGGAGCGAGGTCACCTAACACTCACCCGAGGCCGAGGCTGATCCCTGCACTCCCTAACGTCCCTAGATGGGTCCTTTTCACAATGCGTTGTCACATGCCTAGTCCCTTGCTGGTCCTGAACTCACCCTGACTAGTGCTAAGGCCAGCAAGATACTAATCTCGCCACAGCAGTAACACAACACAAGGAAGGTAAGGTAAACAGGGGAAAGACACAACAAATAGTTCACAGCTACAAAAGCTGGAAGCTTCTCAGCTGCAACAGAAACAACACCTCAGCCTCTCCAGAGACTGGATCCTTCCAAGTGTTTTTATATAATGGGCTATAGCCGGCATAGGAGAGAGTAAGAAGAGAGTTTATATATCGGAAGGGTGTGGCTGCAGCTGAGATTAACAGCTACAAGTCAATCTCTGCAGGATAAAAAAGAGACTTTAATCTCTTCATTACCCAATGGAATTAAAGACGTTCCTTCTCAGGGTAAGCAATGAGTGGATTCTAAAATAGTTCTACAATCAACCAAATACTGAGACCTTCTGATTCCTGATCCTACCGAGGTCTCAGCAGGACCAGGTTTGTCTTGATAAGCCACATGGAAGGAATGCACCAACCTACAGGCATTAATTTCTAATAGTGGTACACATTCTTTCTTCCGGACCAAAACCCTTCCGGTGTGCCAAATATTAAAGAGAAGTGTGAACAAAATGAGAGTCAACAATCTTGGCTACCTGAAATTCTAAGTTAGCGTCAAAAATTTGCTGGAGGCGGGGTTAAAGGTGACGGTTCAGAGAATGCAGCATATTTCCTGAGCAGAGATCTGTGAAATACACTGCGGATTTGTTGTTCTTGGTCGTATCCATGGTTACGACCAAGAACAACAAACTTAATTGCTATCAGTATATGAGTGGATGTAACCATGGATACCTAAGCTGCTATGCCCTGCACATGAGGTAAAAGAAATGGCTATATCAAGATAACTATACTACATTTCTAATTGGAGGTATTTCCTAGTATCATTATTTTCAGTGCTGGAGAGGAGAAGTGGGGGGTTAATGCCACGCTGTCGCCAAGAAGGAGGAAAACAATTGTTGATTTGATAATAAAAATGTTTTATTCCATAGGTTAACGCACTTCAGGGCTCAAGTGCCATTCTTCAGGACCACAAAAAAAGAAGAAAAATCATCAATATTGTTGATTTTTCTTCTTTTTTTTTGGGTGTTTGACCCTTGCATACCCAAAACATCTCTGGGTTTAGTTAGAATTGGTATTAAACAGTCTTCTTCATCATGCTGTTCACAATTTGACATCATGAGGCCAAGACGACATCTAACAATTGATTACCAGTAATTCACCATTCAGCAGAGGCTTTAAGCAGGATGTTTTCAGACAGAAGTGGCCACTGAGTTTAGAGTGTCATAGAGTGTCATTAACATGTTGTACAGAGATACAGAGAGACTGAGTCTCAGAAAAGAATAGCAGTGAATGTCCTTTGGCTACATCCCACACTGATGACCGCTTCATTGTGAACAATGCCCTTTGGAACCGGATGATGAATGACACACAACTCCAGGCACATTTAAGGGTGGTGAAAAGGCACCCATGTGTCACGTCAGACCATTCAAAACTGTTCAAATCAACGTGTTCTGTGTGCTAGACGATCTACAAGGATATGTGACCCCCACCGTCAGGAACAGAAGTCATCTACGCTGGTCAAGAGATCAGTGGGCCTCCTTGCTGTCCACTGATGAAAGTTGATTCATACTGAGCATAAATTATGGCTGCCAACAATGCTGGAGATATTAATGAGTGCGCTAGGCATCAGCCACAGCAGTATCACGCTAGGTATGGGAAAGTACTGTGCATATAGCTACAGGGAAGGGAAACCCTGTGACTAAGGAAGGGGTAGATGGTGACCCCTGACCAAACTTTCTGTGGGCCCCTGGCTCCCCTGACCACCCTAAATATGTTTGTCACCTATGCGCCAAACAGGATACCTGGCTTTGGTTGACCCTGAGATGGGCCCTAGATAAGGAATGGATGGGACCCTTCTAAGCTCTAAAGAAGACACAGATAGCACAAACAGGGGGAAACAAACAAATTACTTCTCTCCAAGAAGACTCAGGGAGAAGTACAGTAATACACAACAATGTTGCTTCCGATTGATACAAGCTGAGTGCTTGCATCCATAGTCTGTATAGGAATATAACTATCACCAGCAAACACCAAGAGGAAATGTGGATATTTAAGGCAACAAGGGGAAGTGATGATGATTAACAGCTGAAAGGTGAGGATATCTTCAGGGTCCTAAAAGGAAAGGGATTAACTCCAAGCAGAAAAGATGCATAAGATACCATTTACACCACAGCAGGAAGGGTAGAATGTCAGGTAGCAGTTTGTGTACCCACTGTGACCTTCTACAGCCAGACAGACCACAGGACTGTCTGTCAACCGTGACATACCAGTGACAGTACACTCCCTTCTATGAGGGGTCTCTGGACTCAGGACCAGGTTTATCTGGATGGGAAGCATGAAATGAAAGACCCAACCTTGTGGTATCCACATACAATGCTAAGATCCGCATCCTTTCTTTTGGACTTTACCCTCTCCAGTGCATCAAGTATTGAAGGGAACGATGCAGAAAACAAAAATCAACAAGCTTTGCTATTTGAAACTCTAAATTGCCATCAACCATGATTGGGGCTGGAGGCAAGGGGAATGGCTCCAAGGGTACCACATACTTCTTGAGTAGAGACCTGTGGAACACATTGTGGATCCTAAGGGGCCCTTTGCACACTACGATATCGCAGGTGTGATGTCGGTGGGGTCAAATCGAAAGTGACGCACTTCCGGCGTCACTCTCGACATCGTAGTGTGTAAAGCATTTTTGATACGATTAACGAGCACAAAAGCATCGTAATCGTATCATTGGTGTAGCGTCGGTCATTTCCATGATTTTGCAAAGACCGATTTTACGATGTTGTTCCTCGTTCCTGCGGCAGCACACATCGCTGTGTGTGAAGCCGCAGGAGCGAGGAACATCCCCAACCTGCGTCCCGGCCGGCTATGCGGAAGGAAGGAGGTGGGCGGGATGTTTACGTCCCACTCATCTCCGCCCCTCCGCTTCTATTGGCCGCCTGCCGTGTGACGTCGCTATGACACTGCACGACCCGCCCCCTTAGGAAGGAGGCGGTTCGCTGGCCAGAGTGACGTCGCAGGGCAGGTAAGTGCATGTGAAGCTGCCGTAGCGATAATGTTCCCTACGGCAGCTATTACCATGATATCGCAGCTGCGACGGGGGCGGGGACTATCGCGCTCGGCATCGCAGCATCGGCTTGCGATGACGTAGTGTGCAAAGGGCCCTTAAGAGTCTGAGGTAACTCCAGATGAAACGCTACTGGGTTAATGACAGCGATTACTTTGTAGGAACCAATAAAACTAGGTCACAGCTTCCAGAAAGGATCCTTCAACTTAATATTCCTGGCAGACAACCACACATAGTTATTCACACTTAGGTCCGGAAATGGTGAGCGTTTCTTGTCAGCAATACTGTATGCTGGTATCTGTCTTCCTTGAGCTTCAAATTACCCTGAACCCTTTGCCATACAGAAAAAAATAAGACAAAATTCTCCTCCTCAGGAACTCCTGAAGCCCCTCTACCACTAAAGGTACCAAATTGTGGCTGAAAATCATATGCACCAAAGAATGGTGACTTTCCAGGAGACTCCGGTGACGATTATTTATTGCAAATTCAGCCAACGATAAGTTAGATGGTTAATCTTCCTGGTTCTCTGAGAAAAAAACACCAAAGGTAAGTTTCCAAATTTTGATTTTTGCTCCAAGTCTTACTATTCGACTGAGTATCAAAGGCAGAAGTATAAAGGCCCCGCTACACGCAACGACGTATCTAACGATATATCGCGTGCGTCACTGATTCCGTGACGCACATTTGGCATACTTAGTGACGTCGTTGCATGTGACACCAACGAGCGGCCGTTAACGATGGAAAATACTTACCAAATCATCCATCGTTGACACGTCGTTCATTTTCAACAAATCGTTGATTGTTGAGGACGCAGATTGTTCGTCGTTCCTGAGGCAGCACACATCGCTACGTGTGACACCTCGGGAACGACGAACTACAGCTTACCTGCGGCCGCCGGCAATGCGGAAGTAAGGAGTTGGGCGGGATGTTACGGCCAGTTATCTAGTTAGTGGTGCTGCTGCTGTGATGCCGCACGAACCGCCCCCTTAGAAAGGAGGTGGTTTGCCATCCACAGCAATGTCGCTAGGCAGGTAAGTCCGTGTGATGGCTCCTAACGATATTGTGCGCCCCGGGCAGCAATTTGCCCGTGACGCACAAACGACAGGGGCGGGTACACTCGCTATCGATATCGCTGCGTGTAAAGCCCCCTTAAGACAACTACACTCCCAGTCGAGCACAAAATGCTTTCCAAAATTTGGGAACAAACTGGGTTCCCCGATCTGAAACTACTTTGGAAGCAACCTCGTGAAGCTTCACAATCTCATTGATGAATACCTCATATGCTTGTATTGAATTGTAACCTACGACGCGCTCCAAGAAACCCTGGAGCTGCCGGCAGGTCACAAACTGCCTGAGGTTGAGGGGAATGGCACCAATAAAACGTGTAAAAAGCCCAAGGGTGAGTGTGAGATTGGAGACAAGGACGGTCGATAAAAAGCACCACTCCAGCGGTGAAACCCCCCCCAGAACAAAACACTGGCATGCTGCTTTAGGTAAAAAAAAGTCCCGAAGGTGTTCATATGTTTTGACAAGTCCTCTGATGTCCGTTGGTATGACGGTCGTAGTGACCGTGGTTGTGAAAGGGTTAATCCTGGAGATGAATAATCTATATGGTAAACATGCTTCATTACTCTCGAACGTCCTTCTGGTGTAGAGTGGATCCTAAATACAAGGAATTTTGTTCGGCTCTTGACTGATTTCTTCTGCTGACAGTGTGTTTAGTGGAGAGAACAAAGATTCATTGATCGCGACTATTAAAGCTGCATTCATTGAAGAAGGGAGATGAGTGAAAATAACTCGTGTTTACATACAGGGAAGAGTCCTCAAACACCGCAGGAGTGAAGTCTTCAGGTTAGAGTCTACTTATATCCTGTGTACTATTATAGAAAGTGGTGCTAAGTGCAGTATTTCACATACTGTATATTCCACGCTGACCTGTTACAAAGCATTTCCCCACCGATTAATAATATCTCCTGTGAAATTGAGTGGGTAACCTTTACGGCTCACATGAGGGTTATTGACGAAGCCCTCATACTCATTAGATAGCTGAAACATTAACAAAAATTTAGCCGACAACTATCTCAACCGATTCCCCCATACACAGGAATGCTCGGTTTGGCTTAAAGGGGTTATTTTGTGCTTTATCCTTAATGATTGGTGAGATAAACATTGTCTGATTGGTGGAGAACCATTGTCTGATTGGTGGAGAACCATTGTCTGATTTGTGGAGAACCATTGTCTGATTGGTGGAGAACCATTGTCTGATTGGTGGAGAACCATTGTCTGATTTGTGGAGAACCATTGTCTGATTGGTGGGGGTGCAACACTCGGCAACCCCCCCCCGCCTCGATCAGCTATTCCGGTGCCACCGGCCAGGACTTCTCAGTTGCAGAGTAGCAAAGGACGAGCTGTCCTTTGGAACTCTGTTGACCGAATAGTGGCCAGAGCCACAGCGAGGTACTAAGGTACTACATATCCGTCCCCAATTGACTCACATAGAGGTCAAAACTGCCCCACCTGGCCGTGGCCAGTGTACAATTGTAAGAGCTGTCCAGCCGATCGGTGACGGCACTAGCGGACACAGACAGAAGAGGGCCCCTGTGCAAGAACAATATATGGCCCCTTTGCACCACAAAAGGTCATCGTAATAAGCAATTCCTTCCGCTTTGAAGGTAGAAATGGGACCCCTTACCTTTTGGGCCCCTGTGCGGCTACACAGGTTGTACCAATAATATGCCCCCCCCCCGGGTGAGAGTGCCAGATTTCACACGCTCACCGATCAGACATTGATGACCTGTCCTAAGGACAGATCATAAATGTTAAAGTCCTGAACAACCCCTTTAACATTCCTATGTTCTCTATAAGAGAGCCCAGCACTAACGTTCAGTATATTTTCATTATTTCTTTATTTTTCAGCTAATGCTACAAGTCAGCGGGGACATGTACAGACAATATGAGAGATTACAGAGTAACACAAGTCATCAGATACCAATAGGAGTGAGGGTCCTGCTCGAAAGCTACAATCTAAGAGGAAATTAGGGAGGCACCAAAGGTGAAAATAACGTGCTTGTTGTTTAAAGTCCAGCCATTATTATAATAAATAGGGGCATTCATGTAACGCTACATGAGTCGGTCACTGGCCACTATCTATACAATTACAATTACACAGTGCTACCAGGTGTGTGGAAGAGAGAACCAGCAATAGTTAGGTAGATAAGTGAGGTGGGGTAATGGACCAGTCAAAAAAAATGTTCTTTTAGGGCGCGCTTGAAACTGTGGATACTGGGATTGTTTGGGGTAGTGTAGTCCAAAAAACTGGTGCAGGATGAGAGTCATCCTGGAAAGGTAAGTGGGAACCTACTATATTAGATGCTGCTGCCCCTACCATCAGAGACCATTTGTGTATAACCTGTGGCACCAGCTGTTGGGGCACCGTGATCCCCTGGCACTGGCTTGTCGGCTACCTTCCAGGATGTTTTACTATCTCCACCTCCAGTGGCTTTAGTGAAGACTCGGTCACTGTTCAGGTACGCTCCTCCAAATCAGTGATTGGTGCCTTTGATCCAATGGATCCACTTACCCGTTGCCTAGCAAACATTACCGTATGAGAGCTTAATATGTAAGGCGAGGTACAGAGGTGGTAACTGTACCCAGGTTCTTTGCCTGTGGTTGCATAAGAGGCTCTTCTTCCATAATGGAAGACACCAGTGTTAGAAATGTATTAAGTGTAAAACCTTGTTAAGGACTTAATGTGGCCCAAAAGCATTATGTTCTGCCTTCATTAAGATGCCCAAATATTGGGTTACTAGTTCCAAGGGCAATGGATAGAGATGGTAAAATTCAATAGTGTGATCTGGTGACCCGGCTGGTTCCGTGACTGATAAAACCCCAAAGTTGCAGCACATTTTGAGACCTAACTAATTGTCAAATGGAATCTGTCAGCAGGTTTGTGCTTTGTAATCTGAGATTAGCATGATGTAAGGGCAGAGAGCCTGATTGCAGAAATGTGTCATTTAGTGACCAGTTTGCTTGGTGCAGTTTTGATACAATCCCTGTTTTCTCTGCTGTTTATATCGCAGAGCTCTGAATGTGAAGCTGTGTATAAGTTTCAGCTGCACCCCTGATTGGTGGCTGCCCGTGTACACTGTCAGCAAGATGCCAGTCAATGTGTGTGTGTGGGGGGGGGTTCACAAATTTGCTAGACTGCCTGGCATATGACACCTACTCCAGCAGTGATAATCTCCTGCTGATGTAACGCTTATTGTGTTGAAAATATAGCAAGCTGCTGAGGAAGTGATTCATCTCTGGAATCAGGATCTCTGCCCCTACATTTTGCTGCTTTCAGAGTAAATAACAAAAACATTCTGATACATAACAAAGTAGAAAGCTAGCATATACAGAGCCTACAAGTAGTCTTCAACCCCCTGCAGATTTAGCAGGTTTGATAAGATGCAAATAAGTTAGAGCCTGCAAACTTCAAACAAGAGCAGGAATTATTAACAGATGCATAAATCTTACAAACCAACAAGTTATGTTGCTCAGTTAAATTTTAATACATTTTCAACATAAAAGTGTGGGTCAATTATTATTCAACCCCTAGGTTTAATATTTTGTGGAATAACCCTTGTTTGCAATTACAGCTAATAATCGTCTTTTATAAGACCTGATCAGGCCGGCACAGGTCTCTGGAGTTATCTTGGCCCACTCCTCCATGCAGATCTTCTCCAAGTTATCTAGGTTCTTTGGGTGTCTCATGTGGACTTTAATCTTGAGCTCCTTCCACAAGTTTTCAATTGGGTTAAGGTCAGGAGACTGACTAGGCCACTGCAACACCTTGATTTTTTCCCTCTTGAACCAGGCCTTTGTTTTCTTGGCTGTGTGCTTTGGGTCGTTGTCTTGTTGGAAGATGAAATGACAACCCATCTTAAGATCCTTGATGGAGGAGCGGAGGTTCTTGGCCAAAATCTCCAGGTAGGCTGTGCTATCCATCTTCCCATGGATGCGGACCAGATGGCCAGGCCTCTTGGCTGAGAAACAGCCCCACAGCATGATGCTGCCACCACCATGCTTGACTGTAGGGATGGTATTCTTGGGGTCGTATGCAGTGCCATCCAGTCTCCAAACGTCACGTGTTCGGTTGGCACCAAAGATCTCGATCTTGGTCTCATCAGACCAGAGAACCTTGAACCAGTCTGTCTCAGAGTCCTCCAAGTGATCATGAGCAAACTGTAGACGAGCCTTGACATGACGCTTTGAAAGTAAAGGTACCTTACGGGCTCATCTGGAATGGAGACCATTGTGGTGGAGTACGTTACTTATGGTATTGACTGAAACCAATGTCCCCACTGCCATGAGATCTTCCCGGAGCTCCTTCCTTGTTGTCCTTGGGTTAGCCTTGACTCTTCGGACAAGCATGGCCTCGGCACGGGTGGAAACTTTCAAAGGCTGTCCAGGCCGTGGAAGGCTAACAGTAGTTCCATAAGCCTTCCACTTCCGGATGATGCTCCCAACAGTGGAGACAGGTAGGCCCAACTCCTTGGAAAGGGTTTTGTACCCCTTGCCAGCCTTGTGACCCTCCACGATCTTGTCTCTGATGGCCTTGGAATGCTCATTTGTCTTTCCCATGTTGACCAAGTATGAGTGCTGTTCACAAGTTTGGGGAGGGTCTTAATTAGTCAGAAAAGGCTGGAAAAAGAGATAATTAATCCAAACATGTGAAGCTCATTGTTCTTTGTGCCTGAAATACTTCTTAATACTTTAGGGGAACCAAACAGAATTCTTGTGGATTGAGGGGTTGAATAATAAATGACCCTCTGAATAAACTTTTCACAATTTAAAAAAAAAAAATAAAAAAAGAAATAACATTCTTTTTTGCTGCAGTGCATTTCACACTTCCAGGCTGATCTACAGTCCAAATGTCACAATGCCAAGTTAATTCCGAATGTGTAAACCTGCTAAATCTGCAGGGGGTTGAATACTACTTGTAGGCACTGTATATGGTTTAAAGGGAATGTAACTGATGTAGTTTCTCTCTAATGCTCAGGTTTATTACTCCAATGTAAATTATTTTCTAATATAGCTGCATTACAAATTCCTTACCCTTCCTTAATTACTCTAACTACTATTGATTTCTTCCCCCTCCTTCCTGTCTGATGATGCTTTGTTTGAGAATCCGAATGCAGACAGGGATACTCAAACAAAGCGTCATCAGAGCAGTGGACAAAGATGGTAACTATCACAACCTCTGCACCTTCCCTCAAATGAAGCATTATCAGTAGTGATCAGCAAACTCATAGATATTCGCATTTGCCGAACCTGAAAAAAAAAATTAAAAAAAAAAAATCAGGTTTGGCAGCCGAACTTGACCCCGATACAAGTCAATGGGGAGACCAAATTCGGGGCTGCAAAATGATCATAGTAAGGGCTAAAGGGCTGAAAAAGGAACCTAAAGGGGGCAACAGGATACCAATTGCTCTGCAAACAAATGTGGATAGGTAAATGACTTAAAGGGCTTTCGTCACTATAGGAATTATGGTTACATAGCAAGTAAATGAAGAACTTAAGCATTTTAAAAGTGAAACCACTGTGAGAGAATACAAGCCATTTTGTTCTTATAGGAACCATCTTGTCTTATAACTGAATGATGTCATAGGGCTCAGCTTACACTGATGGGCGGGAAAGTTTCACATTTATACACACACCCCTGTGGCTCTTATTGGTGCATAGTAATTTCTTTGTTTGGGATACTATATAAACTGGTCACATGATGTAATAAAGACAGAAACTTTCAGTACACCATAGATGGTGTGTGCTGTATTGATTCCCAAGAACTTGTAAAACAGATCTTATTAATTTGGAGTTACAATGGCATAGAAGGAGTGTATTTTGCTCACAATCATGGCGTCACGAACAGGGACCCAGATAGACATTATACCATTCGGATCTTGAGTGAAAATCATTCTTGTGAGGAAAGTAATGCTAATAGCTGCAGTATAAGGTAAGAAGTTTTAATTCTAACGCTTGCATAACTTTCCAGCGTTTTATCTATTTTTCATGAGGGTGATACTTTTTATATTAAATAGTCTGATCCAAGAATTGATAGTTAACTATGCATTTATGAACTGTGCGCATGGGATGTGATCAATATGTAAGTCTGGATTTAGCATTGTACTGGTCATTGGTCTGTGGGGTTGTATTGTAACATTAATGGATTGTATTGATGTTGATGAATGCTAAATGCAGCGTGCTATAACAGAAAGGAAGCCCATATGGTTCCAAATTTCAGACATGAAATTGGATGCTATTCGGCTGATCAAATGGTCAGGCATGGAAAAAGAGAAAGAAGGGCCATTGTAAAAGGTGACATTAGCCACTGTGTCTTCCCTTCCGATTAATCAAAAATGGTGACATCATCAGCATACACCATCACCCTCAGAGAAACTTTTGGTGGCTTCCTGTCCATTCCGACACCAGCCAACGGTCCACTCTCCACTCTCCTAGGCAAAGGGTCAATCACAAACACATACAGCAGTTGGCTCAAGGGAGAACCCTGGCAAACACCAGACCCAGCCTCATATGAGTTACCAATTCAATCATTCACAAGCAGGAAACTCTCTGCCCCAGCGTACAAGGCCTTAAGCCAATCAACAAAAGCCCCCAGAAAGCTATATCTCAGAAGGACAGACCAGAGGTACTCGGGATTAACCCGATCAAACTCTCTTGTCTGATCCACTTACAGTATGTATCCCTTCTAATGGCCAGCCCTCCTCTGCTCCATTGCCTCTTGGACACAGAGCACAGCACTAAAAATACTGTGGCCAGGAACAGAGCAATGCTGGGCCCCTGAAAGGAGCCAGGGTGCAAACTTCACCAGCCGATTAAACAGCACATTTGCCCAAACCTACTTGTCTGCATTGCGCTATGAGATGCCAACTCTCAATGCAAGATGGATCCTTACGCTTTGACAAGATGATCAGGGCAGACCTCCTCATTTACTTTGGCAGAGTGTCTGAGGAAAGACACTCATTGAAGATGTGTCGTCCGCCTGTAGAGGTCGCCTCAGGGACGTCACTCCGCCTTCTGGGACACCACAGGGGCTCCACTTGATTACCGCTGGCAACAGGTATGTCAGGTTTATTTACAAAGGAGTCGTGATGCCACTCACGGTTTACGGTCAGGGTTATGGGTGACCGCCACTGCAGGTTTAACGAGCGTCTGGGGCTGATGGGGTCTGCAGTTAGGTGGTATGGCCTCCCGTGAGTGAGGCTGGCCCCAGGGGCTCGGGTGTGTGGAACAACAGGTCCCAGAAAAACTCAGTCGCAGTCCAAAGGGTCTTTTAACTTTTTTACTCACTTTTTGATGTTATGTGAGGTAACCCGGTTGATGCTGAGATTCAACCAGGTGGAACCAGGAACTCCTTCAGGCTGTTCTGAGGGTAACTATTAACGCGCCTTCCTTGCACTTCTTGTTTCGGATAACCCCTGACTTGAAGTACCGTGAGACCTATCCAGGGAAGTCACTACTGCCTTTTCTCTCCTTTTTGGACCGTTTGCCGGCAGCGTGGACCAGGTGAGATGGCTTCTCGCTCTGTCTCCTTATGGGTCCCCCTGTTGCTGCTGAGTCTCGGACTCTAGATGGTTGGTGAGGGACCTCCAGTCACCTCACCGACAGGTTCAGCAGATCACTAAATGGACGTCTGGTCTAGGGACCTGTTCCCTGTGCGTGCTTAGTCACCAGCAGTCCCCGTACTCGACTGCCTCTCTTCAGGTGTCTTTCTGACTGACTTTCTGGTCACTGTTCTCCCCCACTAACAGCTACCACACGTGCAGGGTCCAACTAGAGTGTGTGCACATCTGCTTCTCTTAGCCACTGCTGCTCACTGCTCTCAGACTGGCTCGCTCCTCCTACTTTCCTTACAGCCTCTGCAACTTAGCTTCCAGCCCCTCCCCTACACACCTTTACAGGAATTCAAAGCTAGCCTCTTCCAGAGGCTACCCAAGGGTCCCATCTAATGGTGTGAGAGACCTGGTTGCTATATGTCTGTGCGTATACACCCCTTTCTGGCCTTTTGGAATTACCTGGAAGCACTGTCCCAGCATGGGTGAAGTACTCAGTTGTGCCTGACCAGGTCAGGGGCGCCACAAATACCTCAGTTAAGAGGGGAACCAAGGCGTCCTTAACTGTCTAATAGAACTCAGGTGTTAAACCATCTGGACCTGGTGATTTCTTTAGGGCAAACCCTTCAATCGCCAACCTAACTTCCTCTAACTTGAATATCTCTGTGAAAACATCAAGAGAGGGGTCTACCCCTGGTGTCGGGAAAGTTTCAGCAAGGAAAGTCAACATCTCATCCCTATCCAAATACCTATTACCCAAGAGGGGTGAGTAGAAGTATCTGACCACCTCCAGGATCCCCTGCCTGGATCTTTTCAGGGACCCTGTACTGTCAATCAATCCTGTGCCAACTTTACTATTCACTGACATCTTGCAGTTCCTCCAAGGGTCGGGAGAGCGGTACTTCCCATAATCCTTCTCAAAAAAAACAAAGATGCGTGCCTTACATACTGACATTACATAAGCAAAGATTTCACTCTGGAGATCTCCTCACAGCTACCTCCAGCTGAGACAAGATGTTTGAGTTTCCTCCTCAGGCCCTGGTACAGGTAGTACCTGTCCAGATAACCAAGGCTCGAGAACTAGCAGAAGAAGCCTCTTCCCATCTAGGTGGTTCTATGTAGCTGTAAGCCATGTATTGCAGTGGGCTCTTTAACCCCATTACGACAGCCTTACGGAGATAATCGCCGGCAGAATCAGGTCCTTATTCTGATCTGCCGTCTATAAACGGCGGTCAGAAAAAGGTAAATAGCGCCCCCCAGCGTCAGAAAATCTCCGGAGTTTCAGCTACCGGGGGTAGCTGAGACCCTGGAGATCATGATTCAGGCCGGTTTTTCCGGTCCCCGCTCACCTGATGACCGGTATACACCGTATACCGATGATCATGTTATAGTAAATCACAGCGCCGGTAAACAATGATTTATCTCCCATCTGGCATGATCAAACATGTCAGCTGGGAGATAAATCTCCTCCCCCGGTCCCCCGGGGTCGCCGAAGTGCCCCCCCAACCCCCAACCCCCTCCCGAAAATCCAAGATGGCGGTGTGCACAGCAGCGCATCGCCCGCATTTACCCATTTCATTTGACTTCTGTCGCATGTGCCATCACACATGCGACAGAAAACTCCTCCCCAGGCCCTGCCAGGTCACCCCCTATTCCCATCCCGATGTTTCCTGGTGTCCCCCGTACCTGTCGGAGCGCTGATCCCCCGCGGGCCCCCTCCTCCTCCTTCACAGCAGACGCCGGTCACATGTGCAGAGCGCGGCTGTCAGCTCAGCTTCCTGTGTCTGACTCAGAGACGCTGGCTCACTGCACGGACTCTGCAGCTGTAACCCGGGCAGAGTGGGTGTAGATTGATTCTTTGCACACACTCTACTCAAATGGAAGGTCAGCGCTCCTAGAAAATGGGGGACACGTTCCCTGAACGTGCCCCCCATATTCTAGAAGATCGTGGGACTTCCAAAATGACTTACAGGAGATTTTTTTTTTCTTTTCTATAAATTTGTGAAAGAGGGATGGTTGGGGAGTGTTTTTTTAAATAAATTTTTTTTTGTTGGCAATTTTTTTTTTTTTTATTACTGTCAATTAGTTATGTCGGGTATCAAATAGACGTCGTGACATCACTAATTGCTGGGCTTGATGCCAGGTGACATTACACATCTGGTATCAACCCCATTTATTACCCCGTTTGCCACCGCACCAGGGCAACGGGATGAGTTGGGGCAAAGCTCCGGGATTGGCGCATCTAATGGATGTGCCACTTCTTGGGCAGCTGCGGCCTGCTATTTTTAGGCTGGGAAGAGTCCAATAACCATGGCTCTTCCCACCCTGAGAATACCAGACCCCAGCTGTCAGCTTCACCTTGGCTGGTGATCTAATTTGGGGGGACCCCACGTTTGTTTGTTTTTTAATTATTATAAAAAAATTAAAAAACAAAACAGCTTTGGGAGCCCTCCAAATTGATCACCGGCCAAGGTGAAGCTGTAAGCTGTGGTTTGCAGGCTACAGCTGTCTGCTTTACCCTAGCTGGCTATCAAAAATAGGGGGGACCCCGCATCATTTATTTTAATTATTTTTTTTTTCTTTTTGGGCTAAATACAAGGCTAGGCACCCTTTAGTGCCACATGAAAGGCACTAAAGGGCGCCAGCTTAGAATATGCAGGGGGTGGGATGTTATATATGTTTGACATCTATCCAATCATCCACTGTAGCATTTTAGGCTGTGTGCCCACAATCAGGGTTTGCTGCGTTTTGGGCGCAGAGTGTTTTCCCTGCATCCATAACACTGTGTTGTGCAGTAGAAGCACAGTGGAAGGATTTTTAGAAATCCCATGCCCACTGTGCTTTTTTTCTCCGCAGCATACACTGACGTGTGGTGCAACTTCCCGAGCCTCAGCATGTCATTTTATGCTGCGGAGACGAGAGTGTTCTCTGCAGGTAGAATAGAACTAAATTCCACAGCAGCCTGAACCCAAATCGTGGGCATGGGCAGCTGCATTCTCCCATGGACAACACTCACATCTCTGCAAGAAGGCTGACACTGTGTACTAGACGCCGCGTCGCTGGATCATGGCCACATAGCCTAACAGTGAGAATATTGTTGCTACAGCAACATTTTTGTGAAGTACCTGTGGATTCAAAATGCTTACTATACTCCTGAATAAAATCCTTGAGGGTTCCAGTTTCCAAAATGGGGTCACTTGTAGGAGGTTTCTGATGTATAGGTACCCAAGAGGCCCTGCTAATGTGACATGGTGTGCGTAATTTATTTCAACTTTTCCAAAATTCAAATGGTGCTCCTTCCATTCTAAGCCCTCACATTTATCCAAACAGAGATTTTTTTGCCACATGTGGGGTATCCCTGCTCTCACAAGAAATTGGATAATAACCTGTGGGATCCATGTTTTGTTGTTGCCTCTTGAAAAAGTGAGAAATTTGATGCTAAATCAACATTTTTGTGAAAAAAATGAAAATTTTCAATATGGCAACCTAAGCTTATCAAATTCTGTAAAGTGCTCGTGGATTCAAAATGCTCACTATACACCTAGATAAAAGCCTTGAGGTGTCTTGTTTCCAGAATGGGGTCACTTGTGGGGGAGCTCCACTGTTTAGGCACCTTAGGGGCTTTCCAAATGTGACATAGCGTCCGCTAATGATTCCAGCCAATAGTGCAGTCATATGGCGCTCCTTCCCTTCCGAGCCCTGCTGTGCACCCAAACAGTTGATTTCCACTACACGTAAGGTATCAGCATACTCAGGAGAAATTGCACAATAAATTTTATGCTGAATTTTTTCCTTTTACTCTTGATGAAAAAAAGCTGTCTGGTTGAAGTAACAATTTTGTGGTAAAAATGTATTTTTTTTATTTTCACAGCTCAACATTATAAACTTCTGTGAAGCACCTGGGGGTTCAGGGTACTCACCAAACATCTAGATAAATTCCTTGAGGGGTCTATTTTCCAGAATGGGGTCGCTTGTGGGGGACCTCCACTGTTTAGGCACCTCAGGGGCTCTCCTAATGCAACATGACGTTCGCTATTGATTCCAGCCAATTTTGCAGTGAAATGGCATTCCTTCTCTTCCGAGCCCTGCGTGTGCCCAAACAGTTGATTTCCACCACATACAAGATATCACCACACTCACAAGAAAATGCACAATACATTTCATGGTGATTTTTTTCCTGTTACTTTTGTGAAAAAAAAAGCTACCTGGTTGAAGTAACAATTTTGTGGTAAAATTTTATTTTTTTATTTTCATGGCTCAACGTTATAAATTTCTGTAAAGCACCTGGGGGTTCAGGGTACTCACCAAACATCTAGATAAATTCCTTGAGAGGCATAGTTTCCAAAATGGAGTCACTTGTGGGGGGTTTCTGCTGTTTACGTACCTTAGGGGTCCTCCAAATGCGACATGGTGCTCGCAATCTTTTTCAGCCAAATTTCCTTTCCAAAATTCAAATATTGCTCCTTCTGTTCCAAGCCCTCTGATTTCTCCAAACAAAGGTTTCAGACCACATGTGAGGTATCACCGCACTCATAAAAAAGTGGGTAACAAACATTGGGGTCAAATTTTTGGAATTACCTCTTGAAAAAGTGAGAAAATTGATGCTAAAGCAACATTTTTGAGAAAAACAATGAAAATTTTCAATATGACAATGTAACGTTATGAAAATCTGTGAAGTACCTGTGGGTCCAAAATGCTTACTATACCCCTAGATAGGAGCCTTAAGGGGTCTAGTTTCCAAAATGGTATCACTTGTGAGGGGTTTCTGCTGTTTAGGTACCTTAGCGGACATCTAAATGCAACATGGTGCCCGCAATCTATTTCAGCCAAATTTGCTTTCCAAAATTCAAATATTGCTCCTTCTGTTCTGAGCCCTCCCATTTGTCCAAACAGAGATTTATGACCACATGTGGGGTATTGGTGCATTCATAAGAAAGTGGGTAACAAGTTTTGGGGTTCATTTTGTTGTGTTATTTCTTATAAAAGTGAATAAATTTGGGGTAGAGCAACATTTTAGGTAACATTTTATTTTTTGTTTTTTTTCATTCCACATTGCTTTAGTTCCTGTGTAGCACCTGAAGGGTTAATAAACTTCTTGGATGTGGTTTTGAGTACCTTGAGGGGTGTAGTTTTTAGAATGAGGTCACTTTTGGGTATTTTCTGTCACTTAGGCCTCTCAAAGTCACTTCAAATGTGATGTGGTCCCTAAAAAAATGGTTTTGTGAATTTTGTTGAAAAAATGGGAAATTGCTGATGAACTTTGAAACCTTCTAACTTCCTAACCCCAAAAAATGTTGTTTCAGAAATTGCGCTGATGTAAAGTAGACATGTGGGAAATGTTATTTATTAACTATTTTGTGTGACATAACTCTCTGGGTTAAGGGCATAAAAATGAAAAGTTTGAAAATTGCAAAATTTTAAAAATTTTCATCAAATTTCCAATTTTTTTTACAAATAAAAGCAAAAAATATTGTTCTAAATTTATAACGATCATAAAGTACAATATGTCACGAAAAAACAATAAACTGAAAAATAAGGAGCGCTGATAGTGTAATACCAACAGATCAGTGAGGTAGATCAGGAAAAATACACTCACCTGAAAAGGTTGTGATAGTCACAACCACTGATAGAGCATAGGATGAAGGTGTCTGCTGCAGCCCCACGTGGATGTGCATACAAATCAGAATGAAGAGGGGGTTAATGCCGCGCATCAGCCAAAATGAAGATGTAGCACGTTGATGTTATAAATGTATTCTTTTATTCCATCGGTCTACGCGTTTCGAGGATATACCGCTTCTTCAGGACCAGTGCATCAACATAGTATAGCATAAATGAAGATGTCAGACATATATATACAGCTGATAACAGAGAGCACCGCCCATTAGATGAAAGAAAAAAAAAACCAGTAGGAGGAACCACTGATTCAGTGACATAACAGATATTTAGTAGAACTCAAATTCACATATAGACTAATAGATAATAATGAATAACGAATATAAAAGTTAGATTTGTCACTCCTATAACTTTTATATTCGTTATTCATTATTATCTATTAGTCTATATGTGAATTTGAGTTCTACTAAATATCTGTTATGTCACTGAATCAGTGGTTCCTCCTACTGATTTTTTTTTTTTGTTTTTTTTTTCATCTAATGGGCGGTGCTCTCTGTTATCAGCTGTATATATATGTCTGACATCTTCATTTATGCTATACTATGTTGATGCACTGGTCCTGAAGAAGAGGTATATCCTCGAAACGCGTAGACCGATGGAATAAAAGAATACGTTTATAACATCAACGTGCTACATCTTCATTTTGGCTGATGCGCGGCATTAACCCCCTCTTCACTCTGATTTGTATGCACGAAAAAACAATGTCAGAATCACTGGGATCCGTTGAAGCGTTCCAGAGTTATCACCTCATAAAGGGACACCGGTCAGAATTGCAAAAAATGGCCTGGGCATTAAGTACAAAACTGGCTTCGTCCTTAAGGGGTTAAGATACAGCAAAGTCACGAATGGGAAATAAACGGCTCCAAAACTAGATCAACCAGTGAAAGTACTTTACTTAAATTTGTGTGTGAATGTAAAGAGAATAGGAGAAAACATTCAGGGAAAATTCACAGACAGTCAGCGAAGGGGCCGAGACCCTTGTGCTGTACAGCATGGTGCCCTACAATATGTGTCAACTACAGTATATTCACTATGCGTTACCTACAGTTGTGTCTGGATAATCCAACCACCAACTATCTTTTTAACCTGAAATAATTGAATGGGTATGTTATTCAAGTTGCCTGCGGTACGGCACAACAGTTTACAAACTTACAATAAATGCACTCTAATCAGCAACTAAATATTCCCCTACCCCAATATAACTACAGTGAACTTTGATGGAGCGTCCTTCCTCAGATTTTCCTGGAATGACTGAATAAAATTATTATATACCACTGCTGCTTAGCTGGAAACCAGGTATTAGAACTTAAACAAATAGCACATACTTATATTGTTCGACACAAGTTTCCTCCTGTATGTGCCCTATTATGGATTAAAGTCCTTGGCAGGCCTTGGTAACACCTTGGTGTAAGTGAGATCATTGTCATCCACAGAATCCTCAATGGTGACGAGATAGGTGATAAGCAGTGGAAACGGTGCTCCCAAATGGTGATGGTGGCAATAACTGCGGCCTGACACAGTAACTATGCCTAACAAAACTAAAGGCTACTTTACACACTGCGATATCGGTCCTGATATCGCTAGTGTGGGTACCCGCCCCCATCTGTTGCGCGACACGGGCATATCGCTGCCCGTGCCGCACAACATCACCCAGAGCCGTCACACATACTTACCTGTCCGGCGACGTCGCTGTGACGGGCGAACCGCCTCCTTTCTAAGGGGGCGGTCCATGCGGCGTCACAGCGACGTCACTGAAACGTCACTGAACCGCCGCCCAATCGCAGCGGAGGGGCGGAGATGAGCGGGACGTAACATCCCGCCCACCTCCTTCCTTCCGCATAGCGGCCGGGAGGCAGGTAGGGAGAGCTTCCTCGCTCCTGCGGCGTCACACGCAGCGATGTGTGCTGCCGCAGGAACGAGGAACAACCTCGTTACTGCTGAAGTAACGATAATTGGGAATGGACCCCCGTGTCGCCGATTAGCGATTTTTCACTGTTTTGCAACGATGCAAAATCGCTAATCGATGTCACACGCAACGGCATCGCTAATGCGGCCGGATGTGCGTCACGAATTCCGTGACCCCAACGACTCCGCATTAGCGATGTCGTAGCGTGTAAAGCCCGCTTAACTACAGGCCATGCCTCAGTGTCAAGTATTTGGTGCCAAACTGCAGTGAGGTGCGTGCACGGTTACACACTGTGTTGGTGCAGTGGGCCTTAGTTATTTTACAGACTCGGGTCTTTTCTGGACAATACGACTGAAGTTCGCAGTCAGATGAGCAATATTGCTGGTAACTGTGGCTAGACTCCTCGTGGCATCCCTATCAACAATTTTCTCCCATCTTGTAAGGGTTTGGATATGGACAGAGTCAGCTCCACTCTGCCATGGCTCTGGTCAATATGATAAACGTCTACGCGCAGATATTACTGACTCTCCGTCGTGCACATCCTCTCTCTGTGTTCAGTAACTGTCAACTGCTCCCAAGATGGCCGCCACTTTACTTCCTGTTATGTACATTTTATATCAGCTTGTAGCTCCGCCCCCATCTCAAACTATCTATGCACTCTTTAATCTGTGCTGGGAAACAGCGGCCTCTCGTGGATGAATAGAGACATTTTAATCCCTTATAAAGCATTATCATGTCATTACAGGCAGCAAGCAGGTGGTAAACTTACATACAATAAATACAATGCTCACACTTATGTGACACAAATATGCACATCTAATCCATGCTGGTGAGGTGATACAGGGGCTTGCCATCCAATCTTTAACCAGGTACATATTTCTGACCATGAATAATGGGGGCTGTATCACCATCTCACATAGCATTCAGAGAAAGCAAAGTTAAACAGTGGTCAGACACTGCTGAAGAGACGGCTTCCTCCTTTAAATAAAACCTGTCTATTCTGGACCTACAGTTACCTCTATGATAGGTGAACCCCTCGTGGCCTGGGGTGTGCCAGATGTGGACATCCACCAGGCAAGCCTCATTAGCTATACTACTAAAAGTGATGCTATCATAAGTCAACTGGCCCCTCTCACCTCCTCTATCTCAGGGTCTTGGGACAGTGTTGAAATCCCCTCCAAACATGACCTACTGACTCGTAAAAAGGTAGTGCTTAATCCTCATAAAGAGACACTTCTGGTCCCACTTAGATTGGTGACTATAGATATTAATGAGCTAGAACTCCTGTCCCTTCATGAGGACATCTAAGATCAGGCACCTCCCCATTTTTAAATCAATAACCCGTCACCATTCTACCATTGCGCTAAAAAGGACCGCCACTCCGCTATACGACTCAGCTGCAAGAGACCAATAAGAGGGCCCGAGTCTCCACTGCCTTTTAGCTTTAAACACATCTGCCATGTTTGGCCGCCTGGGCTTTTGCAAAGAGAAAATGTCAGCTTAAAAAAAATCAAAGATTGCAAATCTAGCCATATTTGACTTAATGCTGGTGACATTAATGGACGCCAGCATCAATGGAGTGAGTACCACCATCATTGGTGATTGAATTAGGGTATGTGCGCACGTTGCTTTTTACCTGCTTTTTACCTGCTTTTTTGCTGCTTTTTCTTCTGCGCTGTTTAATGCCAAAATGGATGTGTTCTTCTATTCAAGCAAAGTCTATGGGAATTTGGGTTTCTTGTTCACACTATGTTGTTCAAAATGCTGCCTTTTTGTGGCAGAACTTTGGTCAAAAACTCAGCTTTGCAGTGCAAAACCCAAATGGCAAAAACAATTGACATGTTGCTTCTTTGAAAAGCTGAGTTTTTGACCAAAGTTCTGCCACAAAAAGGCAGCATTTTGAACAACATAGTGTGAACAAGAAACCCAAATTCCCATAGACTTTGCTTGAATAGAAGAACACATCCATTTTGGCATTAAACAGCGCAGAAGAAAAAGCAGCAAAAAAGCAGGTAAAAAGCAGGTAAAAAGCAACGTGCGCACATACCCTTAGATGGCTTTCTTCTTCCCACTACCCTTCATATCTTCTGCCTCAGAGGAGGAATCCTTCCCCGACTTTAGTGACACAGATATATACACTCCCACATGCTTTTTTCTTTAAAATCCTCGTCTCCAGGCTATGGGCCAGTCCCTCCCCTTGAGCACCTTGCATCCCCAGAAGAAGAAGACTCCATACCCCTAAGCTCCACCTATGCTGAAACCTCACCCTTGGCTTCCTACTCATAGCAAACGATGTTCTCAAGGTTTCGTAATTGGTTAGAAAAAACAACCAGAGAGGAGTAAGTTTTACTTTCTTTAGGTACCTTGGTCAGCATAAGAAAAGATGTTACATCTCCCTTGTTTCTGTTCTTTCTGGTGCCGCAGTTACGCTACTCCTCTAGCCACTGCTTATTATCCTAATCCAGTCTTTCATAATAGGAGGATTCTGAGGAAGTGGCGCTTTCCTCCCTGTGGATCCTTCTGACCTCCTCATCTAACTCATTATCCCTCAGGGCCTCAGCAGCACGATTGGCATTCAAGACAGGGGTCACTCTAGTAGTCCAGGTGACACCTACTAGGGTGACCCCTAGTAGGGCCTGTTTGCACTTAGCTAGATGCCTCAGCTGGGCAGGTGTCTATTTCCTGCTTTTCCTCCCTAGCCCCTCAGCTCCTTCACCTCTGCTGGTCCCTTCCCCAGCAGAATCTGCCTCACGGCTTTCTCCCATTGGGGTCACAACTGCATTACGGGCATGGCAGCGGGGTTCGGGGCACTCGCTCCGGCAGGGGCATTAGATGACTCACCCCTCAGCAGCATCTCTGGTGTTCGGGCGGTTGCTGCTCCGCGCGTCGCTTGCCTCATCGTCCACTTCTCATGGGCCCAGGCGACTCCAGCCATCTCGCTGAGCTCTGCGCGTGCTTCCCAGATCTGCTGCATCACCTTCGCCTCCAGCCTTTCACACCACTGGTCCAGCTCCCAGTCCCACCAGGCAGCGGAGTCCAGCTCTGGACGCTGCGTGTGAACGCCATTTTCTCTGCGTCGTCAGTGCTCTCCAGATCTTCTTTCAGCAGCAGGCTTGTGACTTATTCTTGCAGCTTAAGTGTCAGTCTCTTCAGTCCTCCAGAGCATTCCCAGCGTTCAGGGTCAGAACCTTCCTCCTTCCCTCTCACAAGGGCAGGACGCTGCAGGGGATCTCTTTCTGCAACTAGCCACACCTCTTTGTGGGCGGTAACTTCTTCCAGCGCGGGCTTCTGTTGTTTTTCAGCACGCTTTTCATGGTGGCAATATGGCGGCACTTCAAACTTTTTAAGCGGACCGCCCAGGCACATGGTCACCTGTCTTTACAGGTCTAGTCCTTATCCTGTTCGTGATGCCAGATGTGAAGCCCCGCAGGTGTTGTGTCGGTGCATTACCTTCAGGGACTCCACGTGGAGGAACAGTCTGGTCACAGGTAGGGAATCTTCTCTTAGGATTGTCGTGACGCCACTCTCGGTATTGCGGTCAGGGTGACCACCACTGCAGATTAAGGGGTGCCTGGGGCTGATGGTGGGTGCAGTCAGTTGTAGTGGCCTCCTGAGAGTGAGGCAAGCCCCAGGGTCCTGTGTAAGTGTGTGGCACCACAAGTCGCAGAATGACTCACACGCACAAGCAGAATGTCTTTCAGGGGTTTTACTCACATTAGGTGGCAGGGTGAGTAACCCGGGCGTAGCTGGGATGAACCAGGCTGGAACCAGGAATCCTTCTGGCTGGCTGATGAGGGTGACTACCAACTCGCCTTCCTTAGCCCTTTGTGTTTTTGTGGTGACCCCGACTTGAAGTCCCTATGGGGGTCACCCAGGGAAGTTGCTGCTGCCTGTTCTCCCCTCGTTTCGGCCCTTTTGCTTGTAGCCTGGACCAGGTCACTCCGGCTGCTTGCCTCCTGTGAACTATGGGCCCTCTCTTTGCTACGTGGCTGCGGACTCTGTTGTGTTCTCTTGGGGGTTTGAAGTGCCCCCTCAGGCAGGTTTGGCAGAAGAAAGGTGAATCTATCTCTGCACTGGGACCTGTTATCCTTGCGGGCCTGGTACCTCCCTGGCAGTCCCCTTACTCTGCCACCACTTTGCTCTCTCTAGCCTTGGGTGGATTTCGGGTGGCACTACCAGGTGACCGATCTCCTCCGTCGGTAGTCACTGCGCGGACGCTGTTCAAGTGCTCCAACTCCAGGGTCTGCTGCCTGCGACTGCTCTCCCTGGGCTGCAAACTCTAAACTGGCTCACTAGTGGGTTCTGCACGTCTGCTCTCCCTGAGCTTCACTTCCAGACTCCTCACTCCTCTCTACTTCCTCTCTCCACTGTGCCTGCCTACGCCACCTAGCAACCAGGCTCTCTACCACACCCCTTGAGTAGACATTGAGGCCACGACCACCTCCTGGAATCTCTCAGGAGTCCCTTCAAAGGTCAATGTGTGAGACCTGATTACTATGCGCCTGTGTAGTCACATCTTGGTCAGCCTTCTGGATTACCTGTATTGTACTGCCCCAGCATGAGTGCACTACTCAGTGGTGCCTGACCAGGTCAGGGGCGCCACAATGCCACTGCCATCTGTTCTGCAGGGAGCATGTTGCATGTTGCGTGTGGGTGGATCTGCAGGCTGCCAGGTGGGGCTTTCTGCTGGTCATCATCATCCTCATCATTTACCTGGCTTGCAGGCTGCAGCCCCTTCAGCCTCTGCTCTCTGTTATTAGCCATTTCCCTGAATCTGTCCTCATTTATAAGCTTTTCCTTAAATGGTCCACTTTTCTCTTTGATGAAAGCCTTTCTCAACTTCAGCTCATTGAATTCAATGTTTAAGTCTATTTATCTCTGCCAGGAGCCTTGTCTTACGTGGCCTGGAGGCAGTGGCAGTTTTGGCACTTATGTAGAGAATATTTCCTCCTGTAGTCTCCTGATGGTCTTTCACACTTCTTCGTACTCATGGAGGTGGCTCATGACCCAGGATCCATAGGTGGACACAGACTCCCGGGGTCTCTGTAGCCCCCATTCTTCCTTAGTGAGATCGGACTCACCTCTGTGAGCACTCAGTTTTCCACCAGAAAGACAGCTATCATGCGCGCTGGCTTTTTCTCCATGCTGGAAACCTTGCAGCTTCTCTGGGTCTCCACAGACTCAGGGGATATAGGAGCCACATTACTGCAACTCCTGGTGGAAAGTCTCACTCCCGAGTCCTCAGATGTTCAGGCTGGTTGCTGGTTTTTCCTGCACCCTGCCTGACCTGGTTTGGGGAACAGAAGCCTGGGTCTTGGCTCCTTCATTCATGCCCAGAGGCACACTCTCTCCCTAGGTAGCAGAGGTAGCAGAGACCAGGCCTCAGGTGGAGAGATCTTGCTAGTCAGGAGCTCAGGAGAACACAGCAGCATAAGTGAGTGTGGCGCCCTGGACTAGCCAGGTCGTCACAGGTAACACACCCCCACCCCCACCCCCACCAGACAGTAACATTAGCCAAACACAAAATCCTTGTTGCCTCCCTCCAGAGTCTGATGTCCACACCAGGTGGGGCGGAGCCAAGCGGTTGTCCCCGCCCACCGAGGAGTACACAGGCCTGGAGGTGGGAAAAGGGACAGTTAGAAGTGAGAAGTTAGAAGTGAGAAGTTAGAAGTTGGAGTTGAGTTGAGGAGGTTGAAGTGAGGAGTGTCTGGGTTGGCAGACGGTGGTGGCCGTCTGCAGGAGAGGTGAATCAACGCGGAACCGTAGGACCGGGGTCGGGCGTTGGCCCGCCGGTACCGACCGGGAAGCAAAGTGAAGCCAGCACACACAGGCAGGGCCATCGGACCCCGACTAGGCGTGGAGTCGCCGTCAACAGTCAAATCCGAGTGTGACAGGAATCCCAGGGGTTTCCTAACAGCCAAAGACCCGTTAGAAGGCAACCGTCCGCACCGTGAGGGTATACAGCTACCGCCCAAGGGCCAGCGCCTGCGGGCAAATGGGCTCCTCCGGTATCCAAACACCGGGGAGCGGACTAGTGTTGGGGATCCATCGTAGTCAAAACAGGACACAAAGGTGCAGGGAAAGACAGCCGCCATCACCTGTCCGGGGAGAGACACTGCAGCCGGCTGCGGGACCCGTCCATCCAGCTGTTTGGTTTACCGAGGACTTTGTGCATCTCTTACTGAGTGAGTACGTGCCATCCGGCACCGCGCCGCGCTGTCCCTACAACCCTGCACCTCGCCAACCCTGCCTTCCCGTCTCACCACCGGGCCCCGGGACCACCGACCCCTATCCACGGAGGGGGAAAACAACATCCCAGCTGCTCCCTACCATCGCTCCCGAGATACCCGTCACCAGCAGTGGTGGTGCCCATCTTCACCACAACCCGTGGGTGGCGTCACGGACTAAATCCCCGAAACCAACCACCCTTTTCACTCACGGGTGAGTGCCGCTCGAGTCCCCGGATCCGGCCCACCGCTCGAGCCACCAAGCAGCAGCAGCCGCAGCAGTGCCGGACCCGAGCGTTAGCGAGCGTTAGCGAGCGCAGCGGCGGCGTCCTACCCGCCCGCGACATGAGCAGTGAGCAACAGCTGATCAGAGCTGCACTCGCAATTCTGCTGGTGCAGTCATTGTGCACATACAATACATTACTGAACCTTAGTTATATCCTATAATATACTCCAGAGCTGCACTCACTATTCTGCTTGTGGAGTCACTGTGTACATACATTACATTACTTCTCCTGTACTGATCCTGAGTTACCTCCTGTATTATACTCCAGAGCTGCACTCATTCTACTGGTGCAGTCAATGTGTACATACAGAACATTACTTATTCTGTACTGATCCTGAGCGTTAGCCTTCCATTATACACCAAAAGTGGAATTCACAATTCTGCTGCTGGTCATTGGAAAAATAAAAAATCTTGAAGTCAGTCACTTTCAGTTCTAGATAAGTCCATGTATGTGCCAAGTCAGGCAGCACTTACAGAAGCAGCTGATGATAGGGGTCTGTAAATAGATATGTGTGGGGGGAGGTATGCACATATCTACAGATTTTGTAGATGGCTAACAGATGTACTCTAGGCACTGTGCAGATTTGGGAAATTTTTTTTTAAATGCCTCCATGACAAAACTAATCACATTTTCTCAGATACAATGCAAATCACAAGGCAAAGCCAATAGATAGCCACTACAGCCCTTTAAAAAATCCAGACTACAAGTGACTCTTCCAGACGCAGCCTTCAATGTTGGCCCTATAATGAAGGTGTAGCGCCCCTGAAACCATCAGGGTGCTACAAGGTTCTGCATCCCCACAAGGATGCAGGGCCTACCCCCTTAGGGACCCAGAATCCCAGTGCCGATACCAACAAAAACACAGGTAATCCCAGTTTTCCCCAACAATCCCCCATAAAATGGCACCCAGCTAGCTAGCTAGCTAGGACACCCTAACCGGGATCTACATGTGGGTGACAAGGTTGCCTACACCCTGCACTATGGAGAGCGGGGCTGGTATGCCCTTGTGGAGGTCCTTTCTGAAAAGCCAGCCCTCGCTTCGCACTCACCATAGTACCAGTCCCTGAGCTGCCACCAGGGGGCAGTGTAAGTGCACTGGACCAGTGCACTCAGACCCTAAGTGCTGATCCCAGGAGGCCATGTGAACCTGATGGCCCCTTTCCAAACCCTTGGTAGCCATGACCTGATTGCTGCCTGTTTACTGTTTATTGTTTGAACGTTGGACTGTTTCAGATTTTAAAGTTCACCAGTTTTATGTTTTGATATAAAAATGGACCCAGGCTGCAGAACTGGCAGCATCCAACACAAACTTGTGTCTTTGCAAATAGTTGCACCAGTTGTGCCCCACCAGGGTACACCCATCCAGCGGACATTGCTGTGAGCACCGCCACCAGGAGAGGCCGGGTGCAGGAAAGGTCCGGGACAGAGATGGTCCGGACCTGGTCACAATTGAAACCGGTGACCTGCCTCCTGACAGGGTTCTGGGACCAAGACCTTGGGATGGCGGGTGCGGGGAGGGGTACCCCAGGTTTGAAATGTTAATGCCATGAACCTCCCCTGCGTGAGATGACCAGTTGTGTTTACATGAAAATAAAAAAAGAAAGTGTAATCAATTTTACCTTGCAGCCTGAGGACGTGCTGTAATTAACCAAGGGGGAATGTAGCACCCCTGAAACCATCAGGGTGTTACAAGGTTCTGCATTCACACAAGGATGCAGGGCCTACCCCCTTAGGAAACCAGAACCCCAGTGCCGATACCAACAAAAACACAGGTAATCCCAGTTTTCCCCAACAATCCCCCTTACAAGGTACCCAGCTAGGGCGGGGCCAATGGATGACCACCTAGCGGTGGAGCCAATTCAGTCTGCAAGTTGACCAGGTGGGAGGGGAAGACTGTGGAGAGTAGTGAGTGAGTTGACAGTAGTAGGAGAGTGTAGGTGGAAGCGAAGCAATGTCCTGACTCGGGATGATGGTGACCTGGTACCCAGGAGAAGTGGTTGCCGATGGAGTACTCCTGGAACTATGCACTGACGGGGTACAGGACCCTAGGACAGGAAAGAGCTCCAGGCCGACCTGTTATTCAACTGCACAGCAAGACGACCATCAAGGACCTTGCTGATCCTTAAAAATCCGAATACTCAGTAGAAATGGGAGAATCAGGGACAGGACCAGACACTCCAACCCCACAGGGTTCACGCTATCGTCACGTGGACAGAAGTCTACAAACCACAGAATGGGGACCCCCAGTTGTTCACCTCGTCATGGCCTGAGAACTTGATACACCTCAAAGATAGAAATGAGGAATCCTAACTTGCCTCGGAGCAGTCCCCAAAGAAATATCAAGCCCCCAACATGCAACAACGGTGATATAAGAAAACACAATACACAGAAAATATTAATCAGCAAAGGTGAGGCCCAACTTACTAGCTAGAACAGGACAACGACAGATAACTGATTGCGGCCAGCAAAAAACTCTGCAAAAAATACCAATCTCCTGATAGGAAAAAGATCTGAGACTACACGGTCTCTCCCCTACTATATCAGGTACTCTTGTGCTTGACACTTTAAACAGAATTGCTGATATAATGGGAAGAAACAAATTCATAGAACAAATAATATTCTAAAGTGCAAATACTCCAAATATGAACAGGGAGCAAGCTCCCTTTCTTGTTGGAGTATTTGCTCTGCTCACAAAAGCAGAAAGACAGAT
This sequence comes from Anomaloglossus baeobatrachus, assembly GCF_048569485.1. Classification (NCBI taxonomy): domain Eukaryota; kingdom Metazoa; phylum Chordata; class Amphibia; order Anura; family Aromobatidae; genus Anomaloglossus; species Anomaloglossus baeobatrachus. Next base: position 908,301,638 of record NC_134353.1, read on the forward strand.
TCTCACATACAAGAAACTAAACACAGAACCAAATGGAATATGCAGAAACACTCTTAAGTGCAAATCCAGCAATTAAGCATAGAAACAGTAACATTATCTGGAGTAGATTCAGGCACCAAATAAATGGGAAAAACAGAAGGGAAAACTCCCAGCCATCTTCAGAAGCAGGCAGGAACAATTATCACCGGTGACTGCCAGGTACAAAATGCTCTCCTCAATAAACTAGGCTGATCTGCAATAGGACTTCCTGGATTCCCAATTAATTCCATCACCTGTCTGAATCACAGAACAAATTCAGCTTCATTACCATTCCTGGCCACCAGAGGGAGCTCCACACCAGCACCCACTCGGATGACATTCCCAACAATTCTGGTTCTGAAGTTGTGCTGTTGGCTTGTGTTTCTGCATGTGTTGTGATCTTTGTTTCTTGACCCTGGACCTTTGTTTGACTCCTCTCTGCCCGCTCCCTGTTCCTGTCATGACCTCCTGGCTTTTGACCTCGGACCGTTACCTGACCACCTCTCAGTTTTCTCCCTGAATCTATTACATGCCCTCCTGGACTTCTGACCCTCGGATTGTGACCTGACTATGCTTCTGTGTACTCCCTGTATCCATACGTGTCCTCCTATTACCAGACCTTGACTTGCCTGACTACTTTTCCGTCTGTACTATCAGTAAGTAGTGATTTGCTTTACATTCTCCAGGCTTCCTGAAGGTATCAGCAAATTTCCTGGGCCTTGACAAAGCTGCTCGAAACGTCCGATTTCTGTAGATAATACATTTGGATGATTGCTTTTCATGTGCAGGGTCTTGTTTCAATATATCCCTAAGTTTATGTCTGGTTTTCCTGCTTGCATTAGATTCCAGTTTTCTTCGACATGGTTTGTTGGTTTCCTCATCGATTTTTGCTGAAAGGATAAATTTCAGTTAATATTTGCAGCCGTAACTGAGATGATTATTTTCCTAGTAACTGCATTGATTATGTAGTCATTGATTATGCTATTAACATTCACAGAGGATTTTTTCATACTCTATAAGCCACTTATTTGCTTTCCCAATCTCGAGCAAATGTACCTAACGGTGTATTTAACAAAGAAGTCACAGTGACATGATCATTTCTAGGAGATTAGTGATGAGCCGCTGCCGGTCACATGCAATATTGGTTAATCATTAAACCGCTGAACAAATCCACCGAGGGAAGTAATTATGTATGGGAAGTCACATGACATTTAATCATGACTACCTGGGGCGCACCGGCACAAACACATGGAACCAGGTCATAAAAAAGTACTTACTATTCTATAGAGAACCGGCCACATTTCCCCAGCGGTGCTCAACATATTAGTGACCAAGAATGTACTCCTGACGTTGATAGACTTTGCGGGACCCTCTGATTGTGCATTTCGTAACTTAGAGGGGATGGCCACTACTGGTTAACCCCTCTTTTATCAAATCAGGACCCCCTAAACAATGTGCACTCATCTCCTATGGGGGCGCTGTACCAGTGATCTAAGTGCTGTTTTCCCGCAGTGTAATATATTATTGTGTCACATGAATGCTGCAGCCAATCAATGGGTGCTAGCCAATTGCTGCCTTCATTATTTATTCAGATCGAATGTCCCCTGTGATAGAATATTGATGAGCTGCATTGGATCAGCAGTCGTTGGGTGATTGACTGCAGCGGTCACACCATGCAACATTATCACATCATCCATTGGGAACATAACCACTAACGATGCTGGAATATTGCCACTGCAGGACAAGAGTATACAGTAGGAATGAGTTGATAAACTGGTTACTTGCACTTAGAGCTGACTACATACAGAAACAGTAGATACAGTGAAGAGCAAAAGGGTAACAATGTTTGGAACTTTTGAATTTCAGGCTCCATATCTCACCATCCACTACAACTTCAAATGTGAGACGACCTTCATTTTATAGACAATCATCTTGGCTACCTCATACATAAATTTGACTTGCACATATTTAGCTTATGATTAGTTGTTCAGATTATTGTCATGTCACTGCATTGTTACTGTTTTGCTCCTGGTGGTGGAAAAATCTTTTTCTTCCTGTATACTAAAAATTACAACTTGTTCTCACATTCCCTAATACCTCAGTGTTTTATTAGGTTGATTCCCAAATGAAAGGTCACTGGTTAGAATTGAGGAGCAGCCATGAAAACGATTTCCCAAGAAAAGAGAAACATCTTCATTCAGTTCGATAGTGGTCTCTCGGCCAAGAAAATTACCAAACTGCATCATGTGAGGCCATAACGGTTGCAAGAATATCAAATTAAGTCCATCCATCCATTCAAAAGCCAAGAGGTGGACATCCAGGTAATAAGTCTTCTCATCACAAGGTGGCAGTGGAGGTGGCTCGTATGCTTTGTAATAGTGAGATCACAGACATGTATGCAAGCACTATACGACGCACATTACACAAGTCTGGAATAGTGGCCTGAAAAAAAGGTGAAGAAGCCTCAACTTCAATATCATCATAAGAACCGTTTTTTTTGTAAAAAAGTCTGAAAAGTGAACAGTAGAAGAATGGAAATTAATGATTTGGAGCGATGGACAAAATTCAATAGATGGGGGCAAATGGGTCTGGAAGTAAGAAGGGGTTTATTATTTGAGAAGTTGAAGGAACTGTTGGGATCAGAAACATACTTGAATCAGATCGAGAGCATTCATACAATGTTGAAAGCCAAAGGTGGATTTACAAAAACCCAACAAAATAATAAAAATTTAAATTTAGATTGTTTAAGCAAAACAGTAACAATGCAGTGACATGACAAGAATCTGCATAACTCATCATATGCTAAATAGTTGCAAGTCAGTTTTATGTATGACATAACAATATATACCTGGATATATCCATGATGTAGTCAGACACCAGGATGAGGCCATAATGGGGACATATACCAGGATGGGGCCATGATGGGGACATATACCATTAAGGAATAACGTTTGGAACTCCATTCTATGTCTGAACTGGGTGCAAAAAACCTAAAAAAACATCACTATGGGGAGATAAGGTATGCACACCAGTGACTATGGAAGGGGAACACATGGAATAGCAGAAACTGCTGTGTGAATACTGACATGAAAAATCCAATAGCCATTTGTAAGAATGAGATGTGAAAAATGGAACCTGCATTACTGCCATGAATATATGAATAAAGAGAAATTTAGCTACTGAATTGATCAATGCAGAAGAGCCCCAACACTACGCCAAAGTATTTCTCTACGTTGGGGTCCCTAGCTTGTGTGTGTCCTCTCATGCAGTTAAAAAACTTACCGTGTATGGGACGCTGAGACCCAGGCTATATATGCGTATAATGTGGATTGGCAATAGGTGTGTATGGGGAGGGTTCACAAACAAAATTTTTTTTTTTGTTTGTGAACCCTCCCCATTTTTAACTGCATGAGAGGACACACACAAGCTAGGGACCCCAACGTAGAGAAATACTTTGGCGTAGTGTTGGGGCTCTTCTGCATTGATCAATTCAGTAGCTAAATTTCTCTTTATTCATATATTCATGGCAGTAATGCAGATTCCATTTTTCACATTTCATTCAGTAGCTAAATTTCTCTTTATTCATATATTCATGGCAGTAATGCAGATTCCATTTTTCACATTTCATTCTTACAAATGGCTATTGGATTTTTCATGTCAGTATTCACACAGCAGTTTCTGCTATTCCATGTATTCCCCTTCCATAGTCACTGGTGTGCATACCTTATCTCCCCATAGTGATGTTTTTTTAGGTTTTTTGCACCCAGTTCAGACATAGAATGGAGTTCCAAACGTTATTCCTTAATGTTAGTAGTTTTTTGTTTGTGAACCCTCCCCATACACACCTATTGCCAATCCACATTATACGCATATATAGCCTGGGTCTCAGCGTCCCATACACGGTAAGTTTTTTAACTGCATGAGAGGACACACACAAGCTAGGGACCCCAACGTAGAGAAATACTTTGGCGTAGTGTTGGGGCTCTTCTGCATTGATCAATTCAGTAGCTAAATTTCTCTTTATTCATATATTCATGGCAGTAATGCAGGTTCCATTTTTCACATTTCATTCTTACAAATGGCTATTGGATTTTTCATGTCAGTATTCACACAGCAGTTTCTGCTATTCCATGTATTCCCCTTCCATAGTCACTGGTGTGCATACCTTATCTCCCCATGGGGACATATACCAGACTGGGGATATGATTGGGGCATATACCAAAATGGGGGACGTTTTTATTAGGATGAGGGACATATTTACCAGGAAGTGGCCCAGGATAAGGGACATTGTACAGGATGGGGGTTATTACTACACAATGAAGGGGCGGGGGGGGGGATTTGTATCTCTTCACAGAATTTAGAATACATTGTACATGATGTGGGTCATTACTACACATTGAAGAGGCGGAACGGGCAACTCGTATGTCTTTATAGGATTTAGAATACTAGTGGCCCATACATCTGGCCAACATGCGGGGAGAGGAGGTGGGCTCAAACTCTTCACCGGTGCTTATCACACTGTAGTTACGCCTCTGGTTAGAAAGTCGCAGCATAATGTTGAATAGCAGACAGAAGTTTGCCATAGAGAAGATTAGACATCTGAGTGACATGGATGATGAGGCAAACTCTTGTAATTTATGTGGTAACTATACTCTTTGCATATTGAAGGCAGGCAGCATGGTGGCTCAGTGGTTAGCAAGAACAATATCTGCAAGGAGTTTATATGTTCTCCCACAGTTTCTGTGGGTTTCCTCCAAGTTAACTGATTCCCATCCACACTCCAAAAACATACCAATAAGAAATCTAGATTTTGAGCTCCAATAGGGACAGTGATGATGATGTCTGTAAAGCTTTGTAGAATCAAAGGCACTATTTACTATTTAGAATACTCAGACAACATGTGGCTGTTTGAATTGGCCTTAAAAGGCCTTGGGTGATGATGTCAGAGGTGTTTACCACAGTAATCCGGTGCAGACCAGCACAAAAGAATAAGACCTAAGCTATGACAGGTGAGTAACAGTTGTATTGACTTTTTTGGGCACTGTTACCTCATTATGCGCCATTGCTGCTCTCCCTCTTGTTTGTCAGCTGCTTCTGAGCACACAGCCCCTGGGAGAACTGATGAAGTCAGCAGCTCTGAAGGCGAAGATCTGTCTGGATACATTCATCAATGAACAAATTCCATTCTGTCTGAGTTTTGTCTCCCCTGTAGATTCATTCTGCCTTGCATATTCACAAGAGTAGCAGGATTAAATGAACCCCCAAAATTTGTTGGGCAATTTCTACTGAACACGCAGATACCTCATATGTGGCGAAAAACCACTGTTTGGGCGCACGGCAGGACTCGGAAGGGAAGGAGCGCCATTTGACTTTTTTGAACAGAAAATTAGCTGGAATCGTTAGCCGCACCATGTTGCGTTTAGAGAGCCCCTGAGGTGCCGAAACAGTGGAGCTCCCCCACATGTGACCCCATTTTGGAAACTAGACCCCTCATGGAATTTATCTAGATGTTTATTGAGCACTTTGAGCCTCTGGGGGCTTCACAAAAGTTAATAGAGTTGAGCTGTGAAAATAAAAAAATTTTTTTTACCACAAAATTGTTACTTCAACCAGGTAGCTTTTTTTTTCACAAGGGTATCAGGAAAAATTGCACCATAAAATGTATTGTGCAATTTCTCCTGAGTACGCAGATACCTCATATGTGGTGGAAATCAAATGTTTGGGCGCACAGCAGGGCTCGGAAAGCAAGGAGCGTCATTTGACGTTTCAAACGCAAAATTGTCTGGGATAATTAGCGTATTCCATGCTGTTTGGAGACCCCCTGAGGTGCCGAAACAGTAGAGCTCCCCCACATGTGACCCCATTTTGGAAACTAGACCCCCATGGCATTGAAAAAAAAAACAGCGGCAGATGGGGGGGGGGCAGCAGATGGGGGGACAGCGGCATATAAGGGGAGCATCTGTGATTGTGAGACGGCGGCTGGGATAGGGTGGGGGCGGATGGGAGAGGGCGCAGTAGATGCAGGAGCGGCAGAGGATGGGGAGGGGGTGATGGGGGATGGGGGGGATGGGTGGGAAGGGGAGTGGGAGGTGAGATTGGGGATAGTTACCCTACAGGACGGATCTAGGCAGCTGGATCACAGGAGATGAAGGAGGCAGCAGATCGGGGAGGGTGAGAGGTGGGGGAGGGAGCGCAGCGCAGATCACGGAGGAGACAGGTGAGCAGAGCACAGATCACGGGGGTGAGAGGTGAGGGAGAGTGGACAGCAGATCACAGGGGGTGACAGGTGAGGGAGCACAGATCACGGGGTGACAGGTGAGGGAGCACAGATCACGGGGGTGGCAGGTGAGGGAGCACAGATCACGGGGGTGACAGGTGAGGGAGCACAGATCACGAGGGTGACAGGGGAGGGAGCGCACATCACGGGGGTGACAGGGGAGGGAGCACAGATCACGGCGGTGACAGGTGAGGGAGCATAGATCACGGCGGTGACAGGTGAGGGAGCACAGATCACGGTGGTGACAGGTGAGGGAGCGCACATCACGGCGGTGACAGGGGAGGGAGCGCACATCACGGCGGTGACAGGGGAGGGAGCGCACATCACGGCGGTGACAGGTGAGGGAGCGCACATCACGGCGGTGACAGGGGAGGGAGCGCACATCACGGCGGTGACAGGGGAGGGAGCGCACATCACGGCGGTGACAGGGGAGGGAGCGCACATCACGGCGGTGACAGGGGAGGGAGCGCACATCACGGCGGTGACAGGGGAGGGAACGCACATCACGGCGGTGACAGGGGAAGGAGCGCACATCACGGCGGTGACAGGGGAGGGAGCGCACATCACGGCGGTGACAGGGGAGGGAGCGCACATCACGGCGGTGACAGGGGAGGGAGCGCACATCACGGCGGTGACAGGGGAGGGAGCGCACATCACGGCGGTGACAGGGGAGGGAGCGCACATCACGGCGGTGACAGGGGAGGGAGCGCACATCACGGCGGTGACAGGGGAGGGAGCGCACATCACGGCGGTGACAGGGGAGGGAGCGCACATCACGGCGGTGACAGGGGAGGGAGCGCACATCACGGCGGTGACAGGGGAGGGAGCGCACATCACGGCGGTGACAGGGGAGGGAGCGCACATCACGGCGGTGACAGGGGAGGGAGCGCACATCACGGCGGTGACAGGGGAGGGAGCGCACATCACGGCGGTGACAGGGGAGGGAGCGCACATCACGGCGGTGAGGGGACGAGCAGCCGATCACGAGGGAAAGGAGCCGGGCAGCAGATCGGGGGGGGACCGGTGGCACTGTGGCAGATGGAGGGCGGCGGCGGCGGATCGGGAGGTGTGGGGGTGGGGGTGCGGGTGGCAGATCGCGGCAGAGGGCGGTGGCGGATCGGGAGGTGTGGGGGTGAGTGTGCGGGCAGCAGATACGAGGGGTGGGGGTGCGGGTGGCATATCGCGGCGGAGGGCAGCGGATCGGGAGGTGTGGGGGTGAGGGTGCGGGTGGCAGATCGCGGCGGAGGGCAGCGGCGGCGGATCGGGAGGTGTGGGGGTGAGGGTGCGGGTGGCAGATCGCGGCGGAGGGCAGCGGCGGCGGATCGGGAGGTGTGGGGGTGAGGGTGCGGGTGGCAGATCGCGGCGGAGGGCAGCGGCGGATCGGGAGGTGTGGGGATGAGGGTGCGGGCAGCAGATACGAGGGGTGGGGATGCGGGTGGCAGATCGCGGCGGAGGCCAGCGGTGGCGGCGGATCGGGAGGCCGGTTTCATACAGTGCAATGGCAGTGCGGCAACTTCCGGGTCCCATGCTCCGGTCTCATAACAGCATGGGACCGGAGCTTGTCGCCCTGCCATTGCACTGTGTACACTCACTGTGCTGGCGTGCTGCAGGGACGATGACGGGGGCGGTCACCGGCAACAGGTACACTGTGATTGGAGAAATCGGTCACAAGGCCGATCTCTCCAATCAGAGTTATTGGAGCTGGGGGAGGGTGATCCAGTGAGGTCACCCAGCTCCAGCCAATGGCCAGTGCTATAGCTGCACTGGCCAGGGCTGGATTTCAATGTTTCAGTCACTTTAAGTGGCTGGAACATTACAGTAGCTGTGATTGGTTGAGCGGCGTTCGTCAGCCAATCACAGCCTCCGTAGGTCTGGGGAGGAGGCACCACCCCTCCTGAGGTCAGGTACAGGTCCCCTCCTCCCCGAATCTGCGGTTTACGTTAACCGATCGCAGTCACCGGAGGCTCCGGTGCCACGATTCCGCCATGACGGAAAGATCCGTCCTTGGTCGTTAAGGCCCAGGGCACAAGGACGGATCTTTCCGTCCATGGTCGTGAAGGGGTTAAAAAAGAGGCTGTTCGCCACCCACAGCGACGTTGCTAGGAAGGTAAGTACGTGTGACGGGTACTAGCGATATTGTGTGCCATGGGCAGCGATTTGCCCATGATGCACAAACGACAAGGGCGGGTGCTTTCACGAGCGACATCACTAGCGATGTCGCTGCATGTAAAGCAGCCTTTACTGTTTGATGTCTTGGTTTTAACCCCTCATCCTGTTTTTGGTTAAATCTCCATTTCTTCTTCTGGCTTTTCACACTCTGGAAACTCATGTCAATTAGTGGTTACATAATTACATAGATGGAAAAAGCCCAAGGTCCATCAAGTTCAACCTTCCTCCACCAATTATACAGTTTCGTGACTAAATTATCTACATCCCATAATGTTGTGTGTACTGAGAAAATCATACAGCCCTTGTTTAAAAGCTGTTATAGTATCTGCCATTACTACCTCTTGTGGTCGCCATTCCACAGTCTGACTGCTCTAACTGTAAAGAACCCTTTCCTATTTAGCTGTCGGAATCACTTTTTTTCCACTCCCTGTGTATGCCCCCTGGTCCTTAGCATTGTCTTTGGAAGGAATAAGTCATGTGCCAGTCCTTTATATTGACCACACATGTATTTATACATATAAATGAGATCTCCTCTGAGACGTCTTTTTTTCTAAGCTAAACAAGCCCAACTTTTCAATCTCTCATCAGATGGGTGGCCTCCATGCCTTCTGATACTCTAGTTTCTTGCCTTTGTACTGACTATAACTTCTGAATATCTTATTAAAATGTTGAGCCCAAAACTGGATCCCATATTTTAGATGTGGCCTCACAAGTGACCTATAGAGGGGTAACAATACATTGGGATCGCTGGATAATTTCCCATTTTATACACTCAAAAATTATGTTTGCTGCCTGACATTGAGTGCTGCTGCTCAGCTTATTTGTAATGAGAATACCCAAGTCCTTCTCCTGATCTGTAGTCCCGAGTTTACTTCCATTTAATGTATACGCAGCTATAAGATTACTCCGTCCTAGGTGCATTACTCTACATTTATGAACATTAAATCTCATTTGCCAAGTATCTGCCCATTCTGACATCTTATCCAGATCTTTTTGTAATATTGTACTATCAAGGTCAGTTTTTAATATCCTACATAGTTTGGTGTCATCAGCAAAGACTGACGCTTTACTATCAATCCCATCCACAAGGTCATTAATAAAGAGATTAAAAAGAATCAGTCCTGGCACAGATCCCTGCGTCCCCACTGCTGACTATAGCTCACTTAAAGAATATACTATTTATGACTACTATTTGTTTCCTAACTTTAAGCCAATTCCTTGCTCATCTGCTTATAGCATCCACTAGTACTTGTTTCTGGAGTTTCAGTATAAGGATATTATGTGGAAAAGTATCAAATGCTTTTTCAAAGTCCAAATAAATCACATCAGCTGCATTACCAAAATCTAGATTTGCACTAACCTCCTGATAAAAACCAAACATGTTGGTTAAACACGACTTATCTTTCGTGATTCCATGCTGGTTGTCAGTTATTATATTATTTTCTGCAATATATTTTTACATGTTAGGGTATGTGCGCACGTTGCGTACTAGCCCAGCACCGTAAAAGGTGCGCTTCAGAGCGCAGCTGAAAAGCTCCGTTCTGAAGCGCATGGTGCCGGCGAGAATGTGCGCTCTGCCTGCAGCTCCTGCCATAGACAGAGCAGGAGCTGCCGGCAAAGCGCACGGAAGAAGTGACATGTCACTTCTTTTTGCGCAGCGCTTCGGCAGTAGCCGAAGCGCTGCGCTCTAAAACGCCACGTGCGCATGGCCCCTGCACAATCTCCATAGACTGTGCAGGGGACGCAGGAAGCATGCAGTTACGCTGCGCTACAAAGCGCAGCGTAACTGCATCAATTTACGCAACGAGCGCACATAGCCTTATCGTTAAAATGCCCTCAAAAACCTTGCTCACCACTGATGTCAGACTTAATGAACGGTAGTTGCCTGGATCTACCCTCTTACCTTTCTTAAATATCGGTACCACATCAGCAATCCTCCAATCCTGAGGCACCAACCCTGTTACAAGAGAGTCTAAGAAGATGAGATACAGCTGTCTGTCAATTACTGAGCTCAATTCCCTCAATGTCTGTGGATGAATACCATCTGGCCTGGGGGATTTGTCAATGTTTAATTTACTCAATCACAGGGGTACTTCTTCTTGTGTTAAATTAGTTATATCAAGTGATTTTTGCCTTGTTGAATGATCCTTGGAACAGTCAGCTCCTTGGTGAACATGGATGAAAAGTTCCTGTTTAATCACTCAGCCTTTTCTTTGTCCTCTATAATTAATATCCTGATACCAAGAACAACTTTTTGGGAATCAACCGGAAAAAAAAATATTTCCTTGTAGGGGATTCTAGAGTAAAACAATCTGGAGATTTTGAGTCTTTATACCTTCACATTAATAATGGCTTTGGATCCATTATAACAACTTCTATAAGACACATACAAAGAGAAGCTTTAATAAAATGTACTATACAGTGCACCACTAAATCAGAGTAATCTTGGTTCTGTAAGACACTGAGAATAGACTACCACATACTGTTTTTTGGTTTTCCTCAATTCATTGTCAGTCACTGCCTCCTCCTCTTACTGACAGCTCTCTTGTTCTTCAGTGCATCACGTTACTTTGGCATCATGACATGCACCTCATGGTCATGATGCACCTATGGTCATGCTTCAGCACTTTATAGACTAGCTCAGGATCTCTGCCTGAGTATTCAACATACTTGGCATCCACGCTATTACTGTGGACTGCTTTTCTGCCCTTAAATTACCAAATGACATTGCTGGGACTAGAGTCAAATCCATCTTTAATTATTGTTGGGTTCTGCTATTCTACTAGCATCCCTACCTTGGACCTCTTAACAAATGCAAGTCTGCTATATTGCTGGAGAATTAGACATGAACCACACATCCATAAATCATCAGTTGATTTAATGCCGCTAGGCAAAACTTTGTGTACCTGAACATGAGGTTCTTGGTTTAACATTCTGATCAGACTGTCCAGCTCCTTTCACAGAGTGTTAGTGCTGTGTGGCGGCCATTGTTGTGGTGGTTTTGTGTTGGTGGGGCAGTGTGACCTGGAGTCAAGAATTGCGAGAGCCTGTGACGTCACCAAACATCACAGCCGTGGGCTCTTATGATACTTGACATTAGAACAGCTGCAGGTATTGAACTGAGTTAACCTCATGCCATCACCACTCACCATAGCCCGTGGCCACTCACACGGTGCTGTGTGAGCCAATGCAGTGCCTGCGCTGACCTCATGAAGACACCTCAAATGACTGCAGTAGTTCTCACAGCAGTGAATGAGGCTGCAGTGACTGGTCTCCCAGCCAACGGGGAACGTTCTGTTCTTCATTGACTGGGACAGTGAGTATGAGATCGTCGTTGGACCCCCCTTATTGGATTACACCGGACCCAGATTAGGGATTTGCCAGGGAAATAAATTGGTGAAATAAGCCTTCTATTGTCTTTATTTCTTTAATAATTTTCTTTTTATGTCTTTCACATTTGCTGTTGGGGAATGTTGTAGGATGTCACTATGAATTACGTTGGACTTTTTTTGGTAAAAATTTGTAAAAAATTTGGTGAACAAAGGATGTTGTTAGGGGTGTTTGTTCAAATAAAATTTATTTTTCTTTTTTCAACTACTGGATTAGTAATGGGGTGTCTGTTAGATGCCCACACTTTAGTAATATCAGGTCTTGATGCCAGCTGGCAATTCACAGTTGGCATCAGCCCATCTATTACCCTGTTTGCCACCACACCAGGACAACAGGATGAGACAAGGCAAACGCCAGGATTGTCGCATCTAATAGATGCACCACTTCTGGGGCGGCTGCAACCTGCTATTTTTAGGCTGGGGAGAGCCCAATGAGCATACCAGACCACAGCTGTCAGCTTTACCTTGCCTAGTGATCCACTCTAGGGTGGACCACACATTTTTTAATTTAAATTACTTATTTAATTTTAAATAAATAATTTAAAGCAACAGCTTGGGGTGCCCTCTGTTTTGGATTACCAGCCAAGGTGAAGCTGCCAGCTGCGGTCTGCAGGCTACAGCTGTCTGTTTCACCTCAGCTGACTAACAAAAATAAGGGGGATCACGCACCATTTATTTGGGAGGAAATTATGGATTTTGTGCCTAAATACAAGACCAAATACCCTTTAAAGCCACATGAAAGGCGCTAAAGTGTTGAGGATTGAGACTCAAGCGGTTTTCTGGGATCTGACTACTGTTTCAAATTATAATGTCATGTGTGCACTTCAAGAATAAAATAACGGACTACGAGTCAGTTATGACTTTCTCTCATGACTGCCGCCAGAGATTCTGTCTCAGTTTATTGTTCACAAAACGTTATAGTTCTAGATAAGAAAAGGGTGTAGACAAAATATATAGTCCAATCAAATATCGCAGGTCGAGCTCAGGGCATGTAGTAACTTGCATAATCTCTATTGGATTGGTTGTTTCAAATTTTGGGTGTCTTCAATCTCCCTATCACCTTAGGCATTGTCCATGATGCAGGTGCCATCTTTGAATTACATGTGCTGGCATTTTGTATTAAGGAAAATCACTGAATATATATATATATATATATATATATATATATATATATATATATATATATACAGTTAGGTCCAGAAATATTTGGACAGTGACACAAGTTTTGTTATTTTAGCTGTTTACAAAAACATGTTCAGAAATACAATTATATATATAATATGGGCTGAAAGTACACACTCCCAGCTGCAATATGAGAGTTTTCACATCCAAATCGGAGAAAGGGTTTAGGAATCATAGCTCTGTAATGCATAGCCTCCTCTTTTTCAAGGGACCAAAAGTAATTGGACAAGGGACTCTAAGGGCTGCAATTAACTCTGAAGGCGTCTCCCTCATTAACCTGTAATCAATGAAGTAGTTAAAAGGTCTGGGGTTGATTACAGGTGTGTGGTTTTGCATTTGGAAGCTGTTGCTGTGACCAGACAACATGCGGTCTAAGGAACTCTCAATTGAGGTGAAGCAGAACATCCTGAGGCTGAAAAAAAAGAAAAAATCCATCAGAGAGATAGCAGACATGCTTGGAGTAGCAAAATCAACAGTCGGGTACATTCTGAGAAAAAATGAATTGACTGGTGAGCTTGGGAACTCAAAAAGGCCTGGGCGTCCACGGATGACAACAGTGGTGGATGATCGCCGCATACTTTGTTTGGTGAAGAAGAACCCGTTCACAACATCAACTGAAGTCCAGAACACTCTCAGTGAAGTAGGTGTATCTGTCTCTAAGTCAACAGTAAAGAGAAGACTCCATGAAAGTAAATACACAGGGTTCACATCTAGATGCAAACCATTCATCAATTCCAAAAATAGACAGGCCAGAGTTAAATTTGCTGAAAAACACCTCATGAAGCCAGCTCAGTTCTGGAAAAGTATTCTATGGACAGATGAGACAAAGATCAACCTGTACCAGAATGATGGGAAGAAAAAAGTTTGGAGAAGAAAGGGAACGGCACATGATCCAAGGCACACCACATCCTCTGTAAAACATGGTGGAGGCAACGTGATGGCATGGGCATGCATGGCTTTCAATGGCACTGGGTCACTTGTGTTTATTGATGACATAACAGCAGACAAGAGTAGCCGGGTGAATTCTGAAGTGTACCGGGATATACTTTCAGCCCAGATTGAGCCAAATGCCGCAAAGTTGATCGGACGGCGCTTCATAGTACAGATGGACAATGACCCCAAACATACAGCCAAAGCTACCCAGGAGTTCATGAGTGCAAAAAAGTGGAACATTCTGCAATGGCCAAGTCAATCCCCAGATCTTAACCCAATTGAGCATGCATTTCACTTGCTCAAATCCAGACTTAAGACGGAAAGACCCACAAACAAGCAAGACCTGAAGGCTGCGGCTGTAAAGGCCTGGCAAAGCATTAAGAAGGAGGAAACCCAGCGTTTGGTGATGTCCATGGGTTCCAGACTTAAGGCAGTGATTGCCTCCAAAGGATTCGCAACAAAATATTGAAAATAAAAATATTTTGTTTGGGTTTGGTTTATTTGTCCAATTACTTTTGACCTCCTAAAATGTGGAGTGTTTGTAAAGAAATGTGTACAATTCCTACAATTTCTATCAGATATTTTTGTTCAAACCTTCAAATTAAACGTTACAATCTGCACTTGAATTCTGTTGTAGAGATTTAATTTCAAATCCAATGTGGTGGCATGCAGAGCCCAACTCGCTAAAATTGTGTCACTGTCCAAATATTTCTGGACCTAACTGTATATATATATATATATATATATGCACGTGTTAGTAAGAAACAGAAGCATTCATAAATATATGTTAGGCTACATCAACTAAACTGTATTATTTGAGTCTATGAAATGGCTGCATTAAGTATTTCAGTTTACTCAATTCTTATGGGGGCTTAACACGCAATGACATTGCTAACGAGATGTCGTTGGGGTCACGGAATTCGTGATGCACATCTGGCCTCGTTAGCGACGTGGTTGCGTGTGCCACGTACGAGCGACCGCTAACAATGCAAAATAGTCACGAAATCGTTGATTGTTGACACGTTGTCCATTTCCCAAATGTCGTTGCTGATTCTGGACGCAGGTTGTTCGTCGTTCCTGAGGCAGCACACATCGCTACGTGTGACACCCCAGGAACGACGAACAACATCGTACCTGCGTCCTCCGGCAACAAGGTGGGCGTGACTTTCATGCGGCTGCTCTCCGCCCCTCCGATTCTATTGGACGCCTGCCGTGTGACATTGCTATGACGCAGCACGAACCGCCCCCTTAGAAAATAGGCGACGTCGCTAGGAAGGTAAGTATGTGTGACGGGTATTAGCGATTTTGTACGCCACGGGCAGCGATTTGCCCGTGACACACAAACGACTGGGGCGGGTGCTAGCTATGTCACTGCGTGTAAAGCAGCCTTTACCCTCAACAAAAGTGTGCAAGCTTACAATCTGCAGTGGTGTGGGATATTATATATGTGTTTCTCATCTGTCTATTTGCCTATCTATCTTTCTACTATCAATCTTTTGACTGTATGTAAAACTCCATGTTAAAAACACATGTCCGTGTGCTGTTCGTGAGGGGTCCGTGTGCCAAGCGTTTTTCTCGCACCCATTGACTTGTATTGGCAAGACACGCAGGCACTCACATCATGCTGCAATTTGCCCTGCACGTAGAACTATCCTTATAGTTTATTTTCACAGATGCTCAATGGTTACAATATATTAGCACAATTTGCTCGAAGGTTACCTTTAATCTGCAGATTAGGCACAGATGCTTGGTGATTACAGTCTTTGGGCATAGATAGTTGGCAGTTACATTTGATATGGCATAGATACTCACAGGTTGCAATTTATTGGCACAGATGCATTGTGATTAAAATCTTTTGGCACAGATTGTTGGCAATTGAAGTCTTTTAGCACAAATTCTTGGCAATTACCATTTATTGACATAGATGCTTGGTGGTTACAGTCTATTGGCACAGATACTTGATTATTAAAGTCTATCGGTATAGATACTTGATAGTTACAGTTTATTGGCATCGACACTTGTTGTATACAGTCAGTTGGCACAGACGCTTGTTGGTTACAGTCTATTGACACAGATACTTGATGGTTAACGTTTATTGGTTTAGTGCTTGGTGGTTATCGTTTTTTGGCACAGATGCTTGGTAGTTATTGATGACTAGAGCAGATGAATGGCACAGATGCTTGATGGTTACAGTCTATTGACAAAGATACTTCATGGTTATCATTTTTTGGCCCAGATGCTTGGTAGTAATTGTTGACTAGAATGGATGATTGGCATAGATACTTGACAGTTCAAGTCTACTGTCACAGATGCTTTGCAGTATATTGTCAATCTAATGTTACAGAGACACTTTGAGGTTTCATTTGATCTTCATGGATGCATGGCACCTACAGTTTATTGCCACAGATGCTTTTCAGCTACACTATATTAGCAGAATTTGTTTGGTGGTTACATTTTGCCAGCACAGAAGCTTTGGTTAGACTCTGTTGGCACAGATTCTTGGCACTTATAATCTAATGGTACATATACTTGGAGGTTACAGTTTATTGCCACAAAAGCTTGGAGGTTACGGTTTATTAGCAGAATTTGCTTGGTGGTTAAATTTTGGCCAGCACAGAAGCTCAATGGTTAGGGTTTGTTGGCTCAGATTGTTGGCACTTATAGTCTATTGACACACATGCTTGGAGGTTGCAGTCTTTTGGCAAAGATGTTAGGTGGTTGAGGCTTATTGGCATAAAAACATATTTTATATTAATATATAAACTTAGTAATTTTATATAATTTATGGAAACTCAAGTGCAAACTCTAGGTTGCCTTAGAGTCTGATGAGAAACTATCTGGTCACAATGGCAGGGAAAATGAGGCTTTCAGCCACTATCCGTAATCTCTCTCAAAGTGGTCCATGACCATTTGTCCAGGGTACACAGGCTGGTGTGATCACATCCAATCGATTCTGAGAAGAATGTTAAAGTGGTCCAAGACCCCTAAAATTGACAGCCATAGCTTCACCGGAACGCTTCCCTTCCAACAATGAAAACTAGCAGATCCTATGAGGTTTCCACTGGTCAGTGGTCTTCTGACAGGTCAGTCTTCACAGCCTGTACTTGACACACAACTACTCTTGGCTAGAGCTACATGGTGACGTGTGACACTAAAATAGCATGGACACATTACAACATTGGATGTAACAAATTCTTATGGTGTCATATTGCAAACTGTGACATACTGTAACTGCGACACAGAGCCACGTATGCTTCCAAATGTGTCGGATATCCTACTGCTGATTGCAACTTGCATGCAACACACTTCCCATGAACTTCCATGTAAGTTGCATGGACTATATGACTCATTTATGACTTATCTGCAACTTGGATGTTTCTTCTCAACAGCAAAGTCAATGATCGAATTTTCAGAGAATTGCTATCACATTACGTGTACCTCCAGCCTTAAGGGGGCTTTACATACAACGATATCGCTAACGATATGTCGTCGGGGTCACGGAATTCGTGACGCACATCCGGCATTGTTAACGACGTCATTGCATGTGACACCTATGAGCGAGTGTTAACGATCAAAATTACTCACCTAATCGTTGATCGTTGACACGTCGTTCATTTCCCAAATATCGTTGCTCGTTGTGAACGCAGGTTGTTCGTCGTTCCTGAGGCAGCACACATCGCTACGTGTGACACCCCGGGGATGACGAACAACAATGTACCTGCATCCTCCGGCAACAAGGTGGGCGTGTCTAAGCCTCTCCGCTTCTATTGGCGGGCTGCTGTGTGACGTCGCTGTGACGGCGAACAAACCTCCCCCTTAAAAAAAGAGGTTGTTCGCTGCCCATAGTGACGTCGCTAGGAAGGTAAGTATGTGTGACGAGTACTAGTGATTTTGTCCGCCACGGGCAGCGATTTGCCTGTGACGCACAAACGATGGGGGCGGGTGCTTTCACGAGCAACATCACTAGCGATATCACTGCATGTAAAGCAGCCTTTAGAACTCATGCAGATGAAAAACTATCCATATTTTATCAGTGATTTTGCTCAGTTTTATCAGATTTTCCTCTGAGTTTGGTCCGAGTTTCATACTTTTTTCAGATAAGAAGCAAAACAAAAAAAGTTTCTCTACCTTAAACTATCTAGCAGTCCACGGAAAACGAGTAGCACTTGGATGGTATCCAAGCACTGTATGAGTTTTTTTCATGGATCTATAGACTTGTATTGCCGATTTTGATCCAAAAATATGGGACGTGTATCTGTGACATTTCATGGACCACTCGGTCTGCAAAAAACCCCAAAATAAAACTTTGATAGAACTTGTACATGAAAGTAGACATCTGAATAAGTCCTTCCATGACACCTTCTAAAATAGTTTTGCTCCAACCTAGCACTGCAGCCACACACATGTCCAAAGACCGGTATTTGGCCTTCAATGCAAACCTGAACATATCGAAATCACCATAATAACATGAAAGAAACCATACATGAAAAGCAAAATGTGCTAACAGCACACTGAGAATGTACTCTGACCACAAAACGCATTGACATGACACTGTAACATCACATAATTGTCCAGTTAACTCAGCAGAAGTCCAGTGCACATTAATAACAGAGATTGGTTAACATACATACAGTGAGGAAAATAAGTATTTGATACGCTGACAATTTTGCACGTTTTCCCACCTACAAAGAATGGAGATGTTGTAATTTTTATCGTAGGTAACTTCAACTGTGACAGACAGAATCCCCCCCAAAAAATCCCAAAACTCACATTGTAGGATTTTTCAATAATTATTTTGCATTTTATTGCATGAAATAAGTATTTGATCACCTACCAACCAGCAAGAATTCTGTCTCTCACAGACCTGTTATGTTTTACTCTGCACTCATTACCTGTATTAATTGCACTTATTTGAATTCATGACCTGTATAAAAGACACCTGTTCACACACTCAATCAATCGTACTCCAACCTCACCACCATGTGAAAGACTATAAAGCTGTCTAATAACACAAGGGACAAAATTGTAGATCTGCACAAGGCTAGGATAGTCTAAAGGACAATAGGCAAGCAGCTGGGTGAGAAGGAAACAACTGTTGGTGCAATTATTAGAAAATGAAAGAAACGCAAGATGACTGTCAATCTTACTTGGTGTGGGGCTCCATGAAAGATCTCGCCTCGTGGGGTAAGAATAATGCTGAGAAAAGTCAGGAATCAGTCTAGAACTACACCGGAGGAACTGATCAATGACCTGAAGTGAGCTGGAACCACAGACTCAAAGATTACCATTAGTAACACACTACGCTGTCATATATTAAAATCCTGCCTGGTATGCAAGGTCCCCCTGCTCATGTCATCTCATGTCCAGGCCTGTTTGAAGTTTACCAGTGACCATCTGGATGATCCAGAAGAGGCATGGGAGGTCATGTAGTTAAATGTGACCAAAAGAGAACTTTTTGGTATCAACACTCACCATGTTTAGAGAAAGAAGAAGGATGAATTTAACCCCAAGAACACTGTCCCAATCATGAAGCATGAAGGCCTAAACAACATACTTTTGGGGTACGTTTCTGAAAAGGGGAGAGGACAACTGCACCTTATTGAAGGGAGGATGGAGGGGGTCATGTATCTTTGGATTTAGGCCAACAACCTCCTTCCCTCAATAAGAGCATTTAAGATGGCTCGTGGCTGGGTTTTGCCAGCATGACAATGACCCAGAACACACAGCCAGGGCAACTAAGGATTAGCTCCTAAAGAAGCATTTCAAGGTCCTGGAGTAGCCTAGCCAGTCTCCAGATCCGAACCTAATAGACAGTCTTTGGACGGAGCTGAAACTCAAACTTGACCAGCAACAGCCCCGAATAATGAAAGATCTAGAGAAGATCTGTGTAGTAGAGGAGTTGCCAAAATCCCTACTGCAGTGTATCCGAACCTGGTCAAGAACTACAGGACACATTTGACCTCTTTAACTGCAAAGAAAGGTTTCTACCAAATGTTACGTTCTGTTTTTCTATTGTAGCAAATATTTATTTCATGCAATTAAATGGAAATTAAAAATTTAAAAATCATACAATGTTATTTTCAGAATTTTTTTATTCTGTCTGTGTGTTGATGTTACCTATGATAAAAGTTACAGTCCTCTCCATTCTTTGTAGGAGGGAAAACTTGCAAAGTCGGCAGAGGATCAAATACTTATTTTCCCCACTTTACATATTATGTAAGGAGGCGCCATAGGTAATTATGTACAATGAGCACCCCTTACAAGTAGGTTTCCTTGGTAGGGAGATTTATACACTTGTCCTGCTGTGGTCACATACTCTGTGATCCTCTGAAGGTCCTCTTCATTTCTGAGGAGTTTCCATGTCCGATGCTGCAGTGCTCTTCTGGACATGCAGGAACATATCAGCTTTCCATATTGTTGCTTGTTGTCTGATGTCCACACAAGATGGAAATCTGGACTTTTCAACTAATATAAATCTTTTAATTATTCTGCAATACAGCAACAAAGCAGGAAACATATTTGGCTCTTAGGTAAAAATTTATTTCTGGAAAGAGAAGACTGTTTTGCCGTAGCCATATCAATTCAGAACCTGAGTTAAAATATAAACTTGCAGGATCGCCTTTCCAGCAATGTTGGTGCCACTGTTCCTGGTGGTGATGTAATAAGGCGAACAGCTCTGACTGTTTTTTGACTGAAAAGGACATGGAGACTGACATTACACAGGATGGTGCTGCCACCTTGTGGACAAGTGCTGAAATTGCTCGAGGAGCGGACACTGTAAAATCTGATCCCCTCCCACAAACACTGGTTGTACAGGAAAAAAGTGCGGGAAAAAGCTCACTGAGCCACTGGAGCTGTATCAGAGCAGGCCTGCCTCGGACTGCCCTCATCGCTGAAGTGTGAGGGATTGCCAGAACTGCTGCAGATGTGATACTGGATTCAAGGGACCTCCGGACCGTCTCCTTCCTCCATTCCAAGAGACTGTATGCTAGTCCTCTGGCGAGAGGGCTGAAGATTTCCCCATCTCTGCTCCTTGGAGTCGCCGCCCTTTACCCAGAGTCCAGGCCTGCTACGTGGGAGCCCTCCCTCCTTGTGTTTTGGACTGGTAATGTAACCCATAGGGCAAGTCAGGGACAGAATTCTTGTTTATCATTGCTGTTTTTTTTGTGTTCTGTGCCGTGTGTCCGAAGTTAGAGACTCGGATAGCAAACCCTGATTATGTGTGCTGCTAAGCCAGCTGCGTGTGTCATTGAAATGTTTACCAGTAAAGAAATGTACCCTTGCATAAAATCTGAGCTTGGGGATTTTGTTGGCGCAGATTATGGGAACTCAGCCGCGGTCAGACCTGCGGCCACTTCATCTGGCGTAGTCGGCAGGATCTGTGACCAGCAAAATCCCCTCCCGGTGGTAACTTATAGTCAGACAGCTCCTCCGGCGTCTATTGTAAATCAAGTGAGAAAGTTTAATGGACGGAATTACCCTGTACCTGAATGGGCGGAACAACTTAGGATAGTGGGGGAAATGTATAATGCTGACCCTAAGACCTTAGCGGAAATGGCTATGCTGACATTAGAGGGGGAAGCATGGACGACAGTCAGACTTGAGACGGTTAGGGGCCAGCGTACATTAGATGACTTGGTGCGGGTGCTAGAGAACACCTATGGGCCGACCAGATACCTGGGAACACTGCGCTACATGTTCTTCCAGCGTACACAGCTCGAGTGGGAGGACATTCCTCGATATGCGAACGCCCTCCAAGTACTGCTGGAACAAGCCTGCAAAAATGGAGAAAATCTAGCTGGTTCATCCTCCCGCGACCTGGTGCTGAGGGACCAATTCGTAATAGGACTGAGAGATCCGTATCTCAACCGCTCATTGCAGGACTTACTCCGGATAAATCCAGCCCTTACATTTGCTGAGGTTAAACAAGAAGCCCTAGAACGTTCTAGGGGACCTGTTACGGGAGCAGAGACTTATACCGCTACTTGCAGATCCATGTACAGTACAAATACTCCGAACAGCGACACAGAGGAACTGAAGCAGATGGTGGCGGATTTACACAAGCAAGTGCTGCAGCTCACATTAGACCAACAGGCAGATAGGCAAGTGAGACGGCAACCTAGCCGGCCTATGGGGAAGTGCTGGACATGTGGTGACCCCCATCACAGAGCAAACCGTTGCCCCCAGAACTCCTTCCAACCCGACCCGCAGCCGTTCCATCGAATGGACTCTCAAACACCCCAGCAAGCGGAGTTTCACTCGAAACAGCGGATGGAACCCCAGGCCTATCCACTAGAACCTCCAAGCCATGCCTCTCAACAGCGGGCACCTTTAAACTAGACACCCCGGCTGAGGAGGCTCACTCGACCGAGAAGACCACGGAGAAAAGGAGCCAACAAAGGAGCAAGCTTGCATCAAACAGTCCTACACTGAAAGTAATTCTAGAGGGAGTTGCCGTGCAAGGACTAATGGATACTGGATCCCAGGTGTCCACCATCTCAAAACAGTTTTACGAGAAATATCTACAACCACGGGCTGCTTATGACCCGAATACCGTCATCAAGATCAAAGCGGCCAATAATCTACCCATTCCAGTAACGGGAGTAGCTTGGATGAGCACCGAAATGTGTGGACAGGACCTCGGGAAGAGGGGGATAATCGTGGTCAAAGAAGGCTTCGGTTCGGACACGCCCATGATTATTGGGATGAACATCCTGAAAGACCTGGACCTGGTATTGTTTACCAAGCGGGGACCCAAGTACTGGCAGGAAGTTACCACACACGGGGCCACCCGCCGAGCATTCCGAAGAGTGGTTCGGGCCTGCAGCCTACAGCAAATGGCAGAGGAACAACGGCCCATAGCCACTATCACCGTGCCTCGCCACACTAGGATCACCTTACCGGCTGAAAAGGAGACAATTATCTTGCTACCCCTTAGCACCACAAGACCGCTTGAAGGCGTGGAGGTACCGATTGAGCCGCAAACCCCGAAGGTAAAATTGAACCCATTAGTCGCTCGCACTCTGGCTGTCGTGAGGAGGGGAAGGATCCCTGTCCGGCTGAGCAATACGGCTAGTGTAGGCGTCGACTTAGAAGCGGGGACACAGCTCGCCAGAGTCTACGCCTTACCTACAGAGGTGAATCCCAGGGGCCCCTTCCAGTTTGCCCCATCAACAGAGGGAGACTGGACAGTGACTGTTTCTGCCATGGCCACCGCCACATATGACACTGAAGCTGGAAAGGAGCTGCTAGAGAAGTGTCAGCTGGATACATCCCAATACTCTAAACAGGAAGTGTCACGGGTGGAAAAACTACTACAGGAACACCAGGCGTCCTTTGCCCGGCATGACACCGACTTTGGATGCACCACCAGTATCCAACACGAGACCCCTACGGGTAACGCTTCTCCTATCCGTGAGAGATACCGGCAGATACCACCCCAGCAATACCAAGAAGTGAAAAGCCTCCTGAATTCCATGCTCCATGCCGGAGTGGTACGAGAGAGCCAGAGCCCCTGGGCTGCACCAGTGGTAATAGTTAAAAAGAAAGACGGATCCCTGAGGTTCTGTGTGGACTACCACCGCCTGAATGCTTGCACCACCCGGGACTCATACCCTTTGCCGAGGATCGAAGAATCCCTGACGGCTCTGAAGAAAGCCAAGTATTTTTCCTACCTGGATCTGGTCAGCGGCTATTGGCAGGTACCCATGAGCGAAAAGGACAGAGAAAAGACCGCTTTCATCCTACCCATGGGTCTGTACGAGTTTGACAGGATGCCCTTCAGCCTGAACAACGCGCCAGGAACTTTCCAGAGGCTGATGGAGCGCTGCTTGGGAGACTTCAATTTCGACTTCACCCTCATCTACCTTGATGACATTGTGGTCTATTCAGCCACGTTCGAAGAACATCTACAGAAGCTGGGCCGCGTATTCCAGAGGCTAAGGGAACATGGCCTGAAGTTGAAACCCAGCAAGTGCCGTCTTCTACAGCAGGAGATCGATTACCTGGGCCACAGGATCTCGGCCGAAGGTGTACAACCATCGCCGGAGAAAATAGCCGCTGTACGGGACTGGCCACAGCCCACAACTGTCAAGGAAATCCGGGCTTTCCTGGGACTGGCAGGTTACTACCGTCGGTTCGTCAAGAACTTCGCCCGGCTTGCCGCACCACTGCATGACCTGCTTCGAGGGACTACCAACAGTCCCAGAGGACGCCGCATCAATTGGGGGCCTACCTAAGAAGAGTCCTTCCAAGCTCTAAAGGGTGCCTTGACGTCGTCCCCCATCCTGGCATATGCAGATTACACCCTGCTCTTTCAATTACATACTGACGCCAGCCTACAGGGTCTGGGGGCAGTACTCTCACAGGTACAAGAAGGCAAGGAACGTGTTGTAGCCTATGCCAGTAGGTCCCTACATGAAGGTGAAAAGAATCCCACCAATTACAGTTCATTCTGGCTGGAGCTGTTGGCCTTGATGTGGGCAATGACTGAGAAATTTGCTGGATATCTGACGGGGGCAGAAGTACTAGTCCTGACGGACAAAAACCCGTTGTCCCACTTAGAAAATGCGAAACTTGGGCTATGGAGCAGCGATGGATGGCTCGGCTCTCCAAGTTTAACTACAAGATTAAATATAGAGCTGGGGCTGAAAATCAGAATGCGGACAGCCTGTCCAGAAGGACATCCCCCTCACCCACTAAGGACCGGGACGAAGAGCTGGAAGGAGACGAGATGCCTGACTTCACAAAATTAGCCCGGCAGATGATGGATTGCCGCCAGTATGCTGTGGATGAGGCTGGCACTCCAGTAGGGTCCCTACTGTCCCCACAGGAATGGTGCAGAATCCAGGACCAGAATGCTGAATGTGCCCTACTCAAACAATGGGTGAAGCAGCAGCAGAAGCCGTCCTCTGACACACGGTCACGACTGTCCACCAGTACCCTGACCCTGCTCAGCCAATGGGATCATCTGATTCTGAGAGAAGGAGTGCTATACCGGAGGATCTTCCTATCCCACATGCTGGAGGAGTGCCTACAGGTTGTAGTGCCGGCCCAAATGGCCCGTGAGATGGTGGGAGAAGCACACAAGAGGAACGGCCACTTTGGAATAGACAAGACCTTCCGGTGGGTCCAACAGTCCATCTACTGTCCGGGACTCCGCAAGCTGGTTGAAGATGTCTGCCAAGCCTGTCGCACCTGTGAGCTTTACAAGTCCGTTGAGCAGCATGCACCTGTCCAAACAGTTGAGACATCCCGGCCCCTTGAGCTGTTGATGGTGGACTACCTGTCGATTGGGACGGCGAGTGGTGGCTACCAATACTGTCTGGTTATGGTAGACCATTTCACAAAATTCGCAGTTGCTGTTGCTACCAAAGATCAGACTGCCGAGTCAGCTGCGCGGGCCATCTGTCGACAGTTCATCCAGGTCTTTGGGTGTCCGGAGAGGTTGCACTCTGATCAGGGGGCTTGTTTTGAAGGTCAAATTATCGAGGAGCTGCATCGGACGAATGGGATCCAGAAGTCCAGAACCACCCCTTACCACCCACAGGGGAATGGTGTGTGTGAGCGCTTTAACCGGACTCTACTCCAGTTGATCCGCACCTTAGCCGATGACAAGAAAGACCAATGGCCCCAATTCCTTCCGGATCTAGTGTGGGCCTACAACAATCAAGTCCACTCCGTGACGGGTTTTACCCCACACACCCTTCTCTTTGGCCGCCCAGGAAAAGGGGTCCATGACCTAAACCTGACCAGTCCTGAAAAAAATACCAGCGGTACTTATCCATCCTGGCTACACACTCATCGTCAGAAGATGGAAACTGTATACCGACTGGTAGGCCAACAAATCCGGGGCCAGAGACATGCTGACCCACTCCAGGAAGAACCCTTAGAAGTAGGACAGCTAGTCCTGGTTCGTATTAAGAAGCCTCAAGGAAAACTCCAAGCTAGGTGGGAAGCTGAAGTCTATCGGGTAGTTGAGCGCCCCTACCCTAATGGTCATGTGTACAGAGTCCGGGGCGAAGATAGCGGCAAGTCTCGCACCTTGCACCGGAATATGTTGCGCCCCTGCCGATCCCAGCCTGACTCCCTGACCACAGTACCCGGTGAGGACGACACTGCTGACAGGACTGACACCATTGACATTACTCAGCATAGTGACCTTGTTGACTCTGGGACTGGTTACCCGCCTGCGCAGACTGGCCCTCCCTCTAGGGAACTGACGGAGGTAGAGAGTGTAACCGGTGATAGAGTGGAGGGAAATCAACCTCTGCGGCGTACTACCCGCTCCACTGCCGGGGTTCCTCCTGGGCAGTCTTATAGGGACCAGTATGTATGGCCCGCTTCTCAGCCTCCCCCTGCCACAGCCTCAGTCCTCGCTGCCCTGGAACCTGTGAATGTTGACAGGGACTGCCAACCTTTCAGTGGGGGGATATGTAATGAGGCGAACAGCTCTGACTGTTTTTTGACTGAAAAGGACATGGAGACTGACATTACACAGGATGGTGCTGCCACCTTGTGGACAAGTGCTGAAATTGCTAGAGGGGCGGACACTGTAAAATCTGATCCCCTCCCACAAACACTGGTTGTACAGGAAAAAAGTGCGGGAA
This sequence comes from Anomaloglossus baeobatrachus, assembly GCF_048569485.1. Taxonomy (NCBI): domain Eukaryota; kingdom Metazoa; phylum Chordata; class Amphibia; order Anura; family Aromobatidae; genus Anomaloglossus; species Anomaloglossus baeobatrachus. The sequence goes on from NC_134353.1 coordinate 908,328,214, forward strand.
AAAGCTCACTGAGCCACTGGAGCTGTATCAGAGCAGGCCTGCCTCGGACTGCCCTCATCGCTGAAGTGTGAGGGATTGCCAGAACTGCTGCAGATGTGATACTGGATTCAAGGGACCTCCGGACCGTTTCCTTCCTCCATTCCAAGAGACTGTATGCTAGTCCTCTGGCGAGAGGGCTGAAGATTTCCCCATCTCTGCTCCTTGGAGTCGCCGCCGTTTACCCAGAGTCCAGGCCTGCTACGTGGGAGCCCTCCCTCCTTGTGTTTTGGACTGGTAATGTAACCCATAGGGCAAGTCAGGGACAGAATTCTTGTTTATCATTGCTGTTTTTTTGTGTTCTGTGCCGTGTGTCCGAAGTTAGAGACTCGGATAGCAAACCCTGATTATGTGTGCTGTTAAGCCAGCTGCGTGTGTCATTGAAATGTTTACCAGTAAAGAAATGTACCCTTGCATAAAATCTGAGCGTGGGGATTTTGTTGGCGCAGATTATGGGAACTCAGCCGCGGTCTTACCCGCAGCCACTTCATCGACATGACAGTGTTGTCCTGCGCTGTCTGCAGATGGTGATGATGACATCGACCAGATAATACTTGAGAACGTGGCCTGGCTGACAGAAAGAAGTACATGAGGAGAAGGGGTTGGAGACATTTGAGACTTGCTTTGATTGCTGACCTACTTGCTTTTACCAAATGAGCAGGTGTTGTTGCTTCATGTGCTTATGGAAAGCGTAGCTCCTAATCTGTGTAGGACGAGACATCCATGGCTTATTTTCCTCCTGCAGAGCCTGCAGCATCCCAAAAGAATCATCTGCTGTCAACTTGTAAAAGTGCTCCCTGACACAAGTTGCCTCAATGTATAACTCGCCACCGCCTCGACCAATGCTTTCAGAAACTGTTGAGTATCCTCCATTGGCAGCACATTTGGCATCATCTGCTCCACAGTCATCTTGAGAAGAGACAAATTTTGCCCCAGATGTTTAGCCGCATATTGCTTCTGTGGCGCCCCTGACCTGGTCAGGCACCACTGAGTACAATACAGGTAATCCAGAAGGCTGACCGAGGTGTGACTACACAGGCGCATAGTAATCAGGTCTCACACATGTACCTTTGGGAGGACTCCTGAGAGCTTCCAGGAGGGGGGTGTGGCCTCCATGTCCACTCAAGGGGTGTGGTAGAGAGCCGGGTTGCTAGGTGACGTAGGCAGGAACATTGGGGAAAGAGGAAGAGAAGGAGGAACAAGGAGTCTGGAGCAGAGTGTTCAGGAGAGAGGAGTCTGGAAGTGGAGCTCAGACAGAGCAGACGTGCAGAACCCACGAGTGAGCCAGTTAGTGAGTGCAGCTCAGGGAGAGCAGTCGCAAGCTGCAGACCCTGGAGTCTGTCACAAGCTGAGAGTGTACGCACAGTGACTACTGACGGGGGAGTTCGGTGACCTGGTAGTGCCACCTGAAATCCACCCAAGGCTAGAGAGAGCAAAGGGGTGGCAGAGGAAGGGGACTGCCAGGGCGGTACCAGGCCCGCAGGGGTAACAGGTCCCAGTGCAGGGATAGATTCAAGTCTCTTCTGCTAAACCTGCCGGTGTGGGGCCCTTAAAGCCCACACCATACCACCACAGAGTCCGCAGCCACGTAGCAAAGAGAGGGCCCATAGCTCACAGGAGGCAAGCAGCCGGAGTGACCTGATCCAGGCTACAAGCAAACAGGCTGAAACAAGGGGAGCATCAACGTCCCTGGGTGACCCCCATAGGGACTGCAAGTCGGGGTCACCACAAACAACAAAAGGGCTAAGGAAGGCGAGTCAGTAGCCACCCTCACAAGTCAACCTGAAGGACGCCTGGTTCCAGCCTGGTTCATCCCAGCTACGCCTGGGTTACTCACCCTGCCACCTAATGTGAGTAAAACCCCTGAAAGACATTCTGCTTGTGTTTGAGCCATTCTGCGCCTTGTGGTTCCACACGCTTACACAGGGCCCTGGGGCTTGCCTCACTCTCGGGAGGCCACTACAACTGACTGCACCCACCATCAGCCCCAGGCACCCCTTAATCTGCAGTGGCGGTCACCCTGACCGCAATACCGAGAGTGGCGTCACGAAAATCCTAAAAGAAGATTCCCTACCTGGGACCAGACTGTCCTGCCACGTGGAGTCCCTGAAGGTAATGCACCGACACCGCACCTGTGGGGCTCCACACTTCCACTGTGTTTCAATGCCAAGAGCCTCCTCCTCTGGTGACATCATCTCTTCAGTACCCCTATCAGGTTCCTATGTCTTGTCCACCACAGAATCATCAACATCAACCCTGACTTAGCTGAAAGTTGCCTCTGCCTCAGGACTTGCTCTCCCTTAGATTGCAGCTACCACTCCCAGAACCACATCCACCATGTCTCTCAGGTTCAACAACATGCAACACAGCTAGGCATTTGAAACATCTCCATCTCCTTGCCCCAATGTTATCTGAATACAAAGGTTTATTGATCATTTTTTCCAGTAAATCAACTGTAAGAAGTTATTCTGGTAAAGATTCATCAACCGCAGGATTCTGTCACTTAGGCAACAAAAGGGCAGCATAGATGTATATATGATTGAAGAAATTGAATTCCTGATGAATGTAACTTTGGTGAAATTGCTTTCAGCAGAAAACTGACTCAAGCTGATGGTGTCACTGACAGAGGTAACATCATCCTGCTGTGAATAAGATGAGTGATGTGACATATATTCAATTACACCCTTCTCTTCTTCCACACTAATATGCTTGCCAGATGCAAATTAGGACACCCATACCTCCAAAATTTCAAAGAAGACAAACAGAAATAGATTTGGGGCCACACTGCACCACCCCAATAGGGCTATATACGCAATACTGCTTATTCCTTCTGTTGCATTGTAGCATAAAAGGAACAGAGCAACGAAAAGCAGAACGATACATATTTAATATTGGATAAACACCAGGGGAGCCCTCAACTTTCTGTCAAGGTTTCTTTCATATTTCAAATCTTAGTTATTGTTCACACTCAAGCCGTCTCCTCAGGACACTTCTCTGCTCCCAGACTGTCTTTTCAGGTTTCCTCTCTGCTCCCAGACTGTCTTTTTAGGGTTTCTCTCTGCTTCCAGGCTGTTTCTTCAGGGCTCTTCTCTGTTTTCAGGCTGTTTCTTCAGAATTTCTCTCTGCTTTCAGGCTCTCTCTTCAGGGATCCTCTCTGCTTCTAGGCTGTTTCTTCAGGGCTCCTCTCTGCTTCTAGGCTATTTCTTCAGGGCTCCTCTCTGCTTCTAGGCTGTTTCTTCAGGGCTCTTCTCTGCTTCCAGGCTGTCTCTTCAGGGCTCCTCTCTGCTTCTAGGCTGTTTCTTCAGGGCTCCTCTCTGCTTCTAGGCTGTTTCTTCAGGGTTCTTCTCTGCTTCCAGGCTGTTTCTTCAGGGCTCCTCTCTGCTTCCAGGCTGTCTCTTCAGGGCTCCTCTCTGCTTCTAGGCTGTTTCTTCAGGGCTCCTCTCTGCTTCTAGGCTTTCTCTTCAGGTCTCCTCTCTGCTTCTAGGCTGTTTCTTCAGGGCTCCTCTCTGCTTCTAGGCTGTTTCTTCAGGGCTCCTCTCTGCTTCTAGGCTGTTTCTTCAGGGCTCTTCTCTGCTTCCAGGCTGTTTCTTCAGGGCTCCTCTCTGCTTCCAGGCTGTCTCTTCAGGGCTCCTCTCTGCTTCTAGGCTGTTTCTTCAGGGCTCTTCTCTGCTTCCAGGCTGTTTCTTCAGGGCTCCTCTCTGCTTCCAGGCTGTCTCTTCAGGGCTCCTCTCTGCTTCTAGGCTTTCTCTTCAGGGCTCTTTTCTGCTTCCAGGCTGTTTCTTCAGGGCTCTTCTCTGCTTCCAGGCTGTATTTGCAGGGCTCCTCTTTGACCTCAGGATGTCTCCTCAGCACTCCTCTCTGATCTCAGGCCAAAAGATGTCATAACATTGAATGTCACATTGTGCCCTCGACCAAGAGCAGAGAGAAGCATCTTAAAGGGGGCTATGTTCACAGGTAACCTCTTAAAGATCATGATCAGCATGTTTGTGTTCAAAATAGTATAATTAGTGTTACCTTGCCTTGCTCCAGTGCTAGGTTTCCTGCTGCTCTTCCACTTATTTTAGAGGCTGTCGCTGTGACTAAATATTTGTAGCACATGTGACCGCTGCAGCCAATCACTGAGATCAATAGTTCAAGCTGAGTAAATCATTGCTTAGCCCTCTGTATTCTCACTGGACAGAAGAATAAGGACACTGTGGCTTCTCATACCTGGAGTGACGACAATGGTGGGCTAAACTGGTCATCTGTATGGCATTGTGCAGTGTGAGCTCAGCAGGTCAATGCCGTGCTCAGGCAATGGAACCCTATACTTAAAGGAGATGTTAGAAGGGAGATGGTGACAGTGAGAGACAATCAAAAGATCGTCTGGGGCAGCTGGACACAAACCCAAATTCAGAATTAGCCTGCTGTATCCAGTACAGTTGTGACCTATGTATTTATTTCTGTTCATACGTTTACAGTCAAAACCTTTTTATTTTGATGTAAGCTTCACTATATGAGGTCTTGATTTGAGGTCTTGCTTTTTGAGTGTCATTTTGCTAAACACTTAAGTATTACAATTTTATAAATAATGTTATTGGTTTAATGGAACCCCCCCCAAAAAAAACAAAAAACAACCCACATTTAAAGTGCCGTAGAATAAATGATGCTACAATAATTAAAATACATAATAAAAAGGTTACGCTAGGTATGGGGAAATACCGAGCGAACAATGAAAAGGGAGGGTAGGGAAGAGGGAAACCCTGTGTCTAGGGGAGTGGGAGATGGTGACCCCTAATAAAACCTTCTGCTGGCTCCTGGCTCCCCTGACATCCCTAGGTAGGTTCTGAACCTATGCACCGAGCAGGATACCTGGCCCTGGCTGTCCCTAAACTGGGTTCTAAGTAGTAAACTGGCGGGATGAGCACTAGTCAACCCCACTAAGTCATAAAGAATACACAGGGAAAACAAACGGGGTAAAGCAAACAAACAAGTTATCTCCAAGATAACTTATGGAGAGGAATAGCAACATATAACAATGATTACAAGCCAAGTGCTTGCCATCAGGACTGTATATAAACCTAACTCTATCACCAGCAACATACCAAGGAGAAATGTAGGTATATAAAGACACAGAGGGTAAGGGATAATGATTAGCAGCTGAAAGGAAAAGATCTCTGCAGGGTCCTAAAGGGGAAATCGTAAACCCTAACAGAGAAGACACGCAAAACTCCAATCGCACCACAGAGGAAAGGATGGAAAATCAAGGTGCAGTTTGTGCAGAGAAACGCAGCGACCTTTTCCGGCTGGACATCACAGGGTTGACTGTCAACCGTGACACACCCGTGACAAATAATCCTGCCTTTCTTTGTGCATTTATTGTCTAGTATCAATATTCTGCTCACTCTACTGTACAGGTTGGTATAATTACAAGAATGGAAAAATGTCCATATTACTCTTAGATGTAATATTTATTTGTAAATAAGTGCATTTAGAAATGTCATTTTTGTAATTGTTTTAATTGGACAATTTTTTTCATTTTATTCCAAATAAATGAGTTCAATATGCCGTAAAAGAAGAAGCTTACCACTTACATAGTCAAGTGTGTAGCCCAGAGCTATAAGGTACTCGGTCTCGGGCGGTGTATTGCTGGGGAGATGTCACTGGGTGGCGGTTTCCAGGTTCCGTGACTCTGTGGACGCTTTTTAAAAGGGGTATATTTACAAGGGAGATTAGATGAAAGTTTATACGTCACACCACTTGCAGGTTGCGGCTATTTAGTGGAGCCTCCACTTCACAGTTCTCACTACTGGGGCTAGTGTTAGTGGCAGCCTGGATGTTAGGACCTCTGCAAGCAGGGCCAGGCTCCAGAGGATAGGTAATGTTGATGGGTATGGAAAGAAGGTAGGCCACACAAGGGGTTGCAGTGTAACTGGTGCCTTTACTCACAGTAGGTTGGAAACTGGTTACCCGAGGAAGGCTGGTCTTAACCGCTGGTCCCCTTAGTCCCAGTGCAGGTGTAGTGACCTGGTGGTTTTTTTCCCTGCACCTGTCTCTGGTTGGTGGTTTTCCGTGGCTTGGAGCGTCTGGTGGTCCCCTTCTGGTAGTCTCTCAACTGTAGTCTGTATGACGGTTGTGTGAACCCTGTGGAGTCGGTTCCACTGGTCCTGTTTCCCTATTCTCCCGTTGTTACTGTGTCTCAAACTTCAAGGTCAGTGAGGTCCTTGATGGTCCACTCACTGTGCAGATTTTATCAGGTCTGCCTGGAGCGTTTGCCTGACCTAGGCTTCTGTACCCCGTGGAGTACTCCACAGGCAATTACACGCCTGGGCCCTCAGGTCACCGTCACACTCCTGTCAGTGCTTCCACTCACTCTCACTGTCACCGACCAACTACTCACTCTCCACTGTCTGCCCCTCCCACCTGGTCATCTAGTGAACTGGATCAGCTCCACCCTCTAAGTGGCCATCCATTGGGTCCAACCCTAGTCTGTCACCAGTCTTTGGGGAATTTGGGGACTAAAAACAGGGATTAACTGGAATGTTTTGGTGTTACCGGCACTGGTCTTCTGAGTCCCTGGGGGTAGGCCCTGCATCCTGGTGGGAATTCAATACCTTGTAGCTCCCTAATGGCTTCAGGTGCGCTACACAAGCATAATTGTTTTGCCCATACTTAGCAGTGCAACCTGTGGAACACAGCTACAATTGTTGCCTGTCGATGTTAGAAGTTGTGAGTTAAAATCCTGGGAGAGATTATATTTCAAGAATTATTTTAATTAAAAAATTAAATAATGTATGATTGTATTTATGTAAATATCACAGACAAATGCTGTCCCATCCCCCCAGAGTCAAAGGAGAAACTGGACAATATCAGCAGCTTTCTTCTCTCAGTAACACGTGCGGAAGGTCTACTCTGCCAGGAGATATTGCAATTGGAAATTGGATATATCTACCCTGATCTACCGCAACAGCAGGACAACTCCCCAATTTAGGACTGTCCTGCTGAATGTGTACCGCCCCACGCTCGGCTGCAGCTGAGCCGCTCGGATCTGGACTCGCCGGGTGGTGGCTTGAACGTCTCTGGACCCGGGGGTCCTGTGGTCACTTCAATCTGAAAGGGGGCTGGTGGATTAGGGGACGTAGGTGTACGGCCGAAGCCGTGGTTAAGTTCGTGATGCCACCCACGGGATGTGGTGAAGGTAGACACTACCGCTGCAGTTACGAGGCACCCGGGGGAGATGTTTATGCAGCAAGATGTTGTTAACCCCTCCATGGGCAGGGATGATGGCCCTGGGACCCGTTGGGTGTTGTGTGGTGGGCGGTGCAGGGAGGTGCGCGGCTGGCGGGCACTGTTGTACTCACGATTAGTAACACACACAAGTCTCTGGTAAAACAAGTTGATGGTGGTCAGTGCCCGCAGCTGACTGAGTCGGGTCCCCCACCCGGTTGGTGGTCTCTGCCTTTCTCCTTCACCGTGTTGTGTATCTGTAGACTGCCTGTGCTTCAGTGACGGGAGTCCGCTCCCCGGCTTTGTGGATGTCGGGAGAGTCCTTTTGCCAGCAGACGCTGGCCCGTGGGATCTCTCTGCCTGTGCAGTGGCTTTCTATCTCCCTCGTTGAGCTGTTATCTTCAGTCGGGACTTTGGGTGGGAAAGGACCTATAGTCCAGAACGCAATCAGTTAATTAACTCGGTCCAGTAGCTTCTGGACCTCGTTGCAGGGTCTGAGTACCCCTCTTTGTGCTCCGGTTTCCGAGTCGGTTCCGGTCGGTTTGCGGGGTGCTATCTGTGACTACCTGGCTGGTCCAGGGCGTCACAGATGCAAGTCGGTTGGGAGCCATGGGGTAATTGTGACATGTCTACTAATGTGATGGCTAATGCCGTGGGTAATGGTGCAGTTGCTTCCACAATTTTTTCCGTGATTTATTTTTCTCACAATACCACATCCATTACTAATGACACTTTTTCATTTAGCATAGAATTTAGGCACGAGTATACCGTTTTAATATTTTTTTAACACACTAAGTGAAACCTGTCATTATATAGGATCAACTAGAAATGCTAGATATGTTACACTGACACTGGCACTTTTTTTCATCTGGTAAAGTGTAAAAGTTGGATTAATAAGTGGGGGTGTTACCCTAGAAGCTATCAGCCATAAATGCCTGTATAATTAATTCTGCAGAGACAAATTGTTGTAGGAAGAAGTCATAGTTATCTGTGCCAGATGAAGAAGAAAAGTGATGATGAATAACTTCTTTTGGAGACATCACATTGGTAAATAACTGCATTTACCTGTACACATACAATATACACTATACAGTTAGGTCCAGAAATATTTGGACAGTGACACAATTTTCGCGAGTTGGGCTCTGCATGCCACCACATTGGATTTGAAATGAAACCTCTACAACAGAATTCAAGTGCAGATTGTAACGATTAATTTGAAGGTTTGAACAAAAATATCTGATAGAAATTGTAGGAATTGTACACATTTCTTTACAAACACTCCACATTTTAGGAGGTCAAACGTAATTGGACAAATAAACCAAACCCAAACAAAATATTTTTATTTTCAATATTTTGTTGCGAATCCTTTGGAGGCAATCACTGCCTTAAGTCTGGAACCCATGGACATCACCAAACGCTGGGTTTCCTCCTTCTTAATGCTTTGCCAGGCCTTTACAGCCGCAGCCTTCAGGTCTTGCTTGTTTGTGGGTCTTTCCGTCTTAAGTCTGGATTTGAGCAAGTGAAATGCATGCTCAATTGGGTTAAGATCTGGTTATTGACTTGGCCATTGCAGAATGTTCCACTTTTTTGCACTCATGAACTCCTGGGTAGCTTTGGCTGTATGCTTGGGGTCATTGTCCATCTGTACTATGAAGCGCCGTCCGATCAACTTTGAGGCATTTGACTGAATCTGGGCTGAAAGTATATCCCGGTACACTTCAGAATTCATCCGGCTACTCTTGTCTGCTGTTATGTCATCAATAAACACAAGTGACCCAGTGCCATTGAAAGCCATGCATGCCCATGCCATCACGTTGCCTCCACCATGTTTTACAGAGGATGTGGTGTGCCTTGGATCATGTGCCGTTCCCTTTCTTCTCCAAACTTTTTTCTTCCCATCATTCTGGTACAGGTTGATCTTTGTCTCATCTGTCCATAGAATACTTTTCCAGAACTGAGCTGGCTTCATGAGGTGTTTTTCAGCAAATTTAACTCTGGCCTGTCTATTTTTGGAATTGATGAATGGTTTGCATCTAGATGTGAACCCTTTGTATTTACTTTCATGGAGTCTTCTTTTTACTGTTGACTTAGAGACAGATACACCTACTTCACTGAGAGTGTTCTGGACTTCAGTTGATGTTGTGAACGGGTTCTTCTTCACCAAAGAAAGTATGCGGCGATCATCCACCACTGTTGTCATCCGTGGATGCCCAGGCCTTTTTGAGTTCCCAAGCTCACCAGTCAATTCCTTTTTTCTCAGAATGTACCCGACTGTTGATTTTGCTACTCCAAGCATGTCTGCTATCTCTCTGATGGATTTTTTCTTTTTTTTCAGCCTCAGGATGTTCTGCTTCACCTCAATTGAGAGTTCCTTAGACCGCATGTTGTCTGGTCACAGCAACAGCTTCCAAATGCAAAACCACACACCTGTAATCAACCCCAGACCTTTTAACTACTTCATTGATTACAGGTTAACGAGGGAGACACCTTCAGAGTTAATTGCAGCCCTTAGAGTCCCTTGTCCAATTACTTTTGGTCCCTTTAAAAAGAGGAGGCTATGCATTACAGAGCTATGATTCCTAAACCCTTTCTCCGATTTGGATGTGAAAACTCTCATATTGCAGCTGGGAGTGTGCACTTTCAGCCCATATTATATATATAATTGTATTTCTGAACATGTTTTTGTAAACAGCTAAAATAACAAAACTTGTGTCACTGTCCAAATATTTCTGGACCTAACTGTATGCTACTATATCTGCGGAGCTCATGTTTATAATGTCACTGGTGAGTCACTGGATTTACCTGTACACTCACACCATATACTAGCTGCAGAGCTTGTGTGTATATTGTCATAGGCAAGTCACTGGATTTACCTATACCCTTACTTTATACCCTATGTACTATACACAGAGCTACTGTGTAGGATGTCTATGGTGATCAATGCATTACCTGTTTACTTACACTACACATTATATACTATCCACAGAGCTCATGTGGATGGATAATGTCACTACCATGTTTCCCCAAAAATAAGACAGGGTCTTATATTATTTTTTGCTCCGAAAAATGGGCTGGGGCTTAATTTCCGGGGATGTCTTATTTTTTTCCATGAACAACAATTCACATTTATTCTTAAACAAAAATGTCAATTTTTTTTTCAAATATAGTCATATTACATTCTGGAACATTGTGGTTTTGTCATGGTGTGGTAGTATTTGTATCTTGTATGTAATATTATTTGGTCACTGTGGTGATATTATGTGGTCTGGTCAAAGTATGGCAGTATTTGTACCTTGTATGTGGCATTATTCGGTCACTGTAGGGGTATTATGTGGTCTGGTCATGGTATGGCAGTATTTGTCCTTTGTATGGAGTATTATTCAGTCACTATGTGATGGTAATATATGTTCCAGTCATGGTGTGGTTGACAGTATTTGTCTATTGTATAAGGTATTATTGGTATATTGACTTTGGTATGATGGATTGTGTTGTGTACGGAGATCACTTGTTCGCTATGCTATCAATATTTATCTGTTTCCAAATACATGAAAGTTTAAGGTTGGTGGTGGGTTCACCCATATGCTCAAAGAAGAATTGTGAATTAAGTCAGTAATCAGTTTTCAACTAAATGTTCTCAGTCTTGGGTGTACTCATGTTTTATTTGGTAGGGATGCATTTTGAGATGACAAACATGTCAGTGTCACTAATATATCTATCCAAAAGGTTTCTATGTATTTCATTATTATTGAAGGGGAGGATTGTGTCCAAATGAGAAGAAAACATTATAGATGGAGAGCTTTGTACTATATCCTTAGTACTCGGCATAGATTTGTTCCAGCTGTCTCCTAAGCTTCTCTGATCACAAGTAATATTTCTTACACTTTCTTGTTAAATCTCATCACTAAAGTCTTTAAGGCAGAGTTTAACAATATTTGCTTGTCATGCTACCCAAAAACACTAGGACAGTATAAAAGGTTTTTTCAACCCTGGGCAAATATGACTGATCTACAGCTCATGCCACAAATGTCCGATACACGTAGATCCCACTTGGCTTGTATCTATCTTAAAGCGCTTGTCCACTTCTTTAACATTGATGGCCTATCCCTAGGATATGTCATCAATGTCTGCTCAGCCGGGGTCCGATATCCTGCTTGTCGCAGATCAGCTGTATTTGGGGCTGACAGCAGTAGCTGTCGGAAATACTCAGTTCCTGAGCTGTCCTGTCTTCTTATAATAGCTACGGCTAGGTACTGCAGATCCACCTCCTATTGATTTGAATGGGAGGCGGATGTGTACCCAACCGTGGCCACTATCAGAAGATGGGGCAGCTCCAGACTTAAGCATTTCAGGCCGCCTGCTGCCCCTGCTGGAACTGAGAACAGCTGATTGACAGGGATGCAAGGTGTCGGACCACAGCCAATCAGACATTAATGACCTATCCTAAAGCCAGCTTTACACGCTGCAATGTATCTTACAATGTGTCGGCGGGGTCACGTCGTAAGTGACGCACATCCGGCATCGTAAGGTACATTGTAGTGCAGTCATGGCGAACCTTTTGCAGGCCGAGTGCCCAAACTGTATCCCTAAACCCATTTTTTTTTCCGAAGTGCCAACCAATCCTATTATGTAAATAATTGAATGTAACCTTACCTTTGCAGTCTTCTCTTCTCTTCAGCAGGGGCATCACGCTCATGCATGCTTACCACACATTGAAGCTGAGCCCCTGCCCTTTCCAGACACAGCAGTTGGATTGATCTTTCTGGAAAAAAATTGCAGCATATTAGACACAAGGGATTTTAGCCAGGAATGCAATCAGATGTCACCCTGTAATCCACATCTACATTTCAAAGTCTGAACATCCTGAAATCCCATAAAGACGTACGAGTTGCTCCCCTCCCCCTTCATTGTATAGTTATGTCCCCCTTCCTGGCCACTTCCTGGTAAACATGTCCCCCATCCTGATATGTATTTCCTACATTCTGGTATATTTGTCCCCATCCTGGTAAATACCTCATTCCTGGTAAATGTACCTCATCCAGGCATGTTCCCTTATCCTGGTAAATGTCCCCTTTCCTGGTAAACGTACCCCATCCTGGAAAAATATACCCCATCCTGATAAATGTCACCCTTCCTGCTAAATGTTCCCCATCCTGGCAATTTTCCTCATCCTGGCATGTTTATGTACCCCCATCCTTTCATGTTTCCCCCATCCTGGTAAATGTATCCCCCATCCTGGTAAATGTACCCCATCCTGGCATGTTCCCCTTCCTGCTAAATGTACCCCATCCTGGCATGTTTCCCCCCATCTTTGCAGTCATGTTTCCCCCCATCCTTGCAGTCATGTTTCCCCCATCTTTGCAGTCATTTCCCCCCTTCTTTGCAGTCATGTTTCCCCCCATCTTTACACGTTTCTCTCCATCCTTGCAGCCATGTTTCCCCCATCCTTGCAGCCATCTTTGCCCCGTGCTCTCCATGTTTGCCCCGTGCTCTCCATGTTTGCCCCGTGCTCTGTATGCCCCCGTGCTCTGTATTTGCCCCCGTGCTCTGTAGGTTTGCCCCCGTGCTCTGTAGGTTTTCCCCCGTGCTCTGTAGGTTTGCCCCCGTGCTCTGAATGTTTGCCCCCGTGCTCTGAATGTTTGCCCCCGTGCTCTGAATGTTTGCCCTCGCGCTCTGTATGTTTGCCTCCGCGCTCTGAATGTTTGCCCCCGCGCTCTGAATGTTTCCCCTGTGCTCTGAATGTTTGCCCTGTGCTCTGTATGTTTGCCCCGTGCTCTGTATGTTTGCCCCTGTGCTCTGTATGTTTGCCCCGTGCTCTGTATGTTTGCCCCGTGCTCTGTATATTTGCCCCCCATGCTCTGGGTTTGCCCCCCATGGTCTGGGTTTGCCCCCGTGCTCTGGGTTTGCCCCCTGTGCTCTGGGTTTTCCCCCGTGCTCTGTGTTTGCCCTCGTGCTCTGGTTTTACCCCTGTGCTCTGGTTTTACCCCTGTGCTCTGAATGTTTGCCCCGTGCTCTGTATGTTTGCCCCCGTGCTCTGGGTTTGCCCCCGTGCTCTGGGTTTACCCCCGTGCTCTGGGTTTGCCCCCGTGCTCTGTGTTTGCCCTCTTGCTCTGGTTTTACCCCCGTGCTCTGGTTTTACCCCTGTGCTCTGTATGTTTGCCCCGTGTTCTGTATGTTTGCCCTCGTGCTCTGGGTTTGCCCTCGTGCTCTGGGTTTGCCCCCGTGCTCTGGGTTTGCCCTCGTGCTCTGGGTTTGCCCCCGTGCTCTGGGTTTGCCCCCGTGCTCTGGGTTTGCCCTCGTGCTCTGGGTTTGCCCTCATGCTCTGGGTTTGCCCCCGTGCTCTGAATGTTTGCCCCGTGCTCTGTATGTTTGCCCCCCGTGCTCTGGGTTTGCCCCCGTACTCTGGGTTTACCCCCATGCTCTGTGTTTGCCCCCGTGCTCTGGTTTTACCCCCGTGCTCTGGTTTTACCCCCGTGCTCTGGTTTTACCCCCGTGCTCTGGGTTTGCCCCGTGCTCTGTATGTTTGCCCCCCGTTGCTATGGTTTTACCCCTGTGCTCTGTATGTTTGCCCCGTGTTCTGTATGTTTGCCCTCGTGCTCTGGGTTTGCCCTCGTGCTCTGGGTTTGCCCCCGTGCTCTGGGTTTGCCCTCATGCTCTGGGTTTGCCCCCGTGCTCTGGGTTTGCCCCCGTGCTCTGGGTTTGCCCTCGTGCTCTGGGTTTGCCCTCATGCTCTGGGTTTGCCCCCGTGCTCTGAATGTTTGCCCCGTGCTCTGTATGTTTGCCCCCCGTGCTCTGGGTTTGCCCCCATACTCTCGGTTTACCCCATGCTCTGTGTTTGCCCCCGTGCTCTGGTTTTACCCCCGTGCTCTGGTTTTACCCCCGTGCTCTGGTTTTACCCCCGTGCTCTGTGTTTGCCCCCGTGCTCTGGTTTTACCCCCGTGCTCTGGTTTTACCCCCGTGCTCTGGGTTTCCCCTGTGCTCTGGGTTTGCCCTCGTGCTCTGGGTTTGCCCCCGTCCTGGCACAGCCGCACACAGCTTGAAAATAAAAAAAAAACCTCACCTTGCAGCCCCTGCTCCTCCGCTGCGCGCCGCCCTCAGTCAGTTCAGAAAGATCCCGCACGCCCACAGGACACCGGTGCCGCCTACTGACACCCCTCCGTCTCCTAGACAACAGGCCTGCGGCTCAGGAGAGGAGGCGTGTCAGAGGCAGGAGAAATGTCTCCTCCGCTCCAACACCAGTTTGTACTGTCGGCGCGACCACACCGACAGTACAAAGTGGCTCAGTGTGGCGACAGCGCGCGTGCCAGCACAAAGGGCTCTGCGTGCCCAGGTTCGCCATCACTGTTGTAGTGTGTACCAGCTACGTGCGATTGCGAATGAACGTTAAAACATTCATCGCACGCACGTCGTTCATTCCTCATGGATTGAACGTCAGATTGTTCATCGTACCCGGGGTAGCACACAACGATGAACAGATCTTACCTGCGTCCTGAGGCTCCCGGCCGGTAATGTGGAAGGAAGGAGGTGGGCAGGATGTTTACGTCCCGCTCAGTTCCGCCCCTCTGCTTCTATTGGCCGGCTGCCGCATGACGTCGCTGTGACGTCGAACGTCCCTCCCACTCCAGGAAGTAAACGTTCGCCGCCCACATCGAGGTCGTATGGAAGGTAAGTATGTGTGACGGGGGTTAATCGTTTGTGCGGCACGTTCAACAAATTGAACGTGCCACACATACGATGGGGGGCGTTGCAAATTGCATACGATATCGTATGCGAAATTGCAACATGTAAAGCTGGCTTAAGGATAGGTTATCAATGTTAAAGTAGTGTACAACCTCTTTAAAAACAAAACCCTATCATGTGCCTCAAAAGATGACTGAGAGATGATCTATAATCAATGCACAGTAACAGCAAAAAAATATTGGAAAATTGAAGAAAAATTTAACCGCTTCACTCCCAAGCCTGTTTTTACCATCAGGACCAGGCCAAATTTTAAAATTCTGACCCGTAACATTTTATAAGGTAATAACCCTGGAAGCCTTCAACATATCCCTGTGATTCTGAGATTGTTTTTTGTTGTGACACACTGTTTGGAGAGCCCCTAATTTCCCTAAATAGTGGAAACCCCCACAAGTCACCCCATTTTGGAAACAACTTGCCTCAAGAAATATATCTAGAGGTATGGTAAACAACTTGAACCCACAGGTGCTTCACAGACGTTTATAAAGTTGAGCTCTGAAAATGAAACACTACATTTTTACAGCAAAAATGTTGCTTTAACCCCAATTGTTTTCATGTTCACAATTGTAACAGGAGAAAATGTACCATTCAATTTATTGTGCAATTTATACTGAGTACACTGATGTGTAGTGTAAACTAGTGTTTGGGCACATGGCAGGACACGGAAAAGAAGGAGCGCTATTGGAATTTTGGTCCACCATTTTGACTGGTAAAGATTGTGGACACTATGTCACATTTGAAGATCCCCTGACATACCAAAACAGCGGAAACGCCCGACAAGTGAACCCATTCTGGACACTACACCTCTCAGGGAATTCATCTAGGAATGTATTCAAATTGTCTCTTCAGTGAGGAAGGAGACAAACTCTAGTGCCACCTATTGGAAGTCACTGGACTATCAGGTCGTCACAGGGTATTGTACAATCTGCCCTCCCGTGCAATATCCACCTCCTTCTTGGTTATGCGTCCTCAACTATATGGTGTTGCTTACATCAGTTAATCAAATGCTAGGTACACTCTGCACCACACCCACCAAACGTACCAGTGGATTGCTTGAGTGGAATAGAGTTGCCCACCTGGGGGGTTGGAAAGGGGAGGTCAGGAGTGTCAGGAGTAAGAGAGTGGTGTTAGAAGTGAAAGAGAGAGGAAGTCACGAGCAAGGCTCCTAGGAAGCTATCTAGGTGCAAACGGTGGTCTGGGCCTAGAGGAGCTGGACTCCCGGTCGCAGGGGATCGTGACAAGGGGCAAGGAACTGTCGAGGAGAACAGCCGGCGGCCTTGCACCATCACCGGGCTTGAACCAAGGCACGACGGGGTACATGGACCCTAGGTCAGGGAGTAGCTTCAGGCAACCTGACAATTTACCCGACGAGAACCGAGCCTTCAAGATCCGCTCTCCACCCGCTCCAAAATTGGGGTACTAGCGCAACGAGGGGGATAGGATTTCCACTAAAAACGGTCCAGAAAATCCTAAGCATGAACTCTGAGAGCAAGCTCCTACACTTAGCCATAGTGGGGAGCGAGACCCGGCCAGTTCCATACTACCAGGACCAACAGAGAAGTAAACTTAAGGCCCTGTCACACACAGAGATAAATCTTTGGCAGATCTGTGGTTGCAGTGAAATCATGGATATATTGTTCCATTTGTACACAGTCGCAAACCTGGCACTGATTGTCCACAATTTCACTGCAACCACAGATCTGCCACAGATTTATCTCTGTGTGTGACAGGGCCTTTAGTGCCAGGAGGCAGGTCACGGATCACCAGGCAACACCATTGGGGATGGGACCCGAACTAAGCGCCCCTCAGCGGCAGCAGTATCCAGAACTTTGGTTTATCCAGTTGTCGTGTCAGCTTACTGGACTAAGTGAATACGCAAGTGACCCCCTTTGCATCCAACGGCACTCCCCTTTCACCATCATCGAGTCCCAGGGTATCCCCCCCTACCCGTGGAGGGTCTCAACACCAGGCTGCCTCATTCCATTACCTCTGGGTACTCCCAATTGCAGCGGTGGTACTCCTAGTTACCACATACCATGGGTGGCGTCACAAACTGTATAAAATCCCTTGTAAATACCCCCTTCATTTGAGTGGCCGCATGACCCCCGGGTCCAGAGACTCTTGAGCCACTGAGAACCCGGATCCGAGCAGCTCGGCTGCTGGCACGAGGGCAGCACACCTCAAATTCCTGGCGTCACGAACAGGATACGAGCAGGACCCACTTACCTGGGTGATGTGCGCCTTAGAAATCGAAACCGTGAGTCAAAATTCCCCTTTTCCCGCAATTTCCGCCATCTTCCGCCCTCTTTTGGCACCAAAACGCCGTCTTCTCCACGAAAGCGTGCAAAGCCGAAGCCCCGCCCTTTGTCCTGAGAGTGAGCCTGGAACCGGAAGTTCCCAGAGGGCCACAGCACCAAAGTGAGTGGTGAGCGAAAACCGAGGGGGCGTGACGGCATGTAGCGGCAGAAGAGAAGCAGGGACACCAGGACTCTGCCATAACGTTCCTGGACCCTGCAGAGGAAAGATGGCGGAGCGGAGCTGGTCACCGGAACATGCTGTTCCTGGGACCGTGACCTGGATTAAGGAAGAGACGGAGCAACTTTGCAGAAGGATGCGAATGCAGTTCCTGTTCATATTGGACCACTGGAGGAAAGAGATGAGGAGCCTGGCGATGGTGGTGGGAGCCCGTGAGATCGAAATCCCACGTGAAGAGAGGGTAAGTGGTTATCCAGTCCCTGTTGATGACCCTAATCCGGCCGATGCGGCTGTGGGATCCAGACCGCCCCTGCTCCCGGCAAGCACTCTGTCGCCACCTACCCCATCCTCGACGGACGCTGAGCTGCCTGCTCCCACCATGGCAGTGGACCCTTCAGCCCCTGTTTATAAAGATGCAGCTACAGAACCCCCGGTTCCGTCACCCGACCAGGTCACGACAGCGGTCACCCCAACACCGGTCTGGCCAGACCCGACCGCATCACCAGGCCTGTCCTTAGAGGCTGGGACCAGGGCACGACGGGGTACGTAGACCCTAGGTCAGGGAGTAGCTTCAGGCAACCTGACAATTTACACAATGAGAACGGAGCCTTCAAGATCCGCTCTCCACCCACTCCAAAATCGGGGTACTAGCGCAACGAGGCTCCATTCTCGTCGGGTAAATTGTCAGGTTGCCTGAAGCTACTCCCTGACCTAGGGTCCACGTACCCCGTCGTGCCCTGGTCCCAGCCCCGGCTGTCCTCCACGACAATGCCGTGCCCCTTGTCATGATCCCCTGCGACCGGGGGTCCAGCTTCTACCAGGCCCAGACCAACGTCTGCTACCTAGTAGTTCCAAGGAGCCCAGCTCCTGACCTCCTCTCACTTTCACCTCGAACACTACACTCTCCCTTTCTCTGACTGACTCCTGACACTCCTGACCTCCCCTTGACCAACCCCCCAAGTGGGCGGCCCTATTCCCCTCAGGCCGTCCACTCGTTTGTCTGGCGGGTGTGGTGCAGAGTGTTCTTAGGATTTTGATTAGCTGGTTTTGGCAACACCAATGGTTAGGGACTCGTAACCAAGGAGGAGGTGGATATTGCACAGAAGGGCAGATTGCACAACACCCTGTGACGACCTGATAGGCCAGGGCGTCACATTAGCGTTTAAGACGATAATACAAATCATCCTCTGTACCTGCTCCTTGCGCGCCGGCACTTCCGGGGTTAGGAGCTGCAATCAGCTCCCTGGCCTGGCGCGCTCAGTGATGACGTCACGGGCAGCACAATGAGTCACCTCACCGCTGCTGGCGTCTCTGGAGACTGAGTGCCGCTGAGGAGAAGTCACTGGAGCCGGGAGGTAAGCGCTATAGAGCCGAAAATAGTGGCGGTAGTCGGCGGACTGTAATCTTTATGGGGCAGGGGCAGCCATAGCGAGCGCTCTATATAGGAAAATGGACTGCATGGAGAGCGATATGTATGGGACAGGGGCAGCAGCATAGTGAGCGCTCTATATAGGAAAAGGGGGTGCATGGAGGGAGATCTCTATGGGACAGGGGCAGCAGTATTGGGAGTGCTCTATTTAGGAAAATGGGGTGCATGGAGCGGGATCTCTATAAGGCAGGGGCAGCAGCATAGGTATCGCTCTATATAGGAAAAGGGGTGCATGGAGCGGGATCTCTATGGGGTAGGGGGCAGCAGCATAGGGAGCGCTCTATATAGGAAAATGGGGTGCATGGAGCGGGATCTCTATGGGGCAGGGCCAGCAGCATAGGGAGCGCTCTATATAGGAAAAGGGGTGCATGGAGGGGGATCTCTATGGGGCAGGGGCAGCAGCATAGGGAGTGCTCTATATAGGAAAAGGGGGTGCATGGAGGGAGATCTCTATGGGACAGGGGCAGCAGTATTGGGAGTGCTCTATTTAGGAAAATGGGGTGCATGGAGCGGGATCTCTATAAGGCAGGGGCAGCAGCATAGGTATCGCTCTATATAGGAAAAGGGGTGCATGGAGCGGGATCTCTATGGGGTAGGGGGCAGCAGCATAGGGAGCGCTCTATATAGGAAAATGGGGTGCATGGAGCGGGATCTCTATGGGGCAGGGCCAGCAGCATAGGGAGCGCTCTATATAGGAAAAGGGGTGCATGGAGGGGGATCTCTATGGGGCAGGGGCAGCAGCATAGGGAGCGCTCTATATAGGAAAAGGGGGTGCATGGAGGGGGATCTCTATGGGACAAGGGTAGCAGCATAGGGAGTGCTCTTTTTAGGAAAATGGGGTGCATGGAGGGGGATCTCTATGGGGCAGGGGGCAGCAGCATAACGAGCGCTCTGTATAATAAAGGGAGTGCATGGAACGGGATCTCTATGGGACAGGGGCAGCAGCATAGGGAGTGCTCTATATAGGAAAAGTGGGTGCATGGAGTTGGCTCTGTGTGGGCTCACAACATGGGGTGTGATCTGTATGGAGCAGGGGGCTGCGGGGTGGAATCACTGTGGAAAAGAGGGCAATGTGTGGTGGGCTCAGTATGGAGAAAGGGCAACATGTCTCAGTATGTAAAAGTCTAATGTGAGGGAGACAGTTCGAATAGGGGGCAGCATGTGGTGCAGACAGTTTGGAGATCATAGTTCATAAGGGAGGAGGGTGTAGTGGGTGTAACTCATGAGGGTGAATGGTCTGGTATATAAAGGGGGAAGTGTGGAAGTCATGTACCATAATATAGACAGTGCGGGGGTCATTTTTTTGTGCAGGGATTAAAGTGAGGGACAGTTATTTATTTTGGGGGCTTATATAGGGCACAGGAAAGGTGATTATTTTTATAATGACATGTTATTTTTAAGGGCACTGTGTCATGATGTGCTGCAGAAGAGCAGAAAAGATGGAGGTCTGCAGAGACGAGCTGTGGATGGCAGCAGGACCTGTGAGGTACCTAGGTCTGAGGCTGTATAAATGCAGGTGATGGCTAAACACATTGGCTAATGCAGGTGTTACGCGATCGCTGATCTATATCCAGCAGATCGTCAGTGGTTTAACAGCTGCTGAGCCTGTGACCGCACTTTCATGTTGACAGTATGATTTTTAACATGATTGTCCCGTGAACACACACTGCCAAGAACAATCCTATTCTATGTGCACAGGACAATGTGTGGCCAAGAAAGATATTTAAAGGCGTCTGTCACCCCCAAATGCCAATTAAACTGTACAAACATTTTGTTAGGGAACGTAGCCCATATAAAAATCATGCCAGGTAGATACAGTATAACCTAATAATGAAAAATCTTCTATTTATTTATTTTTTGCATTGAGGGAGCATTGTGCACTTTTGGTGTGGCCTATGCCATAAACAAAAGTCAATCTTTTATCAAATGTTAAGTTGAGCTGTATACACCTGGTGTGATTTCTGTATGAGCTGTATACACATAGTATGATTTCTGTATGGGCTGTATACACCTGGTATGATTTCTGTATGGGCTGTATACATATGGTGTGATTTCTGGATGAGCTGTATACACATGGTATGATTTCTATATAGGCTGTATACACCTGGTATGATTTCTCTATGGGCTGTATACACCTGGTATGATTTCTGTATCGGCTGTATACACCTGGTATGATTTCTCTATGGGCTGTATACACCTGGTATGATTTCTGTATGGGCTGTATACATATGGTATGATTTATGTATGGGCTGTATACACCTGGTATGATTTCTGTATCGGCTGTATACACCTGGTGTGATTTCTGTATGAGCTGTATACACCTGGTATGATTTCTGTATGGGCTGTATACACCTGGTATGATTTCTGTATGGGCTGTATACACCTGATATGATTTGTGTATGGGCTGTATACACCTGGTATGATTTCTGTATGGGCTGTATACACCTGATATGATTTGTGTATGGGCTGTATACACCTGGTATGATTTCCGTATGAGCTGTATATTCCTGGTATGATTTCTGTATGAGCTGTATACACCTGGAATGATTTCTGTATGAACTGTATATACCTGGTATGATTTTTCTATGGGTTGTATACACATGGTATGATTTCTGTATGGGCTGTATAAACCTGGTGTGATTTCTGTATGGGCTGTATACACCTAGTATGATTTCTGTATGGGCTGTATACACCTGGTATGATTTCTGTATCGGCTGTATACACCTGGTATGATTTCTGTATGGGCTGTATCACCTGGTATGATTTCTGTATGGGCTGTATACACCTGGTATGATTTCTGTATGGGCTGTATACACCTGATATGATTTCTGTATGAGCTGTATACACCTGGTATGATTTCTGTATGAGCTGTATACACCTGGTATGATTTCTGTATGGGCTGTATACACCTGGTATGATTTCTGTATGGGCTGTATACACCTGGTATGATTTCTATATGAGCTGTATATTCCTGGTGTGATTTCTGTATGAGCTGTATACACCTGGTATGATTTCTGTATGAACTGTATATAACTGGTATGATTTTTCTATGGGTTGTATACACATGGTATGATTTCTGTATGGGCTGTATAAACCTGGTGTGATTTCTGTATGGGCTGTATACACCTGGTATGATTTCTGTATGGGCTGCATACACCTGGTATGATTTCTGTATCGGCTGTATACACCTGGTATGATTTCTGTATGGGCTGTTTACACCTGGTATGATTTCTGTATGGGCTGTATAAACCTGGTGTGATCTCTGTATGGGCTGTATACACCTGGTATGATTTCTGTATGAGCTGTATACACCTGGTATGATTTCTGTATGGGCTGTATACACCTGGTATGATTTCTATATGAGCTGTATATTCCTGGTATGATTTCTGTATGAACTGTATATACCTGGTATGATTTCTGTATGGGTTGTATTCTGTAAGGGCTGTATAAACCTGGTGTGATTTCTGTATGGGCTGTATACACCTGGTATGATTTCTGTATGGGCTGTATACACATGGTATGATTTCTGTGTGGGCTGTATACACCTGGAATGATTTCTGTATGGGCTGTATACACCTGGTATGATTTCTGTATCGGCTGTATACACCTGGTATGATTTCTGTATGGGCTGTATCACCTGGTATGATTTCTGTATGGGCTGTATACACCTGATATGATTTGTGTATGGGCTGTATACACCTGGTATGATTTCTGTATGAGCTGTATATACCTGGTATGGTTTCTGTATGAGCTGTATACACCTGGTATGATTTCTGTATGAACTGTATATACCTGGTATGATTTTTCTATGGGTTGTATACACATGGTATGATTTCTGTATGGGCTGTATACACCCGGTATGATTTCTGTATCGGCTGTATACACCTGGTATGATTTCTGTATGGGCTGCATACACCTGGTATGATTTCTGTATCGGCTGTATACACCTGGTATGATTTCTGTATGGGCTGCATACACCTGGTATGATTTCTGTATCGGCTGTATACACCTGGTATGATTTCTGTATGGGCTGCATACACCTGGTATGATTTCTGTATCGGCTGTATACACCTGATATGATTTCTGTATGAGCTGTATACACCTGGTATGATTTCTGTATGGGCTGTATACACCTGATATGATTTGTGTATGGGCTGTATACACCTGGTATGATTTCTGTATGGGCTGTATACACCTGGTATGATTTCTATATGAGCTGTATATTCCTGGTGTGATTTCTGTATGAGCTGTGTACACCTGGTATGATTTCTGTATGAACTGTATATAACTGGTGTGATTTCTGTATGGGCTGTATAAACCTGGTGTGATCTCTGTATGGGCTGTATACACCTGGTATGATTTCTGTATGGGCTGTATCACCTGGTATGATTTCTGTATGGGCTGTATACACATGGTATGATATCTGTATGGGCTGTATAAACCTGGTGTGATCTCTGTATGGGCTGTATACACCTGGTATGATTTCTGTATGAGCTGTATACACCTGGTATGATTTCTGTATGAGCTGTATACACCTGGTATGATTTCTGTATGAGCTGTATACACCTGGTATGATTTCTGTATGCGCTGTATACACCTGATATGATTTGTGTGTGGGCTGTATACACCTGGTATGATTTCTGTATGGGTTGTATACACCTGGTATGATTTCTATATGAGCTGTATATTCCTGGTATGATTTCTGTATGAGCTGTATACACCTGCTATGATTTCTGTATGAACTGTATATACCTGGTATGATTTCTGTATGGGTTGTATTCTGTAAGGGCTGTATAAACCTGGTGTGATTTCTGTATGAGCTGTATACACCTGGTATGATTTCTGTATGGGCTGTATACACCTGGTATGATTTCTGTATCGGCTGTATACACCTGGTATGATTTCTGTATGGGCTGTATCACCTGGTATGATTTCTGTATGGGCTGTATACACATGGTATGATTTCTTTGTGGGCTGTATACACCTGGAATGATTTCTGTATGGGCTGTATACACCTGGTATGATTTCTGTATCGGCTGTATACACCTGGTATGATTTCTGTATGGGCTGTATACACATGGTATGATTTCTGTATGGGCTGTATAAACCTGGTGTGATTTCTGTATGGGCTGTATACACCTGGTATGATTTCTGTATGGGCTGTATACACCTGGTGTGATTTCTGTATCGGCTGTATACACCTGGTATGATTTCTGTATCGGCTGTATACACCTGGTATGATTTCTGTATGGGCTGTATACACATGGTATGATTTCTGTATGGGCTGTATTAACCTGGTGTGATTTCTGTATGGGCTGTATACACCTGGTATGATTTCTGTATGGGCTGCATACACCTGGTATGATTTCTGTATCGGCTGTATACACCTGGTATGATTTCTGTATCGGCTGTATACACCTGGTATGATTTCTGTATGGGCTGTATCACCTGGTATGATTTCTGTATGGGCTGTATACACCTGGTATGATTTCTGTATGAGTTGTATACACCTGGTATAATTTCTGTATGAACTGTATATACCTGGTATGATTTTTCTATGGGTTGTATACACATGGTATGATTTCTGTATGGGCTGTATACACCTTTTATGATTTCTGTATGAGCTGTATATACGTGGTATGATTTCTGTATGAACTGTATATACCTGGAATAATTTTTCTATGTTTTGTATACACATGGTATGATTTCTGTATGGGCTGTATATACCTGGTGTGATTTCTGTATGGGCTGTATACACCTGGTATGATTTCTGTATGGGCTATATACACCTGGTGTGGTTTCTGAATGGGCTGTATACACCTAGTGTGATTTCTCTATGGGCTGTATACACCTGGTATGATTTTTCTGTGGGCGACATTCCCTATTATGAATGTTTGTGCAGGGTGATCGGTATTTTGTGGGTGACAGATTTCCTTTTAAACGTAAAAATATCACTATACAAACAAATATTTTGCTCCTGTATCAGGTGATTGACGGCTTGTTGAGGTAGACCGATAATTCGCAGCAGTGTAAACGCACCTTAGAGACTTAATGTTTTAGAAATTATTTTATATGTTTTAGGGTAATTAATTTTATGCAGATCTGAGGGGAACCCAGTCCCGAATCCCCCACAATTGCTCCAAAGATCTATTATGAAAGTGCAGGAGAGCAGACAGAGCTGTGCGGATTCAGTAGAAAGTCAGAGTCCTGTCTCCTGAGCCGTGCACTTCACCTATGGGGGTCTCAGGACACATTTCTGCACCAGTCTAAGAATTAATGGACCTTTTTGATGATGCTTCTTTTGAGAATCCTAGAGCATGGTGCATGCTGGGATATTCGAAAGAAGCGTTCTCATGGGACAGGGGCTGCAGTCACTGCCGCAGCGTCTGCCCCTCCCTGAAATGAAGCGTTATCAAGGGTCAAGATAGGAAATTATTGATGCAAGTATATTAAAAAAAATACCTTTTGGCACTAAATAGAGAGGGATTTAGAATGAAAATTGCTTTGCCTTCGGACGAAACCTTTAAGTTACTCTTTAAATGTTTACTAGTGCGGCGACTAGCAACTATTCAGTACTGTGGTACCTGTATGGTCCATAGTTTGATGATAGCTGGTAATAACAATTTCAATCATCTGCTTACCATTGTTAAGGTACACAAGCTTATATGATAGGAGCTAACCTGACTTTGAAAGGGATCGCTGTATAACGTTGGTGATGCAGTCATGTACTGACAATGGTTCTGGGGCTGTATCTCTGTACTGATGATTGTTCTGGTGATGTAAGCTTGTACTGACTGTGGTTGTGGTGATGTATTCATGTACTGATGGTTGTTCTTGTGATTTAGTTATGTACTGATGATAGACTTGGTACTGTAATTGCGTATTGATGGTGGTTGTGATGAATTATAAATGTAAATATTGTAATCTTTATTTTAATAGACATGATACTTGATGATTAATTGCTCATTGTGCTGGGTTGATAATATAGCCACCTGAGTTAGGCCACATTTCTCAGGTTTACAAGTGTTTAACTAATGCCTCCAAACATGTATAAAAAAAAAACGCAAAACAAGAATGCTGCGGTGACACCATCACATGTTTCCCAATGCTGGCAGGAAACTAGCCAGGTCTTTCACCGAGAAGCAACAACCACGGGAAAGGCAGTCTCCAGTCAAGGAAGCCGCCTATGCCAAACATGGTATCCATCCACAGACAGCTGCTTCGGGGTATTTGCCCCTCATCAGTGTGGAGAAGGAAACTGGCTAGTGGGAGCAATGCCTAGTATTAGACTACATAGGTAAGGATGGTTAACCTCGGGGAGATCAACATCCAACACCGCGGAGACACCATCACGTGTTTCTCAACGCAGTGACACTAGAACAAGACCCCCTGGGAAAATATGCAAAACAAGAAAGCCTGCGGAGACACCATCACATGTTTCTCAACGCTGGCAGGAAACTAGCCAGGTCTTTCACCGGGAAGGAACAACCACAGGAAGGGCAGTCTCATGTCAAGGAAGCCGCTTATGCCAAACATGATATCCAACCACAGACAGCTGTTTCGGGGTATTGGCCCCTCATCAGTGTGGAGTAGGAAACTGGCTAGGGGGAGCAATGCCTAGTAGAAGACTACATAGGTAAGGATGGTTAACCTCGGGGAGATCAACATCTGACACCGCGGAGACACCATCACGTGTTTATCAATGCAGAGACACTAGAACAAGGCCCCCTGGGAAAATATGTAAAACAAGAATGCCGTGGAGACACTATCACATGTTTCTCAACGCTGGCAGGAAACTAGCCAAGTCTTTCACTGGGAAGGAACAACCATGGGAAGGGCAGTCTCTAGTCAAGGAAGCTGCCTGTGCCAAACATGGTATCCATCCACAGACAGCTATTTCGGGGTATTTGCGCCTCATCAGTGTGGAGTCCATACATGTATAGACAGCTGTCTGATCATTTGGCCAGCAGCTATCTTGCCCGACTCTCTCTTACACTGTGGTCACATCAGCATATGGCATCCTTTTCGAGAGTATTGGATGCGATCTGCTAATGTCACTCGGCTCATGCTCTGCTGCAATCTTGCCTTCAGATCACAGCTGCAGAGGAGAGGGAGAGAATGATCTTTTCATCTCCTACATTGTCATCTGATGTGTATATCGCACTGCATTCGGATGTCTGATATTTCACTCGCACTCATAGACTAGTATGGGTGTGAGTGATCCGAGACTCGCAGACAATCACAGCATGCTGTGTTTTTTTTCCTCAGTCCAATTACGGTTGAGAAAAATCTCGCAGATCTGAGCTGCAGCATTGTCTTACATGGGGCCAAGTGCAATGCGAGATTTTCACCCATTGCACTTGTGCGAATCGTACGCCAGTCTGAATGTACCCTTTTACAGGATTGCTTACTTTGCCGAGCACTCTTATGTTCTCTATAAGAAAGCCGCTGCCAGACATTTCTGGAGGCTTATCATTTAGAGAATATAAGGATCTTCAGTCCTAAATCTGACATGCTGGATCCTTATCTCCCCATCATCAGTCAGATCCAGCCATACACATTAGACTGCGGGACGAATCTGTCGATATTGACGGATTCTGACACCATTAAGGCCCCGTCACACGTTGCGACATATCGCGCGATCGCACCCACCCCCGTCGTTTGAGCGTCACGGGCAATTCGTTGCCCGTGGTGCACAAAGTCGTTAATCCCCGTCACACGTACTTACCTTCCCAACGACGTCGCTGTGGGCGGCGAACATCCTCTTCCTGAAGGGGGAGAGACGTTTGGCGTCACAGCGATGTCACACAGCGGCCGCCCAATAGAAGCGGAGGGGCGGAGATGAGCGGGACGTAACATCCCGCCCACCTCCTTCTTTCCGCATTGCCGGCGGGATGCAGGTAAGCTGTGCTCGTCGTTCCCGGGGTGTCACACGTAGCGATGTGTGCTGCCTCAGGAACGACAAACAACCGGCGCACAGAACGAGGAACGACATCATGAAAATGAACGACGTGGCAACGAGCAACGATAAGGTGAGTAATTTTGCTCCTTAACAGTCATTCGGAGGTGTCACACGCTACGACATCTCTAACGATGCCGGATGTGCGTCACAAATTCCGTGACCCCGACGACATATCGTTAAATATATCGTAGCGTGTGACAGGGCCTTTAGTCTGTGTATGGGAAGACTTACCCACTATTTAAAGGGTAAGGGCACACAATGTCTTCTAGACGTCTGTGAATGCCATGGGGTTTTCAGGCAGAAGACGCTTCAGGACAAACCGGTGTCTTTTGTGCTAAAGGTACTCTTTTGCTTCTTTTCTGACATCTTTTGGGGACCGTTTTTTTAATTAAAATGTATTATATAGACCAGTTAGTGTCTTACAGGCGGAAGTCGTCTGAGGAATGGTCAGGTCACTTCATTCAATTGCTTCACATTTTTGGAAACCTGAAGTGGTTAAAATAAGCCCAAAAGACGGAAGACATGATCAGCACATCATGTATACACTTGCAGGGCATATAGCCAGTCTTTTTAGAGTTTATTTACCGCATTTTCAGGCGCATAACGGAGCAAATGCACCCGAAATAGATGTTGTGTCCACATACCCTAAAGGCCCCATCACACTCAGTGACGTATCTAACGATATATCGCCGGGGTCACGGATTCCGTGACGCACAGCCGGCATCGTTAGCGACGTCGTTGCGTGTGACACGCACGAACGACCATTAGCGATGGAAAATACTCACCAAATCGTCCATCGTTGACACATCATTCCTTTTTAAAAAAAATCGTTGATTGTTGAGCACACAGGTTGTTCGTTGTTCCCGAGGCAGCACAAATCGCTACGTGTGACACCTCGGGAACGACGAACTGCAGCTTACCTGCGGCCGCCAGCACTGCGGAAGGAAGGAGTTGGGCGGGATGTTAAGTCCTGCTCATCTCCGCCCCTCCGCTTCTATTGGGCGGCCGCCGTGACGCCGCACGAAACACCCCCTTAGAAAGGAGGCGGTTCGCCGGCAACAGCAACGTAGCTAGGCAGGTAAGTCCGTGTGACGGCTCCTAACGATATTGTGCGCCATGGGTAGCGATTTTGCCCGTGACACACAAACAACGAGGGTGGGTGCTTTCACCATCAATATCGCTAGTGATATCGCTGCATGTAACACCCCCTTTAGTCTGACCGTCGGGTGGCAGGAACGCAGTATGTAGTGTTTTTTGATCGTCAGAATCCTTTTTTTCCAGTGCGCATGCTCAGCTCTTGTGTTTAATGATTGAAATCAATGTTTCTCTCTCTCTCTTGGCGGCCGAACAATCAGCTGATCGCCCGGCGGCTAGATTTTGAGAACGATCAGCTAATCGCCTGGTGGCCGGCTTTTGAGAACGATCAGCTAATCGCCCGGCGGCTGGCTTTTGAGAACAATCAGCTAATTGCCCGGTGGCTGGCCGCCGGGTGATCAGCTGATCGTTCACAATAGCCGGCCGCTGGTAAAACAGTAAAAATGCAAGTGTGAAAGCAGCCTTACCAGTAGGGGGCGTTACAACTTAAAAGTGCCTAGGGCAGCATGAATGCCAAATACGGCCCTGGACAGTGGCATTATTTTTTAGGCTGATGGTGGAGAGTAGCAGAGAATAGAGCTGCACGGATTGGTGCCAGAAAGAGACGGCTGGTCATATCGAGTTCTGGTCCATGGAGGTCCAGGACAATTAGAGTGGAAGTGGTGGCTGGCTCTGTGGTCGGAGGAGTTGTGGCCGGGTGAACTGGTGGAACAGGAGATTAAGAATCCATAGCTTGAACCCAAGGCTGAGGTGGCTGCTTCTGAGTTGTTGAGGCCCTGCTTAAGGGTTAAGTATTTGAAGTCTCTGATTGCATGGTGGACTATGACAGTCATCTCTTGTGGTGAATAGTGACAGGCTCAGGTTCGGAGTCTCTTTTGTACCATCTGAGACTATACACATTAAATGTGTTTTTTACTTTTGGCATACTTGGGGTTAATGTCAGATTTATTGCCAGCAGCAAGCTCATTACCTCAGCTCAGGTGCACCCTCTGGTGACCACTCCCAACTTGCATAAATACTTTCTGCTCCCAACAGAGGGTACCGGTTATTCAGAATTCATTCTGGAGCTTGGTCAGGAGCATGAAAGAGGTGTTTTCGGCTGCTGCAGTCTGCGGTTGTTCGGTGTGGAAGTAATTGTTTAGTTACTTTCTCCTTACCTGTTTACCTACTGTGCAACTTTTTAGAATCCCCTTGGTGTTTGTTTTTGGTGTGCATGAGTTTTTGTTGTCTCCCCTGTCTGTGCTATTTGTCAGTGGAGTTTTGTGACTACTGTCCTGGCCCGATCCCTGGGTGATGGGTGTGGAGGAGGGTGTTACATCAGGGCCTTGGATAGAAGATAGGGAGATGCTGGTGGCTCATACCTCAATACCATAAAGTGTACGAGGGGCTGCTGATAAGTCTTTGGCTTTGTGATCTTTTTTTTTGTTTCGATGGTAATGAATGTTACACCACATGAAAGCCTTATGTGTCTAATATATGTTTTCAAAATTTTGTGTTTGTTGCTTATGGCAACAGTGTTCTACACACGCAATAAAACAAAATGGTGGAGTCTAATGCAATATTCACAGCAACTGAGAGCAGAGGAGTGATAAAATTCTTGTTTCTGCAAGGAAAGTCCGCAAAGACATGGTGATATGTCGCAGACATTGGGGGATCAATGAACTGGGTGGCCAAATTTCAAACGGGACACTTTAGCACCACTGATGAGGAACGTCCTGGATGACAGAGTGGTTGTTGTTCTGGAGATCGTTGATGCTGTGCACAAACTCATACTGGAGAATCGACAAATTTCTTCTGAAGCAATAGCAGACATCATGGGGATTTCCCGTGAACGTGTTTGTATCATTATCCATGAACATTTGGACATGAGGAAGCTATCTGCAAAGTGGATCCCCAAATGTTTGACAACAGATCAGAGAAGCATTTATCGACTGATAAGAACTTCCTGGATTGACTGGTCACTATGGATAAGACCTGGATTTACAGTATTTGTATGACCCTGAAAACAAAAAGCAGTCAAGAGTGGAAGCACCGTCGCTCTCCTTGTCCAAAGAAGTTCAGGGTGCAAAAATCATCCAGTAAGGTGATGGCGTCTGTGTTCTGGGATAAGGAGGGTGTGCTGCTAGTGGACTACCTTCAAAAGACTTCCACCATCAATGCAAGTTGTTACATTGAACTTTTGGACCAATTGAAGGCAGCTCTGAAGGCCAAAAGAAGTGTCAAACTGTCCAAAGAAATCTTGTTCCTGCAAGACAATGCCTCCACTCACACTGCACAAGTGACCACGGCAAAACTGGAAGAGCTGGTTGACCAACAACTTTATTTCCCAGATCTAGCTCCCTCCGACTATCTTCTGTTTCCAAATCTGAAGAACCACCTCAAGGTACCAAATTTCACACCATTTGTGATGCCATGGCTGCTACAGATGCCTGGTTTGAGGCACAACCAAAAGCCTTCTTTTTGCTAGGCTTACAGAGCTTGGAATACCGATGTAAGAATCAATTAAAATTAATATCTTTATAATCATACTATCCTGGAAAATCATATCTCCAGGTTATTTTTATTACATAATAAATCCTATTTAAACAAAACCCAAAATACAGGATTTTCTCTCTCTATTTCACCTTATTCGGAATTCTTTTCCTCGTTTTTCATTGCATGGTAAAATTGATGGTGTCATTCTAAAGTATACCTTGACCCACAAAAAATAAGTCCTCATACAGCTATATCAACTGAAAAAGAAAAAGAACAATTGCTCTGGAGAAGGGGAGGAATAAAAGAAAGGGCAAACATGGAAAAATTACATATGGGGAATGGGTTAAATATCCCCCTAGCTACCATTCTCCCCTCCCCCTGAAAATAAGACCTACCCCGCAAATAAGCCCTAGTATGATTTTACAGGATATTTGGAGTATACTTCAAATATAGGCACTACTCCAAAAATGAGCCTAATTACAGCTGGCATTAGGGACAGTAAAACTACATGATTTCTCAGGGCTTCCACTGTCTTAGGCTACTTTCACACATCCGGATTTTTGCTCTGCGGCACAATACGGCATTCTGCAGAAAACCCGCAACCGGCTTTTGTAACGCCGGTTGCGGTTTTTTTGCATAGACTTACATTAGTGCCGTATTGTGCCGCAGGGGCTTGCGTTCGGTCCGGTTTTTGCCGCATGCGGCAGATTTAGCCGATGCCGCGGCCGGATCGAACGTTCCCTGCAACGCTTTTTGCTCCGGCAAAAAACACCGCATCGCGCCGCATCCGGCCACTGCGGCGCATTTTTCAATGCATACCTATAAAGGCCGGATGCGGCGCGATGCGGAAAAAAACGCATCCGGTCGCCGCATGCGTTTTTTTCCACTGCGCATGCTCAGTAGCATGCTGCAACCGGAAAAAACCGGACGGGCCGCATGTAAAAACTTATGCAAAGGATGCGGTGTTTTCGCCGCATCCGTTGCATAGTTTTCACACCCGGATTGAGCCGCAGTGCTCAAACCGGATGTGTGAAAGTAGCCTTAGGGACCCCAGCAGTTGTATTTTGAGGTTAAGGTTGTTTAAGGACCTTTGATGACTTCACAGCCATGTGTCATGATGTAACCAAAGGTCTCTTAATTGCAGGAGTGTAAGGCTAAAGAGGATACTGAGAGGTATTTATATGAAGTGTGTGTGGATAGATATTTGGAGAGTTATTGTTCATGGAAAATAAAAGCCATACCCCGAAAATAAGCCCTAGCATGATTTTGCAGGATTTCTGGAGTATGCTTGAAATATAAGCCCTACTCCAAAAATGAGTCTTAGTTATAGTCAGGGACGGCGTTAGGGGGAGTCAAACTGCACAATTTCACGGGGCCCCCACTTTATTAGGGATCTCAGCAGTTGTATTCCGAGGTTAAAATTGTTCAAGGACCTTTGATGACTTCACAGCTATGTGTAATCAAATGTCTCTAAAATTGCAGGAGTCTAAGGCTGAAGAGGAGACTGGGAGGTATATATGTGCAATGAGTGGGGCATGTGTGAATAGATATTTGGAGAGTTATTGTTCATGGAAATAAATAAGTCATTCCCTGAAAATAAGTCCTACCCCAAAAACAAATCCAAGCACATGTAGCAAAAAGAGTCCACAGCACCCTGGTAAAAAAAAAAAAAGCCGCCTATGGGATTACCCCAGAATCAGCGACATAGGGATGCACGTCCAAATCAAGGGATTACTTGATATAACATACCATGAAAAAAAAGGGTGACAGGATCCCATTGGGTGAAGTTCAATTCACGTTTATTTCACTGACTGAGAACAACAATGTTTCGACTGGTTTGGTCTTTTTCAATGCTTGAAAAAGACCAAACCGGTCGAAATGTTGCTGTTCTCAACCAATGGAATAAAGATGAATTGAACTTCACCCAATGGGATGCTGTCACCCTTTTTTATGTTTAAGGACCTTTGGTGACTTCACTGTCATGTGTTATGATGTAAATGTAGCGCCCCTGAAGCCATCAGGGTGCTATAAGGTTCTGCATCCTCACAAGGAACCTACCCTCAATACCTAACCCGGAGACCCAGGGCCGGTAACACCAAAAACTCAGGTAATCTCAGTTTTGCCACAACAATCCCCCATACAATGGTACTTAGCTAGGATCGGCCAATGGATGGCCGCCTAGAGGTGGAGCCAGTCCAGTCCACAAGTTGACTTGGTGGGAGGGGCAGACCGGGGAGTAGTGAGTAAGTGTTCGACAGGCGAGGAGTGAAGGTGGAAGCAAAGTGACATCCTGACTTGGGTTGACAGGGACCTGGTACCCAGGAGAGGTGGTTGCCGGTGGAGTACAGTGAAGTACTCCCGTAATTACGCACCAACTGGGTACAGGACTCTAGGACAGGAAAGAGCTTCAAGCCGACCTGTTAACACCTGCACAGCGAGGGGACCATCAAGGACGTCACTGACCCTACGAATCGAAAGACTTAGTAGTAAAGGGAGAACCGGGGACAGGACCAGAGATTCCAACCCCACAGGATTCACGCTACCGTCAGGTGGACAGAAGTGGACAAACCACCGGACGGGGACCCCCAGTGGCTCTACGCCACGGGGACCCATTTACCAGAGACAGGTGCAGGGGAAGAAGGTACCAAATTACTACATGGCACTGGGACGAAGGGAAACTGAAGGTGAATCCAGCTGGCCTCGAGTAACCTGTTACCACCTACCAGCAGTGAGTAAAAACCAGTTGCACTACACCTCTGTGTGGACTACCTTCTTCCAACGCCCGTCACAACACCCATCCTCTGGGACCCGGCCCTGCTTGCGGAGGGCCTACCATCCAGGCTGCAATTACCACCTGCCCCAGTAGTGACATTCTACAGCGGCGGCTCCACATCTATAGCCGCAACACTGCAAGTGGCGTCACGTACAAACACTAACCTATATACCTTGTAAATACACCCCATTACAAAAAGGGCCCAGAGCACGGAACCGGGCAACGGCCACCACCGTGATATTCCCAAGAGAGATACTGTCCGGGACCGAGTACCCCATATCCCTGGGCGCGACATAAAGGTCTCTTAAGAGGAGTCTGGGAGGAATGTATGTGCAGTGTGTGTGGATAGATATTTGGAGAGTTTATTGTTAAAAATAGGGCATCCCCTGAAAATAAGCCCTAGCCCATCTTTTGGAGCAAAAAATAATATAAGACCCAGTATTATTTTTGGGGAAACATGGTCGTACCATCACTAGAAAACTAATTTGAACCAAGCAACTGTGAAACTAGGACAGCCCTACATGGGAAAACATCACTAACGTCCTATTTCCACCATGTCCCCATTTTCCCTTCTTTTTTTTTTATTACATTTCTATTTATTTTTTTAGTGCAAGAACTTAAAGACATATTCCTTCAGGAAGTGCTGCATTTAATAAGGGGCAGCTAAAAGTCAAACAATGTCTCAAGGAATGTATTTCTTTCTTCCCAGCCATGAAACACCTCATGTAATGTTATCCAGAATGTGTACGCACTAGACATTTTTTTTCCTAAAACCAAACATCTGGATATTGCGAGAGCTAACAATGATTAATTAAATAGTCAGTTTGATCTCCCATTCATTCATAAACATCTGGTGCCCATTACATCCAACTACAGTTTGTTTAAATATTGTCAGATCCCGTCCCAGGAAAACAGTCATGCTATAGCGAGAATACAATGGCGGGTATGTGTTAACACGGGACGAATCCTGACGACGCAGATCGAGACATTACTGATCGGGGTTTCAATTTGCTAATATGCAGACAAAAAATATAGTGTTAACAGATTATGTGTAAATAAATCTTAGGCGGGCTTTGCACGTTGCGACATCGCAAGCCGATGCTGCGATGTCGCACGCGATAGTCCCCGCCCCCGTCGCAGGTACGATATCTTGTGATAGCTGGCGTAGCGAACCTTATCGCTACGCCAGCTTCACATGCACTCACCTGCCCTGCGACCGTCGCTCTGGCCGGCGACCCGCCTCCTTCCTAAGGGGGCGGGTCGTGCGGCATCATAGTGACGTCACACGGCAGGTGGCCAATAGCGGCGAAGGGGTGGAGATGAGCAAGATGTAAACATCCCGCCCACCTCCTTCCTTCCGCATAGCCGCCGGCGGCAGGTAAGCTGATGTTCCTCGCTCCTGCGGCGTTATACACAGCGATGTGTGCAGCCGCAGGAGCGAGGAACTACATCGTACCTGTCGCTGCAGCATAATTATGAAAAAGTCGGAGCTTGAAACGATGATACGATAACGACGCTTTTGCGCTAGTTAATGGTATCATCTAGCATTTACACACTACGATCTCGAAAGTGACGCCGGAAGTGCGTCACTTTCGATTTGACCCCACCGACATCGTACGTGCGATGTTGCAACGTGCAAAGTCGCCCTTAGATGTGTTCCACAGTGGGTACATCTTAGCAGGGGCAGAACGATAGCGGTCAGAGGGATCGCAACTGCGACCGGACCCGGTGGTGCAGGGAGCCCACTGACCTTAGCTCCTTCTTCAGCTACTACTTCGACACCTCTGGTATCTCCAGTATTACATCAGATAGACAAGATGGACAGCAGTGTGAATCGTCTTTTTTTTTACGTCAGCGCTACTAGTATATCCAGTATTACATCAGATGCAGCATTGTGATTGGCCTTTTCTTAAAGGGGTTGCTTGGGACTTTTTGTCACGGGGTATGTAATGATGGAACAATGGCTCCTTGGCTAGCCCTCCTACTGATGTCAACAGAGCAGCTCTTTCTCTTCCACTCTGCTCTGTCAACGAGGCGTCACTGGAGAACCCCTTTACTCAGCACCCATGGTATCTCCAGTATTTGATAAGATATACAGGGTAGTTAATAGTGTGGGGAGACTCTTTACCTCAGCACCCTTGTGTAATAGATCAGATAGACATGGTAGACAACATAGGAGTGTCTTTTTACTTCAGTACCCCTGATATCTCCAGTATTAGTATTAGATCAGATAAACATGGTGGATAGCAGTGTGAGTTCTGTCTTCTTAACTCAGCCTTCCTGGCATTTTCAGTATAAGATTAGAAAATATAGGGGACAGCAGTGTGAGCAGCCTAAGGCTAAGTGCACACACTGCGTTTTTTTGACGCTGCGTTTTTTAGCGCTAAAAACACACAGAAACGCAGCGTCATTGCATCTTTCAACATCCCATTGCACTCAATGGATGAAAAACGCGGTGAAAAACGCAGGAATAATTGACATGCTGCGTTTTTGTGTTCACCACAAAAACGCAGCTGAAAAAAAAACGCTGTGTGCAGACAGCAAAAATGAAAACTCATAGACTTTGCATTTTTCGCGGCGTTTTTGCGCGTTTTTCGGGTGCGTTTTTGCCCAGAAAACTGCATGACTTTGCTTCCCCCAGCAAAGTCTGAGTTTTCATTTTTGCTGTCTGCACACAGCGTTTTTTTTCAGCTGCATTTTTGTGGTGACCCCAAAAATGCAGCATGTCAATTATTCCCGCGTTTTTCACCGTGGTTTTCATCCATTGAGTGCAATGGGATGTTGAAAGACGCAATGAGAAATGCAAATTGTTATTATAGCTGCGTTTTGGTGCGTTTTGGTGCGTTTCTAAGACTAAAAACGCAGCTATAAATGCAGGAGGTGGGTAGTAAAGTGACATGTACAGGAAGAGGATTCCTTCTGTCAGTAAATACAGAAGCGTGAATCCTCCTTGTACCGTCACCGCCGCTTCCACCTCCAGTCCTGTGCATGTATGCTGCCGTGCGGCGCCATTTCTGGGCGGGAGGTGGAGGCAGCTGCAAAATCAAAAGTGAACAGTAGAAAAGAAAAAGTCATACTCACCTGTCTGCAGACTCCCGGTGCCATGTCTGCTTCCAGCTCCTCTTCCCGGTACCGCCGCTCCGGCTGTGTGCAGTTTCCCCGGGTACGCATGCCTGCAGGACCTGGCAATAGATCACCTGATGCAGTCACCTGACGCATCAGCTGATCTTAAGTCTCGGGGTGACGCCAGCGCCCAGCCGGTTTAACCTATCAGCGGATGCCGTCAGGAGGCTTCATCACTGATTACCGGCAGCTCCTGCAGCGATCGGACGGGATCAAACTCCGCTCCAAGAGCTGCCGGTAATCAGCACATAAGTGAGTATTTTTTTTTATTTTTTGCACCGATGCATCATCTGATTGTATAAACGGCTTTTATGCAATCAGCTGATGTGTGATGTGATTCAGGCACTTGAAGCTGACACATCATCTGATCGCTTTGCCTTCCAGCAAACCGATCAGAGGATATTGGATCCGGATTGGATGGCGCGGGACCCTTGACCCAAGATTACTGCGGAGGGGGGGTTCTTTATTTCAATAAAGATGGAGTCACTAATTGTGTTGTGTTTTATTTCTAATAAAAATATTTTTCTGTGTGTTGTGTTTTTTTTTATCTTTACTAGAAATTCATGGTGGCCATGTCTAATATTGGCATGACACCATGAATTTCGGGCTTAGGGCCAGCTGATAATACACAGCTATCCGTAACCCCATTATTACCCAGCGAGCCACCATCACCAGGGCAGCTGGAAGAGTTGGATACAGTGCCAGAAGATGGCGCTTCTATGAAAGCGCCATTTTCTGGGGTGACTGCGGACTGCAATTCGCAGCGGGGGTGCCCAAAAAGCATGGGCACCCTGCACTGTGGATTCCAATCCCCAGCTGCCTAGTTGTACCCGGCTGGACACAAAAATTAGGCGAAGCTCACGTCATTTTTTTTTTAATTATTTCATGAAATTCACAGAAAAATGCACAGAAACGCAGCGTCTTTAAAAACGCATGAAAAAACGCATGCGTTTTTACCGCGATTTAGTGCGTTTTTGGCTGCGTTTTGCGGCGTTTTTGATCTCTGCGTTTTGCTGCGTTTTTTTTATCAGTGAAAAAAAAAGGTCTGATGTCATTTCCTTCTTCCATATGTTCTTCATTCTCCACTAGTGTATACAGGAGAGCAGACAGCTGCAGAACTACAAGGCTCAGCATGCTCCATCCAGGACTGTATGCTGGAGGGAGAGTCAGGGGGAGCAGACCTACAAGGCTCAGCATACTCCATCCACTAGTGGATGCAGGAGAGCAGACAGCAGCTGCAGAACTACAAGGCTCATCAAGCTGCATCCAATAGTGTATGCAGGAGAGCAGACAGCAGCTGCAGAACTACAAGGCTCAGCATCCTCCATCCAATAGTGTATGCAGGAGAGCAGACAGCAGCTGTCGAACTACAAGGCTCAGCATCCTCCTTCCAGGACTGTATGCAGGATTTCTTTGCCCCCCCAAACAAAAAAAATGACGTGGGCTTCGCCATATTTATGTATGCTAGCCAGGTACAGCAGGCAGGTACGGCTGCCCCCAACCCCCAGTTGCCTATTTGTACCCGGCTGGGAACCAAAAATAAAGGGAAGCCCTTTTTTTATTATTTCATGAATTTCATGAAATAATTAGAAAACAAATGACGTAGGCTTCGCCCCATTTTTGTGTCCAGCCAGGTACAACTAGGCAGCTGGGGATTGGAATCCGCAGCACAGGTTGGCCTGAGCTTTCTGGGCCCCACTGCTGCGAATTGCAGTCTGCAGCCGCCTCAGAAAATGGCACTTTCATAGAAGCGCCATCTTCTGGCGCTGTATCCAACTCTTCCAGCACCTGCCTGCTATACCTGGCTAGCATACAAAAACATGGCGAAGCTCACGTCCTTTTTTTGTAGTTTTTTGGCAAAAAAAAAAAAATAAATGCTTCCCTGTATTTTCCATTGCCAGTGAAGGTAACACCAAGCAGTGGGGGTTAGCAGCCAGTAGCTGCTTGGATTACCCTTAGCTAGCAATACAAAAAATGCAGCGGGAGCCCATATATATTTTTTTTAATTATTTATTTAAATAACTAAAAACAAAATGGGCTTCCCTGTATTTTGATTGCTGGACATCACAGCGCTGTAAAAATAAATCTTTAAAAAAAATGACGTAGCGCTCCGCGGTATTTTTGATTCTCAGCGCAGATAAAGCAGACAGCTATGGGTTGCCACCCCCATCTGCCTGCCGTTACCTTGGTTGGCAATCAAAATACAGGGAAGCCCATTAATTTTTTCTATTTAAAAATTAGTTAAAAAAAAATGACATTGGGTCCCCCCATTTTTGATAGCCAGCTAGGGTAAAGCAGACGGCTGTAGCCTGAAAACCACAGCTGGCACCTTTACCGTGGTTGGGGATCCAATGTGGAGGTCCCCCCAGGCTCTTTTTATATAATTATTTTATAAATATTAATAATTACACAAAAAAGTAGGGCCCCCCCCCAAATTGGATCACCAGCCAAGGTAAAGCGGACAGCTGTGGTCTGGTATTCTCAGGGTGGGAAGGTCCATAGTTATTGGGCCTTCACAGCCTAAAAATATCAGGCTGCAGGCACCCCAGACGTGGCGCATCCACTAGATGCGCCAATCCTGGCGCTTCACCCCAGCTCATCCCATGCCCTGGTGCAGTGGCAAACAGGGTAATAAATCGGGTTGATACTAGCTGTAAGGTCACCTGACATCAAGCCCAGCAGTTTGTGATGTCATGGCGTCTAATAGATACCCAACATCATAAACTGTCAGTACTAACAAAAAAAAAATCGAGAAAAGAAATTTATTTGAAAAAACAGTCCCCAAAACATTCCCTCTTTCACCAATTTATTGTAAGAAAAAAAATAAAGGGGTCCCACGACGACTCTGGACCATCTAGAATATGGGGGGGAGACACTCAGGGAACGTATCCCCCATTTTCTAGGAGTGCAGACCCTTCATGTGAGGAGTGTGGGTGCAATGAATCTGCACTCACTCTCCCCGGGTCCACAGCAGCAGAGTCCATGTCGTAATGGTTGCTACTAAAGCTGCAATGCCCTGCTCATGAGGTAAGGGCATGCCTAATCATGAGAACTATTCTACATTTCCAAATATTGGTATTTGCTGATATTATTGCTATTCCACCTACTATATATTGGGGATAGGATCTTGGAGATGGAATACCCCTTTAAGTCCAGTTATCCATCTGAATGAATACTTAACAACAGAGCTCGCTATTTAGATGTGTTTTCTTGTGGCTCATAATGGACTCTTATGTTTGGTAGTCATTCAGCAGGGCAACTATAAAAGCAAATCCCTCAATTTGGAAATGTAGTATAGCTCTCCTGATCAATTATGTTCCTTACCTCATGAGCAGGGCATTGCAGTAATAATAATAATTTATTCATTTATATAGCGTTATTAATTCCATATCGCTGTATGTCTTTGGAGTGTGGGAGGAAACTGGAGTATCCGGAGAAAACCCACGCAAACACGGGGAGAACATACAAACTCCTTGCAGATGGTGTCCTTGGTAAGAATTAAACCCAGGACCTCAGCGCTGCAAGA
The DNA here is from genome assembly GCF_048569485.1 of Anomaloglossus baeobatrachus. Classification (NCBI taxonomy): domain Eukaryota; kingdom Metazoa; phylum Chordata; class Amphibia; order Anura; family Aromobatidae; genus Anomaloglossus; species Anomaloglossus baeobatrachus. The sequence continues at coordinate 908,369,048 of NC_134353.1, forward strand.
CTGCAGTGCTAACCACTGAGCCACCGTGCCGCCCATTTAGCTTACAGATGCATAACCACCACTCACTGTGTCTGAACACAGGAAGCTGAGCTGACAGCCGCTCTGTGCATGTGGCAGCGTCTATTGTGAAAGTGAGGGCCGTGGGGGGATCAACGCTGCACAGGTACCGTGGGACACCGGGGAACACCGGTGGGGTTATAGGGGGTGACCTGGCAGGGCCTGGGGAGGAGTTTTCTGTCGCATGTGTCATGGCACATGCGACAGAAATCAGAGGAGTAGGGTGAATGCGGCCGGCGCGCTGCTGTGCGCGCGGCCATCTTGGATTTCTGGGAGGGCATCACAGGGGGGCACTTTGGTGACACCGGGGGACCGGAGGGGACCGGGGAGGAGATTTATCATGTTTGTTCATGCCAGATGGGAGATAAATAATTTTTTACCGGCGCTGTCATTTACTGTAACGTGATCCTCGGTGTACGGTGTATACCTGTGATCACGTGAGCGGGGACCGGAAAAACCGTCCTGAATCATGATCTCCAGGGTCTCAGCTAGCCCTGAAACCCCGGAGATTTTCTGACGCTGGGGGGCGCTATTCACTTATTTCTGCCTGCTGTTTATAAATGGCAGATCAGAATAAGGCTACATTAACACGACCGATCCATTTTTGCGGTCTGCAAAAAACAGTCCGTTTTTTTCACGGGTGCATCCGTGTGGCATCCGTTTCCGTTCCGTAGACGGTCCGTATGTCATCTGTTTGTCATCCGTGTGCCTTCCGTTTTTTTTGTGTACTGCAAAAAAACTGAAGGAGGGTAAATGCATAAATTTACCCAGGATCCATAGCTTCATCCTACATGAGGCGGTCACATGTTCACTCCAGTGCCATTTTCTACTGCTTTTCACAGCGTAGAGCGCTCTGGTGATTTTCTTGTGCTTGTGCACTTCATATCAGTCTTTTCTGTCATTATAATGGCAGAAAGACACATAATGTCCCACTCTCCTGCATTTTGTAATTTTGCACCCTTTGGTGCCTTTCATGTGGCACTAAGGGGTGCTTAGCTTTGTATTTAGCCAAAAAAATGAAAAAAAAAAATGACGTAGGGTTCCCCCAAGTTTTGTAGCCAGCTAGGGTATAGCAGACGGCTGCAGCCTGCAGACCACAGCTGGCAGCTTCACCTTGGCTGGTAATCCAAAACTGAGGGCACCCCACGCTGTTATTTTAAATGAAATAAATAATTTAAAAAAATAAACACGTAGGGGTCCCCCCAAAATTGGATCACCAGCCAAGGTAAAGCAGACAGCTGGGGTCTAATATTCTCAGACTAGGGAGGTCCATGGTTATTGGACTCTCCCCAGCCTAAAAATAGCAGGCCGCAGCCGCCCCAGAAGTGGCGCATCCATTAGATGTGCCAATCCTGGTGCTTCGCCCCAACTCATCCCGCGCCCTGGTGCGGTGACAAACGGGGTAATATGGGGTTAATACCAGATGTGTAATGTCACCTGGCATCAAACCCTGGGGTTGGTGAGGTCAGGCGTCTATCAGATACCCGACATCGCCAACCCAGTCAGTAATAAAAAAAAATAGATGACAAACACATTTTTATTTGAAAAAACACTCCCCAAAACATTCCCTCTTTAACCAATTTATTAGAAAGAAAAACAAATCCAGGTCTGGTGTAATCCAAGGGGTTGCCATGACGATCCACACTGTCCCAGTCAATGAAGAGCAGGATGTTCCCCATTGGCTGGGAGAGCAATGCAGTGACCTGAGCTAACATCAATGGGTCAGCCCAGGTCACTGCAGGGCATGACAAGTGCTGCTGTCAGGAGCGAGGTACATTACCTGCGCTGATCTCCAGCACACTGACAGCACCTGTCACTGAGTTCAATGACCGCCGCCTTCACAGCCAAGTATCGCGAGAGGCCTGTGACGTCACCGCTAGTCAGTCTCGGGTCGGAAGCGAGAGAAGGTGATGTGACAAGCGGCGGCCATGGAGGACAGTGACAGCGCTGAGGTCGGGACTTCATCACCGCAGGTAAGCCGAGCGGGGCCATGTGTGCAGAGTGCAGTGTGCAGAGTGTGTGTGTGTGTGTGTGTGAGTGTGTGTGTGTGTACATGCCGCGGGCAGGAGGGGGCGGAGTGAGCTGAGCGGGGAAGTGTGGGCTTCCTGCACGTAACTAGGATAAACATCGGGTTACTAACCAAAGCGCTTTGGTTGGATACCCGATGTTTATCTTGGTTACCAGCTTGTGGCAGGCTGCCAGCGATGGCTCCTGCACACTGTAGCTGTAATAAGCCCTGCTTTTTGCTGCTAGAACCGTTCTCGAACGTATCTAGAATTATCGAACTTTAGCAAAAAGCTCGAGTTCTAGTTCGATCTAGAACAGCCCCCAAAATCACTCGAGCCTAGAACTGGAGAACCTCGAACCGCGAACCGCGCTCAACTCTACTCACAACCCATGGCATCTCTAGTATTAGAGCAAAAAGAGAGTGTGGATAGCAGTGTCAACAGCCGCTTCTTTTCTCAGAATTCCTGATATCTCTAGTATTAGATCAGAAAAATGTGGACCGCAGTGTGAGCTGCCTCTTTTTACCTCATGATACAGTATCTCCAGGGTTGTATCGGAGAGACAGGGTAGACAGCATAGCGAGTAGGCTCTTCTTTCCTCACCAGTCACCACCCATGGTACTTCCAGTATTAGGTCAGAAAGACATGGTAGAAAACAGTATGAGCAGCCTCTTCTTACCTCAGCACCCCTGATATCATCAGTATTAAGCCAGCTTTACACGCTGCAATGTATCTTACAATGTGTCGGCGGGGTCATGTCGTAAGTGACACACATCCGGCATCGTAAGGTACATCGCAGTGTGTAACAGCTATGTGCGATTGCGATTGAACGGTAAAACGTTCATCGCACGCACGTCGTTCATTCCTCATGAATTGAACGTCAGATTGTTCATCGTACCCGGGGTAGCACACATCGCAGTGGATGTGGAATATGTGGAACGATGAATAGATCTTACCTGCGTCCTGCAGCTCCCGGCCGGTAATGCGGATGGAAGGAGGTGGGCAGGTTGTTTACGTCCCGCTGAGCTCCGCCCCTCCGCTTCTATTGGCCGGCTGCCGCGTGACGTTGCTGTGACGCCGAACGTCCCTCCCACTCCAGGAAGTGGACGTTCGCCGCCCACATCGAGGTCGTATGGACAGTAAGTACGTGTGACGGGGGTTACTCGTATGTGCGGCACATTCAACAAATTGAACGTGCCGCACATACGATGGGGGCGGTTACGATCGCATACGATATCGTATGCTGGATCGTAAGGTGTAAAGCAGGCTTAAGATAACAAAGCCAGGGTAGGAAGCAGTTTAAGCTGCCTATTCTTATCTCGATATTCATAATATCTCCAGCGTTAGCTAAGAAAAACAAGGTGGAATGTGGTGTAAGTAGCTTCTTTTTACCTCAGTACTTCTGATATTTCCAGTATGTGATCAGAAAGACATAATGAACAGCTGAATTAGCAGGCTATTCTTACCTTATCACCCCTGATATGTCCAATAATAGATCAGAAAGACAGGATGAATGTAGCGCTGATGTCCCTGCACCTCCCCGCAGGAATGCACGCTCGCTCACCGTCTGGACAGTTCTCACAATGCTGCCCAGTGTCCCTGCGGTCTTCCACTTGGGTGCTTCCTGGTTCCCCCTCCCAAGGCCTGTGCCAGTGACTCTGCCTGTCCGTCCTGGCCATGCTGTCTGTCTCAGCTATCTTTATGGTCCCTGTCTATACTAGAGAGTCAGCCTGTCAGCACCTGAGTCTGTCTCTGCCCTGGGATTCAGCTGCCACAGTCCCGGTCTCTGCCCTGGGAATGTCACCTGGTGTCTGTCTCACGGTGGGCCCCTCCTACTAAAGGGTAAGCCTGGGTCCAACCTGTGGTCCAGTGGGTCCACTTCAGCTCGTTGCTTTACCAACCCTGACAGCGAGCATTACAATGAACAGCATTGTGAGTGTCCTCTTTTCACCTCAGTTTCTGTGATAACTCCACTATTAGATAATAAACATAGGATAGGCAGAAAAACAAGGTGGATAGCAGTGTGATTGAACTTTTCTTACCTCAGCACCAATGGTATCTCAAGTATTTGATCAGTAAAACAGTGTGAACAGCAATGTGAGCAGCCTCTTCTTTCCTCAGCACCCCTGAAAACTCCACTATTAGATCATAAAGACAGGATAGGCAGAAGAGTGAGCAACCTGTTCTTACCTCAACTTTTATGATATCTCCAGCATTAGATAAAAAAACACAGGGTGGGTAGCGGTGTGAGGAGCATCATCTTACCCCAGCTATCTTGGTATTTCTAATATTAGTTCAAAAAGACATGGTGTACAGCAGTGTCAGCAACTTTTTCTTACCTCAGCACTGCTGATATCTTCAGTAATAGATAAGAATAAAGGGAGGGCATCAGTATGAGCACCCTCATTTTAACCGAGCACCACTGGTATTTCTAGTATTAGATCATAAAAACATGGTGGGAAGCAGACTGAGCAGTCTCCTCTTACCTCAGCCTTTCTGATACCTCCAGTATTATAGCAGAAAGATAGACTGGGCAGCCACTTCTTGCCTCAAGATTAATGGTGTATCCAGTTTTAAATAAGAAATACAGCATAGACAGCAGTGTGAGTGGCCTCTTTCTACCTCAATACCCCTGATATCTCCTGTATTAAATAGGAAAGACAGGGTGGACAGCAGTGCGAGCAGCCTCTTCTTACTTCAGCACCAATATTTATATATATTAGATTATAAAGTCAGGGTGCACAGCAGTGTGGAAGGCCTCTTCTAACCTCAGCACCAATGTTATTTGAATTATTAGATCATAAATAAAGGGTGGACAGCAGTGTGAGCAGCCTCTTCTTAGTTCAGCACCAATGTTATTTATATTATTCAATCATAAAAACAGGGTGGGGAGCTGTGTGAGCAGCCTCTTCTTACTTCAGCACCAATGTTATTTCTATTATTAGATCATAAAGATAGTGTGCACAGCAGTGTGGAAGGCCTCTTCTTACCTCAGCACCAATGTTATTTCTATTATTAGATCATGAAGACAGGGTGGACAGCAGTGTGAGCAGCCTCTTCTTACCTCAGCACCAATGTTATTTCTATTATTAGACCATAAATAAAGGGTGGACAGCAGTGTGAGCAGCTTCTTCTTATCTCAGCACCATTGCTATCTCCAGTATTATATCAGAATATGCACTGTTATATATATTCCTACAAATGGGGACGTGGAGTGGGGTTTTGTGGCTTCATACAGACAAATGTCCTATCATTATAGGACATGTTTCATTAACTGTAAAGAGGCAGTGATTACCTGTCAACAAACTATTGTGACTTGTTGTCACATGTCCTCCTGGACCTGCTCCAATTATGTTGGCTTGGTGAATGCCATGAACACTAATTTGCATCTGCTAAGACCAAAACGTGTGTATTAATTATGTGTGTAAGGTGAAACAATACAAGCTGGAGAGGAATTACACACATATTAGGCTAGTTTCACACTTGCGTTGAACGGCATCCGTTGCATTGCGTTGTGTGACGGATGCAACGGATGTGTTGCATATAGTGGCACAACGGATGCAACGGATGCTGCAAAACAACGCAATTCGGTTTTTTTTTTTTTTTTTTACAGTTTTACCGTCGGCAGACTATTGTGAACGATCAGCTGATCGCTAACAGTAGTCCGCCGCCGGGTGATCAGCTGATCACTAACAGTAGCCGGCCACCGGGTGATCAGTCGATCACTGACAGTAGCCGGCCGCCGGGTGATCAGCCGATCAGTCACAGTAGCCGGCCGCCGGGTGATCAGCTGATCGTTCGGTCGCCGACAATGTGTTCGGGGGGCGGGAGCGGGGGGCGGAGTGCGGTGGGTGGAGCCGAGCAGGGCCATGGCTGAGGATGTCAGTGCCGCGGGGACTGCATCGCTGGGGGACAGGTGAGTGTGTGTGTGTGTGTGTGTGTGTGTGCGTGCGATTGTGTGTGTGTATACATACAGAGTGTGGGGAGGGGGCGGAGCCGAGCAGGGAAGTGTCGGGCTCCCGGCACACGTAACCAGGGTTCCTTGGTTACCCGATGTGTACCCTGGTTACGGGTGGAGGGAGCCAGAGAGAGCATGCGCAGTTAAATCCAAAGGATTCCGCTGCTCAAAAAAACGTTACATGCTGCGTTCCTTCAGCCCGACGCAGCGTCAAAATAACGACGCTGCGTCATCCAGCGGACGCAACGCTGACACTTGCGTTACAGTGCGTCATCCATACAAGTCTATGGAGAATAGCGCAGTGCGTTAACGGACTGCGCTATTCTCCATAGTGACGGACTCCGCTGAACGCAAGTGTGAAACTAGCCTTAACAAGCTGTACATACAGCGCCATCTGCTGTCCACTCAGTATATTCCCCAGCATAAGCCTACAGCTGATGTGAACTCAAACAGAAGTGAGCGTCTATAAACCGATTTACTGCAGTATAGTCTGGATTACTGGATTATTGAAAGGGTATTTCATGTAGGAAGCTTTGTCATTGTTTAATAGTACCAAAAAGGAAAAGAACAGGACCAATTGCTATACCAATGTTATTCAACTACTGAAAAAAATGCAGTGTATTCAAAACATCTCACAGTATGGCGTATGAGCCTGACATATAGAAATCACCAAACTTACTACCTTGGCTGCTGTCAGTGAGGTTACTAATGGCCATCTGAATGTTCTACCATGCTGAATGCACTTGAGCAGCTATCTTTGCAAACACCGACCACCTCCTTCCCAATGGTGTTCAATGGAAGACAAATCAAAAAATGCTGCTGGCCATGGTAGCACATTCAAATATTATAGCAAATCCCAAGCACACAAATGGAGATGACACAAAGATAATGCAAATGGGATTTATTTAGACTAGCTGCAGAAAGAATCGCCACTACCAAGACAGAGCAAAACCAACGTTTCGGCCGGTGTAGGCCTTTATCAAGGATTTGCCAATAGCCAGGGAGGTGTAGATAAGAGATAAGATAGAGGAAAAATTGCCTTAGGACAGCCAGGAGTGGGGACAGGGTCCCAGAGGACAAGGGTGTCAGCAGGGCAGTGTGCCCTGCTTGGGATTTGCTATAATATTTGAATTCCCTATTTCCCTTTAGCACCTCTCCACTTGTATATAGTTGAGCCCAGCTTTATTCCTCCAGTCAATGGTAGCACATTCAGGCTAAGTAGGTTGCTCATGGCCCGTGGTACTCTTTGAGAGATGGCCGTATCACTGGTTTCATGACCAAGTCAATGTAGTACCGAGTTGTTAGTGCACCTGGAATGAAAACTACATATGCCACCAGAAACAAAAATCCTCGAAGAAATGAAGAGTGGTGCAAACTATCAAAAAAACGTTTCCATGACATTTGGCTAAGAACCAGACTGTCAAGCTACCACTAGGGGGTTCTGGGAATCGGGTAGAAAGAGAACTCCTGAGTGCAGTTAGACAGAAGCCCACTAGAGGTCGCTAACACAAGAGCAGGGATAGTCGATCAGTCAGGGTCTCTGCCAGAATGTCACGTCTGAACCGAAGAGAAAACAAGCAAAAGTCCAAGAACAGAGTCGAAGTTGGACACCAGGAGAGCAAGTAAGCAGAGGGGAGGGAGTGGAGGACACGGAACAGGACCGGAGTCTGGAGGACAAGGAGGAATGGCGGTAAGGTCGGGAAGGAGGGACACAGGTCAGGCTGAACAGTACTGGGTAGCAGGACAAGAAACAGAGAACTTCTCCCAGGAACAGTGCACACAGCAGAGCCAGAAATATTACTGGTGGCGTCCTGGAGGTAACAGCACCAAGATAAAGTTCAATGGCAGTGGAGAGGTGAGTGAGATCATCCTGTGACGCTGCGTATTCATTAGCATGATAGCACGCCCACAGGGGCGTACTAACACGCCTATGGGGGCGACTGGAAAGGGGAACTAACGCCCAGGGGACTAGTCCCCTCGCTCATTAGCATACGGTAAAAGAACTTTTGAAATAGTTTTTCTAAAGATCTCTTTATCTATGCTAGTGTATACAGGGACGGTTAGGCAGGGAATAGCAGTATACACCCAGAACTGCTCATGGTTCTGGGTGCATATTGGACCTGACAAGTTCTCTTTAATCATGACACAGATATCCAGGTACAGGTGCTCCATTGGCATTATGCCACCACTGTCAAAAGCATGGGGCAAAGGAAGATAGCAATGGAGGATGGAATCGAGATCTATCCTCTACAGAGATTAGTTCTGCTTTTGTCTTAAATGCAACTTTAACAGGAGATTAGTCTGGAGGTAATGTCAGTAATGCCATAAAGAGGCTTTCATGAGAGAATGTGAGAGTAGACCAGAAGCTGTTTTTCAACAATACACCAGGCTACCTGATGTTCATGCTACTGTGAGTAGAATACATGGCCTGCAGCGTCTCTGGACTTGTCTCCCATCAAGTACATCTGGGACGTCATTGGTCGGCAATTGCAAAGGGAACAAATAAGTATATGATATAAATGTGTATATTCTTGAATATTTGGAATAGGAAATATATAAATGACATTAAATATGATTAAAAAGATACTCAAGGTCCCGAGTCTTCTAGTTGAATAAGGGCTTGTGTAGACAGCCATAGATCCTCTCATTTGAGTGAATCGGATCGATTATTGAAAGGACACTGATCAGAATTTGACCAGAGTGCTAGAAAAGTGTGCTCTGATTATCTTAGATGAGGACAATATGTAGAATTTTTTTTGGACTGCTCTCAGATGTCATCCAAGTGCAGTCCAAAGTGTTCCACACACTCATTGACTTGCTGTTATGCACATAAGTATTCCAACATGGGCAAAAGGGAAATAAAGTCTGTCTCGATGGAGCCACACCTGCACCCTACTGGTTCCTATATAATAATAATTTTATTCATTTATATAGCACTATTAATTCCACAGCGCTTTACATACATTGGCAACACTGTCCCCATTGGGGCTCACAATCTAGAGTCCCTATCTGTATGTCTTTGGAGTGTGGGAGGAAACCGGAGTACCCAGAAGAAACCCACACAAACACGGGGAGAACATACAAACTCCTTGCAGATGGTGTCCTTGGTGGGATTTGAACCCAGGACCCCAGCGCTGCAAGACTGCAGTGCTAACCACTGAGCTACTGTGCCGCCCAAAGACTAGTATCCCTAGCTGTACAGCCCCTAATAATTCTTGTACAGGCTGCAAGATCCCTTGCCACAGCACTAGAAACCCACAACTCAGATGTGATGCCCTGGCCTATCAGGTCGTCACAGGGTATTGTGCAATCTGCCCTCCCGCACAGTATCCACCTCCTCCTTGGTTAACGGATCCCAGTCCTCCGGTGTTGTTAACAGCTAGTCCAATTAAAATCCTAGGAACACTTCCCACTTGAACCTACCAGACACACCATTGGGAGGCCTGAAGGGAATAGGGCCGCCCACATGGGGGGTTTGTGAGGAGAAAGTGAGGACAGTGGGAGCTGAGAGTTGAGAGTTTGGAGAGTGAAGGGAATCGAGTGGCCGCGCGACCCCCGGGTCCGGAGACCCCTTGAGCCACCACGGATCCGGATCAGAGCGGTTGGAGCAGCCCGGCTGCTCGCTCGGGGGCGATACACAGACCTGTCTGCCTAAAAGGCCATCAAATTGTTCCTGGTACTTTCTGATGAACTAGAGGGAAAATTGCTAAGCACTATAAACCAAAATAAAAGTGTGCAGACATAGGTAGAGTCCCAAGATGTAGAAGCATTAAACACCTGAACAAGCAGACAAAGGAGAAATAATAATTACAAGTAAAGGTACCGTCACACTAAACAATTTAACAGCGATCCCAACAACGATACAACCTGATAGGGATCGCTGGTAAGTTGCTAGGAGGTTGCTGGTGAGAGGTCACACAGTCAGATGCTCCAGCGATCCCACCAGCAACCTGACCTGGCAGGGATCGCTGGAGCATCGCTACACGGGTTGCTGGTGAGCTGTCACCAGCAACCAGTGACCAACCCCCAGCCAGCAGCGACGCACTGAAGCGATGCTGCGCTTGGTAACTAAGGTAAATATCGGGTAACCAACCCGATATTTACCTTGGTTACCAGCGCACGCAGCTACACGTGCAGAGAGCAGGGAGCAGCGCACACCGCTTAGCGCTGGCTCCCTACTCTCATAGTTACAGCACACATCGGGTTAATTACCCGATGTGTGCTGCAGCTACATGTGCACAGAGCAGGAGCCGCGCACACTACTTAGCGCTGGCTCCCTGCTCTCCTAGCTACAGTATACATCGGGTTAATTACCCGATGTGTACTCTGCTAAACGTGCAAGGAGCAGGAGCCGGCACTGACAGTGAGAGTGGCGGAGGCTGGTAACGAAGGTAAATATCGGGTAACCAAGGACAGGGCTTCTTGGTTACCTGATGTTTACCGTGGATACCAGTGTCCGCAGAAGCCGGCTCCTGCTGCCTGCCCATTTAGTTGTTGCTGTCTCGCTGTCACACACAGCGATCTGTGCTTCACAGCGGGACAGCAACAACTAAAAAATGGTCCAGGCCATTCAGCAACAACCAACGACCTCACAGCAGGGGCCGGGTTGTTGCTGGATGTCACACACAGCAACATCACTAGCAACATCGCTGGTACGTCACAAAAGTTGTCCATCAGCAGCGATGTTGCTAGCGATGTTGCTTAGTGTGACGGGGCCTTAAAGGCCCCTTTACACACTGCAACATTGCAAACAACATCGCTGTAACGTCACCAGTTTTGTGACGTAATAGCGACCTCCCCAGCGACATTGCAGTGTGTGAAACACATCAGCGACCTGGCCCCTGCTGTGAAGTTGCTGATCGCTACAAATAGTTCAGGACCATTCTTTGGTCCTTTGTTTCCCGCTGTGCAGCATGATCGCTAGAAAGTCTCAGTGTGTAAAGGGGCCTTTACAACGACTTTGTTAGTGACGTCCCTTTCAAAAAGCTGCTTTACAATGTCCCCAATGACTAGCTAGGTCGTTCTGCAGGTCCCGATCGCTGTTGAGTCATTTTCCAGGTTTGCCTGTTTGACAGCTCACTAGGAACACACCAGAGACTTTGTAGCGATCCCGGCCAGGTTGGGATCGCTGGTGGGATCGCTAGAAAGTCTCAGTGTGTAAAGGGGCCTTAAGGGTAAACTCCTTATACCCTAACAGAAAACAAAAGATAAGTGTAGGAAATTGAAATAAGAAAAAAACAGAGAAAATCCCTTAGCTGCAGGGCTGGAACTCCTCAGCAGTAATCTGTCGCGGGCGGAGGAGGGGACGCCGCGCTCTCCCACCGCTGCTCGGGTCCGGCTGCCACGGCTGCTGTGGCCTGCTGCTGCTCGGTGGCTCGAGCGATGGGCCGGATCCCGGGGACTCTAGCGGCGCTCCTCGCCCATGAGTGAAAGGGGGGTTTGTTGGGTGTGGGGATTGTTTATTGTCCGTGACGCCACCCACGGTTGTGGTGATTTGTAGCACCACCGCTGCTCAATATGGGGATCCCGGGAGTGGTGATGCGGAGCAGCCAGGTGTTGTGTTGCCCCTCCGTGGGTAGGGGTTGGTGATCCCGGTGCCCAGTGATGGTGTGGAAGGTGCAGGGCCTGGTGGGCGCAGGGACGCGGGGGCAGCGCTGTGCCTTGCGGCACTGTGGTACTCACTCAGCCTGAGACGTTGACACAGTTTTACGGTAAACCACATGGCTGGAAAGATGGTTCCCACGGACGGCTGCACTTGCTCTCCCAGTAGGTAACGGTGATGTCCCTCTGACCTGCACCTAGTGTTTCTGTGTTGGTAGCGATGGGTTCCCACCGGTAACCCGCTCCCCGGCTTGGATATGGGCCGGAGGAGCCCTGCTTTGCCCGCAGACGCTGGCCCTGAGGAACTGGTGCCCTGGCGGTGGCGGTGTTCCTCCTTAATGGTTGGACTTTAGCCTTCAGTCGGGACTTGGTTGTTGGGGGATCGACGTCCCCTTCACTGACGGATTTGGCAAATTATGGCGACTCCTAGCCTTGCCGGGGTCCGAGAGGCCCCTGCCCTGGTGCTGACTGTCCTTCGTATACTGCTCCAGACCGCCGGGCCACTACCCGTCCGTGGTCCTTCCAGCAACCTCCGAGCAGTCCCCCTCCAGACGATCACCGCTGTTGCTGACCTTGCTGACCTGTCCTGCACTTAGCTGGGCTAACTTCAGGTCTTTCTACGCTCACTTTTGCTCTTTTCTTCTTTGCTCCACTACCACTTCACTTTCACTTAGCTCCTGTACCTCTTCCTTCCACTTTCACTTCCCTCACTGTTCTGCCTGGTTCTTCCCGCCTCCAGGGCTGTGTACTCCTCGGTGGGCGGAGCCAACCGCCTGGCCCACCCCCTGGTGTGAACATCAGCCCCTGGAGGAAGGCAACAAGGATTTGAGTAGCTTTGATGTTCCTAACTGGGATGTAGGGTGTGGTGGTGTGATGACCTGTGACCCCTGGCTTGCCCAGGGTGTCACATTCCCCCTTAGCAAAATGCAGACCGTCCGCGGGCTGCCCGTCCAACACCGGTTTTATTTTCTGTAAAGTATAAAAAGTAAACACATAAAGCATAACATAAAGCTACAGGTCGGCCCGCCGGGGCGGGCATGCTGGGTATCGCTACTGGTTGCGGTGACAGCGGACCTAGTGGCGGGGTCACGGCCTCCGAGACGGGTGGCGAAGAAGGCAGCGGAGGGAGAGGGCTTGGACTGGGTCCCTCAGCCGCAGCGACCGGTCCCTCGGGGACATAGGGGCGTGGGTCACTCACCCTCCCTTCCTCCGCTTCCTCCTCGCGTCTCCGCACGGTGGCTATAACGTCCGCCATGTCGGTCTCCCACTCCTCCAAGAGGAGCTGCATCTTGACCTGCAGCCTTAGGTGGAACTGTGCGGTCCGGATTTCCACCCACGCTGCGGTTCCCGGCGCGGGGGCCACGGTGTTTCGGGACGGCATCCACATAACGACTTCTTCTTCCAGGAACGGAGTGACTGCAGAGTCCTGGCGTCCCTGCTTTTATAGCTGCGGTTACATGCCGCCAGCCGCCATCGCGTCCCCCTTAGCTTCTTTCCGGCCCCTCCTTTATTGGGGCGGAGTTTTGGCCTTCGCGCCTCTGCTACTCGAGAAGACGCTCGAGCGGGAACTTTTCACGCCAAAGATGGCGACTTCTGGAAATTTTCAGCCGGATACCTCCGGCGGTTACAAGGCGCACCTCTACCCAACGGCAGAGCGGTAAGATCCTGTTCGTGACGCCAAGTTGTCGCGGGCGGAGGAGGGGACGCCGCGCTCTCCCACCGCTGCTCAGGTCCGGCTGCCGCGGCTGCTGCGGCCTGCTGCTGCTCGGTGGCTCGAGCGATGGGCCGGATCCCGGGGACTCTAGCGGCGCTCCTCGCCCGTGAGTGAAAGGGGGGTTTGTTGGGTGTGGGGATTGTTTATTGTCCGTGACGCCACCCACGGTTGTGGTGATTTGTAGCACCACCGCTGCTCAATATGGGGATCCCGGGAGTGGTGATGCGGAGCAGCCAGGTGTTGTGTTGCCCCTCCGTGGGTAGGGGTTGGTGATCCCGGGGCCCATTGATGGTGTGGAAGGTGCAGGGCCTGGTGGGCGCAGGGACGCGAGGGCAGCGCTGTGCCTTGCGGCACTGTGGTACTCACTCAGCCTGAGACGTTGACACAGTTTTACGGTAAACCACACGGCTGGAAAGTAGGTTCCCACGGACGGCTGCACTTGCTCTCCCAGTAGGTAACGGTGATGTCGCTCTGACCTGCACCTAGTGTTTCTGTGTTGGTAACGATGGGTTCCCACCGGTAACCCGCTCCCCGGCTTGGATATGGGCCGGAGGAGCCCTGCTTTGCTCGCAGACGCTGGCCCTGAGGAACTGGTGCCCTGGCGGTGGCGGTGTTCCTCCTTAATGGTTGGACTTTTGCCTTCAGTCGGGACTTGGTTGTTGGGGGATCGACGTCCCCTCCACTGACGGATTTGGCAAATTATGGTGACTCCTAGCCTTGCCGGGGTCCGAGAGGCCCCTGCCCTGGTGCTGACTGTCCTTCGTATACTGCTCCAGACCGCCGGGCCACTACCCGTCCGTGGTCCTTCCAGCAACCTCCGAGCAGTCCCCCTCCAGACGATCACCGCTGTTGCTGACCTTGCTGACCTGTCCTGCACTTAGCTGGGCTAACTTCAGGTCTTTCTACGCTCACTTTTGCTCTTTTCTTCTTTGCTCCACTACCACTTCGCTTTCACTTAGCTCCTGTACCACTTCCTTCCACTTTCACTTCCCTCACTGTTCTGCCTGGTTCTTCCCGCCTCCAGGGCTGTGTACTCCTCGGTGGGCGGAGCCAACCGCCTGGCCCACCCCCTGGTGTGAACATCAGCCCCTGGAGGAAGGCAACAAGGATTTGAGTAGCTTTGATGTTCCTAACTGGGATGTAGGGTGTGGTGGTGTGATGACCTGTGACCCCTGGCTTGCCCAGGGTGTCACATTCCCCCTTAGCAAAATGCAGACCGTCCGCGGGCTGCCCGTCCAACACCGGTTTTATTTTCTGTAAAGTATAAAAAGTAAACACATAAAGCATAACATCATCCCACAACGGGAGGTACATTTCGTAAACGTTACTAAACGGTTTTACGGGTCCGGTTTCCGCTCTCTCCCACCCAAGCAACCTGGCCCTGATGCTGCCCCTAAAGCCCAGGCAACACCCCTTGACCCACAGTCCAGCACAAGTTACCCGAGCGGGATCTGTCCTTCCCCTCCAGAGGGTAGCCACCGGTTCCTTTGGTGGCTGGGCCCCAGCCTGCTCTGCTGAGGGCCTCCCTCCAACCTGCCTCTCTGGAGGCGGCATTGCAGAAACGGTACGGTAAAACAACATATTCACAAGCCACTTAACGTTTGTGGTTGCCCTGCAAGTTCACGGGCTTGTCCATGGATAGTTCCCATGCTAACTTTTTAAACGGTCCCCACGGGGACAACGGTGCCGGCTCCGGCCAGTTCAATCACTGTAAATCTGGTGAAGTACACGGTAATCATCATTTTTCTTATCATCACTTTAAACTTTCAAACTTTTTCAACAAACACAAAGGTGGTCCCAACGGGGACTGGACAACGGTGCCCCGCTGCCCTACTCCGGTTCTCCGGCTTCATCCGAGGGAGGGGGTGCAGGACTCACTCTGCTCTCCTGGCTGCCCCGCAGTTTGGCATCTAGGGCAAACCACCCCCTCTCTCCGCAGTGCCGGGTATACTGGACAATGTCTCCCGGCATTAGGTTGCGGCCGGGATGCTCTTCAGGCAGGTGGGCATTCACATCCCGCCGGGCTACAAACACTTCGGCCTCCAGGCCCGGTTCATAAATAAACCCGTAGCCCCGGCGGACATCAAACCGCCTCACCTGCCCCTCGTACAGCGGACCCCGGACACGGAAAGTGGCCTGGCGGAGATTCTCCTTTTCCCTGATAGCTCGGGCCACCAGCTCAGCCTTCTTCCTCTCTCTCTCTCCGATCTCCAGGCCCAGCGGTACCGGCTCCCTGTCCCAATACGGCGCTGCTGTGAGCTCCGGCGCACGGGTCGGGCCCCGCGGGACATCCTGGACGTTTCCCACTGTCAGGAATCTGGGCGGCGTGTCCCGCGGTGTCTTGGCCTTGGGCGCTGCCTTACAGCAACAACCCGGCGCTACCTCAGCCGAGGTGTGGGGGATGGGCACAGGGGCTTTCCGCGGCTTGGCCTTCGGCTCGGAACGTGTCATCGGCTCCGGCTCGGGGAACTTTTCAGGGGCTGCCTCCGGTGCAGACTTCGGGGCCTTCCACGGCAACACCTCCAGCTTGCTACGGGCTCCGGCTACAGGTCGGCCCGCCGGGGCGGGCATGCTGGGTATCGCTACTGGTTGCGGTGACAGCGGACCTAGTGGCGGGGTCACGGCCTCCGAGACGGGTGGCGAAGAAGGCAGCGGAGGGAGAGGGCTTGGACTGGGTCCCTCAGCCGCAGCGACCGGTCCCTCGGGGACATAGGGGCGTGGGTCACTCACCCTCCCATCCTCCGCTTCCTCCTCGCGTCTCCGCACGGTGGCTATAATGTCCGCCATGTCGGTCTCCCACTCCTCCAAGAGGAGCTGCATCTTGACCTGCAGCCTTAGGTGGAACTGTGCGGTCCGGATTTCCACCCACGCTGCGGTTCCCGGCGCGGGGGCCACGGTGTTTCGGGACGGCATCCACATAACGACTTCTTCCAGGAACGGAGTGACTGCAGAGTCCTGGCGTCCCTGCTTTTATAGCTGCGGTTACATGCCGCCAGCCGCCATCGTGTCCCCCTTAGCTTCTTTCCGGCCCCTCCTTTATTGGGGCGGAGTTTTGGCCTTCGCGCCTCTGCTACTTGAGAAGACGCTCGAGCGGGAACTTTTCGCGCCAAAGATGGCGACTTCTGGAAATTTTCAGCCGGATACCTCCGGCGGTTACAAGGCGCACCTCTACCCAACGGCAGAGCGGTAAGATCCTGTTCGTGACGCCAAGTTGTCGCGGGCGGAGGAGGGGACGCCGCGCTCTCCCACCGCTGCTCGGGTCCAGCTGCCGCGGCTGCTGCGGCCTGCTGCTGCTCGGTGGCTCGAGCGATGGGCCGGATCCCGGGGACTCTAGTGGCGCTCCTCGCCCGTGAGTGAAAGGGGGGTTTATTGGGTGTGGGGATTGTTTATTGTCCGTGACGCCACTCACGGTTGTGGTGATTTGTAGCACCACCGCTGCTCAATATGGGGATCCCGGGAGTGGTGATGCGGAGCAGCCAGGTGTTGTGTTGCCCCTCCGTGGGTAGGGGTTGGTGATCCCGGGGCCCATTGATGGTGTGGAAGGTGCAGGGCCTGGTGGGCGCAGGGACGCGAGGGCAGCGCTGTGCCTTGCGGCACTGTGGTACTCACTCAGCCTGAGACGTTGACACAGTTTTACGGTAAACCACACGGCTGGAAAGTAGGTTCCCACGGACGGCTGCACTTGCTCTCCCAGTAGGTAACGGTGATGTCGCTCTGACCTGCACCTAGTGTTTCTGTGTTGGTAGCGATGGGTTCCCACCGGTAACCCGCTCCCCGGCTTGGATATGGGCCGGAGGAGCCCTGCTTTGCTTGCAGACGCTGGCCCTGAGGAACTGGTGCCCTGGCGGTGGCGGTGTTCCTCCTTAATGGTTGGACTTTTGCCTTCAGTCGGGACTTGGTTGTTGGGGGATCGACGTCCCCTTCACTGATGGATTTGGCAAATTATGGCGACTCCTAGCCTTGCCGGGGTCCGAGAGGCCCCTGCCCTGGTGCTGACTGTCCTTCGTATACTGCTCCAGACCGCCGGGCCACTACCCGTCCGCGGTCCTTCCAGCAACCTCCAAGCAGTCCCCCTCCAGACGATCACCGCTGTTGCTGACCTTGCTGACCTGTCCTGCACTTAGCTGGACTAACTTCAGGTCTTTCTACGCTCACTTTTGCTCTTTTCTTCTTTGCTCCACTACCACTTCACTTTCACTTAGCTCCTCTACCACTTCCTTCCACTTTCACTTCCCTCACTGTTCTGCCTGGTTCTTCCCACCTCCAGGGCTATGTACTCCTCGGTGGGCGGAGCCAACCGCCTGGCCCACCCCCTGGTGTGAACATCAGCCCCTGGAGGAAGGCAACAAGGATTTGAGTAGCTTTGATGTTCCTAACTGGGATGTAGGGTGTGGTGGTGTGATGACCTGTGACCCCTGGCTTGCCCAGGGCGTCACAAATCCAAATAGGAATACAACCAGCAGAGAAGGCTAGTATCAGAAGGGTATAAATAACCCCATCCAGGATGTGATAGAGAAAGTAAGCAAGTGAGAACACCTGATAAGCACAAACCAAAAGAATAAAAGAAAAGGTAAAAGACAAATCAACAATTTGACAGGATCTGGCCAGTCTGTGGCTCGCAGGTAAGGAACCTGACCAGGCAGCACATGGTCACTGGATTGATTCCCAAACCCTAGGAATGACTTTACAAGAATCACATCCTCCGATGTTACTGTTGAAACTCTCTCACTAGGCAATCCACATGAAGATCCTCCACATTAACCCAGGAGCTATCATCTGGACCATAACCATTCCACTTGATAAGATACTGCAAGTGGCATCTGACACACCTGGAGCCCAGAATTCGTTCCACCTCATATTTTCAATCCTCCTTCAAATCCTCCTTAATTATGTCCTGAGCACCAGGGGTCAGGATTAGAAGTTTAACCGTCAAAAGATTCAATATTTTAATAATCTTATAAGGACCTAAAGATTTGGAAGAAAATATCTTGGATGATACTTTTTTAAGACAATCACACAAACTCATCAACCCTTAAGATAGTAGTTCTCCTATGTCTCCGTTTCACACTTTTCTCAGCCTGGTCACTAGTCACTAATAGACCCTTTTTGACCTCCCTCCAAACTTTAATCAATTAGGAAGAACATTGCTCCTCCTCTGGCACAGAGGACTGCAAGCCTAAAAAATTCTCAAAAAAGAATTTCATTTCCCACAACAAAAAAAGGGTGAAGTCCCAGTAGCCATAGAGGTATGATTATTTATAGTAAACTCAGCAAGGGGCAGAAATTTCACCCTGATTAGATGAAACAAAACATCTCATATACTGTTCTACCTCTTGGTTCATCCTCTCTGTCTGCCCATTATTCTCGGGATGAAAACCTGAGGAAAATGACAGTTTAATACCCAATCTGTAGCAAAAGCTACTCCAAAAGCTAGAAAAAACTGAATCCCTGTATCGGAAATCATGTTCTTGGGAACACCATTTAATTTAACGATATGAGAAATTAACAACCTAGCTAAACTCTTTGCCATGGAAAACTTTTGAAGTGAAAGTTAATAAACCATCTTGCTGAAATGGTCCACCACCCTCACAAAAATATTACCACCAAAATTAGCCAAATCAGTGACAAAGTCCATGAACAAGGCTGTGACGGGACCTTGTGAGGAAAGAGATAACCTGCTGGGTACTGCCTAGAGGCTTTAGCCCTGGCACAAACTGCATTTACGGACATACACATCAACATCCTTACGAGCATTCTGCCAACAAAAGAACCTGAAAAGAGATTTCCAAGTGGCAGAAGAACCTGGATGCCCAACCAAAACAGTATCACACATTTTACTCACAAAATCTGTGCGTAGAGAGGATGGTACATAAAGCTTGGTCAGGGACAAGCCATCTGGCACACTATCCCGAGGATCTTAAATGCGCTGTCTAAGATCTATTTCAAGAGCACCAACCACCACCCTTTCACTAAGAATCTTGAGAGGATTTTTGTCACTCAATTCTGGAACAAAGCTACGACACAAATAATTAGCCTTAACATTCTTAGATCCAGGGAGATAATTCACATTAAAGCAATGCCGGCAAAAAAAAGGCCGACTAGGCCTGTTTAGTGTTTAAGCATTTGGTGTCAACATACAGTAGGTTTTTATGATCAGTCAAAGCCGTTATCTTATGTCTAACCTCCCGTCCAACCAAGGTCTTCATTACTCAAAGGCTCTTTTAACCGGCAGAAGTTCATAGTCACCTAGTCACATAGTTGAACTCATCTTGAGAGAACTTCTGATAAAAAAAGCTCAGGGAAGGAAGGTACCCATCTTTTCTTTGCAAATGAACAGCCCCCATTTCTATCGAAAAAGCATCTACCTTGACCACAAAAAGCAGTTCGACCTGAAGTTGATTGAGAACAGGAGCCTTGAAGCAGTATTGAAGGCAGAGAAGGCCTTTATGGCCTCTGTAGACCAGTTGGAATTTTTTTTCGCCTTTTTGGTTATATCATTTAGAGGCTTGACTATGACCAAGACATTTTTAATGAACTTCTGATAATAATTTGCAAAGCCTAAGAACCTCTGCAATACTGTAAGTTTACTTGGTTGCACCCAATAAAGGACGACCTGTACCTTAACAGGATCCATCTGAAACCCTGATCCAGAGACCAAATGTCCTAAGAAGTATACCTGTAGAGCCTGAAATTGACATTTCTCTAGTTTAACAAATAAATGGTTGCCACATGAAATTGAAAAGACCTGTCAAAAATGCTTATGGTACTCCTCTCGTGAATCTGAATAAATCAATATGTCATCCAAATAAATAATGAGAAATCTACACAACAGGGAGTAAAAAAAATGTCTTTTTGAAGTTTTGTAAAACTGCTGGAGCATTGGTTCACCCAAACGGCATCACTGAATTTTCAAGATGACCTTCAGGCGTATTGAAAGTGGTTTTCCACTTGTCATTTAGCTCCAGCTAGTTGATTAAACAAATGAAGAATAAGGGGTAAAGGATAAGGATTATGGATCGTGATGTTACTGTGTTTTTCCAAATATAAGACCACCCCCATAAATAAGCTTTAGCAGGAATCATCATAGTATCATAGTTTTTAAAGTTGAAGGGAGACTCTAAGGGGCACTTTGCACACTACGACATCGCAAGCCGATGCTTGCGATGCCGAGTGCTATAGTCCCCGCCCCTGTCGCAGCTGCGATATCATGGTGATAGCTGGCGTAGCGAACATTATCGCTACGCCAGCTTCACATGCACTCACCTGCCCTGCGACGTTGCTCTGGCCGGCGACCCGCCTCCTTATTAAGGGGGCGGGTCGTGCGGCATCATAACGACGTCACACGGCAGGCGGCCAATAGAAGCGGCGGGGCGGAGACGTAAACATCCCGCCCACCTCATTCCTTCCGCATAGCTGGCATGAGCCGCAGGACGCAGGTAGGAGATGTTCCTCGCTCCTGCGGCTTCACACACAGCGATGTGTGCTGCCGCTGGAAAGAGGAACAACATCGTAACATCGGTCATTTCCAAATTATGAAAATGACTGACGCTACACCGCTGATACGATTTGGACTTTTTTGCGCTCCTTAATCGTATCAAAAAGGATTTACACAGTACGATATCGACTGCAACGCCGGATGTGCGTCACTCTCGATTTGACCCCACTGACATCGCACCTGCGATGTCGTAGCATGCAAAGTGCCCCTTAGTCCATCTAGTTCAACCCGTAGCCTAACATCTTGATCCAGAGGAAGGCAAAAAAAAACAAAAAAAAAAACAATGTGGCAAACAAGCTCCAATGGGGAAAAAAATTCCTTCCTGACTCCACATCCGGCAATCAGACTAGATCCCTGGATCAACATCCTGTCATAAAATCTAATATACATAACTGGTAATATTAAATTTTTCAAGAAAGGCATCCAGGCTCTGCTTAAATGTTAGTAGTGAATCACTCATTACAACATCATGCGGCAGAGAGTTCCATAGTCTCACTGCTCGTACAGTAAAGAATCCTCGTCTGTGATTATGATTAAACCTTCTTTCCTCAAGACGTAGCGGATGCCCCCGTGTTCCAGTCGCAGGCCTAGGTGTAAAAAGATCTTTGGAAAGGTCTCTGTACTGTCCCCTCATATATTTATACATTGTGATTAGATCCCCCCTAAGCCTTCGTTTTTCCAAACTAAATAACCCCAAGTTTAATAACCTGTCTTGGTATTGCAGCCCACCCATTCCTCTAATAATCTTGGTCGCTCTTCTCTGCACCCTCTCCAGTTCAGCTATGTCCTTCTTATACAGTCATATGAAAAAGTTTCGGCACCCCTATTAATGTTAACCTTTTTTCTTTATAACAATTTGGGTTTTTGCAACAGCTATTTCAGTTTCATATATCTAATAACTGATGGACTGAGTAATATTTCTGGATTGAAATGAGGTTTATTGTACTAACAGAAAATGTGCAATCCGCATTTAAACAAAATTTGACCGGTGCAAAAGTATGGGCACCCTTATCAATTTCTTGATTTGAACACTCCTAACTACTTTTTACTGACTTACTAAGGCTATGTGCACACTGGGAAATGGAATTTTCTTGAGAAAATTCCGCATGCTCTCGAAGATTACCGCACCCGCGGTAAAAAACCGCGGGAAACCGCACCCGAAAACCGCATGCGGTTTGCCGCGGTTTGCTGCGGTTTTACCGCGGTATTATTCGCGGTATTGCCGCGGTTTTGCCGCGTGCGGGTTGGGATGTGCTTTATTGCATTCAATGCAATAAAGCACATTGAAAAAAAAAAAAAAAAAAGTCATTTAATTCTGAGATAGTAGATAGACAGAAGAATAGATAGAGGGATAGATAGACAGACAGATAGATAGATAGATAGATGACAGATCGCTGCATTTCCCACGGTCGGCAGTGAGTTCACATTACCGGCCGTGGGAAATGACCGGTAATTACCTCTGCTGTCTGCTGCTTTCATTCAGCGCTGTGTCTGTGACAGTCGCGGCTGGATGGAAGCAGCGCAGGACCTGTGGATTACGCCGGAGCGGTGGATTACGCCGGAGCTTTGGTGCGGGAGGGGTTAATAAAATGGTGAACGAGGCTTGTTTGTTTTATTTAAAATAAAGGATTTTTCGGTGTCTGTGTTTTTTTCACTTTACTTACGGGTTGATCATGTCAGCTGTCACATAGACGCTGCCATGATCAAGCCTGGAGTTAATGGCGGTGGTCCCCCACCACCATTAACCCCTTGTATTACCTTGCTGCCACTGCTACACGGTGGCAAGAAGAGCCGGGGACACTCCGGTAGTGCCGCATAATGCATGCGACAGTGCCGGGGCAGCTGCGGCTGATATTCTCAGCTGCCGGAGGGGGAGTGAGGCGGGGGACATTAACCCTGCCCCTCTCCCTCCCCAGCCTGAGAATACCGGGCCGCCGCTGTGTGCTTACCTCGGCTGGAAGGTAAATATGCAGTGGAGCCCACGTTCTTTGTTTTCTATATTTCCGTTTTCTTTCTATGTGTGTTCTATGTCTGTGATGTGTTCTGTGTCTGATGTGTGTGTGTGTTTACTCTCTGCACGGCTTCCTCTTCCTGTAATGACATCACTTCCCTGCAAACCGCAGACAAGCGATGTACATTACCGGAGGTAAACCGCGAAATACCGCAGGGAATAACGCAGGAAAACGCAGTGAATTTGCTGCCTGCGTTATTCCCTGCGGGCTTTCATGATTAACATTGGAGTCAATGGAGTGAAATCCCGCAGCGATGTGTGGAAAAGAAGTGACATGCACTTGTTTTTGCTGCGGGATTCCCGCAGCAAAACATGCAGCTGTCAAATTCCGCCCAGTGCGCACAGGATTTTTTTTCTCTATAGGATTTGCTGGTGATTCACTGCAGAGATGTTATGAACATTTTCTGCAGCGAAACATGCAGCAAATCCGCGGAAAATCCGCGGCAAAATCCGGTAAGTGCGCACATAGCCTAAAGCAGTAAATTGGTTTTGTAACCTCATTGTGCTTTGAACTTCATAGGCAGGTGTATCCAATCATGAGAAAAGGTATTTAAGGTGGCCACTTGCAAGTTGTTCTCCTATTTGAATCTCCTATGAAGAGGGGCATCATGGACTCCTCAAAACAACTCTCAAATGATCTGAAAACAAAGATTATTCAACATAGTTGTTCAAGGGAAGGAAACAAAAAGTTGTCTCAGAGATTTAAACTGTCAGTTTCCACTGTGAGGAACATAGTAAGGAAATGGAAGAACACAGGTACAGTTCTTGTTAAGCCCAAAAGTGGCAGGCCAAGAAAAATATCAGAAAGGCAGAGAAGAAGAATGGTGAGAACAGTCAAGGACAATCCACAGACCACCTCCAAAGACCTGCAGCTTCATCTTGCTGAAGATGGTGTCAATGTGCATTGGTCAACAATACAGCGCACGTTACACAAGGAGAAGCTGTATAGGAGAGTGATGCAAAAAAAGCCGTTTCTGCAAGCACGCCACAAACAGAGTCGCCTGAGGTATGCAAAAGCACATGTGGACAAACCAGTTACATTTTGGAAGAAGGTCCTGTGGACTGATGAAACAAAGATTGAGTTGTTTGGTCATACAAAAAGGCGTTATGCATGGAGGCAAAAAAACACGGCATTCCAAGAAAAGCACTTGCTACCCACAGTAAAATTTGGTGGAGGTTCCATCATGCTTTGGGGCTGTGTGGCCAATGCCGGCACTGGGACTCTTGTTAAAGTTGAGAGTCACATGGATTCAACTCAGTATCAGCAGATTCTTGACAATAATGTGCAAGAATCAGTGATGAAGTTGAAGTTACGCAGGGGATGGATATTTCAGCAAGACAATAATCCAAAACACTGCTCCAAATCTACTCAGGCATTCATGCAGAGGAACAATTACAATGTTCTGGAATGGCCATCCCAGTCCCCAGACCTGAATATCATTGAAAATCTGTGGGATGATTTGAAGCGGCTGTCCATGCTCGGCGACCATCAAACTTAACTGAACTGGAATTGTTTTGTAAACAGGAATGGTCAAATATACCTTCATCCAGGATCCAGGAACTCATTAAAAGCTACAGGAAGCGACTAGAGGCTGTTATTTTTGCAAAAGGAGGATCTACAAAATATTAATGTCACTGTTATGTTGAGGTGCCCATACTTTTGCACCGGTCTAATTTTGTTTCAATGCAGATTGCACATTTTCTTTTAGTACAATAAACCTCATTTCAATCCAGAAATATTACTCAGTCCATCAGTTATTAGATATATGAAACTGAAACAGCTGTTGCAAAAACCCAAATTGTTATAAAGAAAAAAGGTTAACATTAATAGGGGTGCCCAAACTTTTTCATATGACTGTATATCGGTGACCAGAATTGTACACAGTATTCTAAGTGCGGTCGCACTAGTGACTTGTACAGAGGTAGAACTATATTTTTTTCATGAACACTTATACCTCTTTTAATACATCCCATTATTTTATTAGCCCTGGCAGCAGTTGCCTGACACTGTCCACTAAAGTGAAGTTTACCATCCACCCATACACCCAAGTCTTTTTCTGTGTCTGTTTTACCCAGTGTTCTACAATTAAGTACATAATCATAAATGTTATTTCCTCTACCCAAGTGCATGACTTTACATTTATCTACATTAAACTTCAATTGCCACTTCTCAGCCCAATCCTCCAATTTACATGAATCTCCCTGTAATATAAAATTATCCTCCTCTGTATTGATTACCCTGCAGAGTTTAGTATCATCTGCAAATATTGAAATTCTACTCCGCATACCCCCAACAAGGTCATTAATAAATATGTTTAAAAGAAGCGGGCCCAATACTGACCCCTGTGGTACCCCACTATGAACTGAGACCCAGTCCGAGTACGTACCATTAATAACCACCCTTTGTTTCCTATCACTGAGACAGTTTTTAACCCAGTTACACATATTTTCCCCTATCCCCATTATTCTCATTTTATGTACCAACCTTTTGTGTGGCACCGTATCAAAAGCTTTTGAAAAGACCATATACACAACATCCACTGCATTTCCCTGGTCCAGGCTTGAACTTACCTCTTCATAGAAGCTGATCAAATTAGTTTGACAGGATCGATCCCTCATAAACCCATGTTGATACTCTGTCATAAGGTTATTTTTCTTGAGATACTCCAGTATAGCATCTCTCAAGAAACCCTCAAGGATTTTACCAACCGTAGAGGTTAAACTTACCGGCCTATAATTTCCCGGCTAAGTTTTTGTCCCCTTTTTGAATATTGGCACCACATTTGAATTTTCAGCATTTTCAGAGCAAGGCTTAAATATAAGCCCTACCCCGAAAATAAACCCTAGTCACGGTTCAATAATGAAGTGTCCATGAAGCTAAAAAAGTTAAAGAATACTGCAGGACACTTCATTGTAGAAAGAAGACACCACCAACAGAAAGAAGACATAAAAGATAACACCCCGTGATCATACTCACCAGACGCTGATTGGGAGGACCTGCAGTAGATCATACACCCACACACATCAGATCGCACATCCACAGACATCAGATCCCACACACACACAAAGATCAGATAGCACACCCACACACATCAGACCACACACACAATCACACATCAAATCGCACACACACTCACCAAACCGGTGATACCAATTGCTTCTGAGGGGCAATGGAGCGCAAGGACCTGTAGGGGGAACGCATAGAGTACCTGTGGGTGGAACTCATCAGTGTGTTCCATCGCAGAGTCCTCCATGCGTTCCACTGCACTGTGTCCCATCTTCCCCTACTGGCCGGAAGTGTTCTGTTCTTCGGGATGTGGTGAGTGACTAGTGAGTGTGTTTGTGTGTGTGCGATCTGATGTGTGATTTTGTGTGTGATCTGTTGTGTGCATCTGTGTGTGTATAAGTATGAGTGTGTGTGTGTGATCTGATGTGTGTATGTTAGTCTGCTGGCCAGAAGTAGGGAAAGATGGCTTGGAGTATATCTGCTGGGAGCACTGGCTGAGGATCACAGGAGGACCTAGGAGAGACGCAGGCACCTGGGGTCTGGTAAGTATGATTCTCCTGAGAAGAGGAGTGAGCTTTTCTGGGGGTAAACTTACCTCCAACCGTGTTTCCCGAAGAATAAGACCTTCCCCGAAAAGAAGCCTTAGCATTTTTTTCTGGCCAAAAAAGTATAAGTATTTATTAGTGATGAGCGAGTATGCTTGTTACTACTCGGTACTCGCACGAGTATCACTGTACTCGGGCTACTCGGCGGGGACCGAGTAATCTCGCGATACTCGTGCTGTACTCGTGGTCTTCATTCCTGCATGTTGGCGCTCTTTTGAGAGCCAGCCCTCATGCAGGGATTGGCTGGCAGACCACTGCAATGCCACAGCCCTGTTAGTTGTGGAATTACAGTGATTGGCCGGCCTGCACAGCGTGACCGAGCCTTTATACCGGCGGGCGCGCTGTGCTCTGCACACAGCCATCCAGACAGTCAGTGCAGGGAGAGTGTTGCTGCTTCAGGGAAAGGTTTGCGGCCCTTTATAGTTATTTCCGTAGCAGGGCTGCAAACAGTGTGACCAGAAGTCCTTCTCAGGACTATTATAGTTGTATACAGGCAGGCAGGGTATAGCCAGGTCGGAGTACAGTAGCAGAGTCCTTCTCAGGACTATTGTTGCTGTATACAGGCAGGGTATAGCCAGGTCGGAATACAGGCTAGTGACCAGAAGAGTCTTTGTCAGGATTATTGTAGCAGTATACAGGCAGGCAGGCAGGCATGCAGGGTATATAGCCATTCCTAGTGGTGACCGTATACCAGCCTTCATCATATCTGGGGCTGGTGTACACAGTCTAAAACAGTCCTGATAGTGTCAGACTTCTCAGCAATTGTCACTCCTAAAAACCTGTTAGGTTCTTAGTGCGTCCGTGCTTGCATTTAAAAACCGCACGTGTGTGCCTGTCGGTGGCAGTGTGACGTCCTGGGCAAGCCAGGGGTCACAGGTCATCACACCACCACACCCTACACCCCAGTTAGGAACATCAAAGCTAACCCAAAATCCTTGTTGCCTTCCTCCAGGGGCTGATGTTCACACCAGGGGGTGGGCCAGGCGGTTGGCTCCGCCCACCGAGGAGTTCACAGCTCTGGAGGCAGGAAGAACCAGGTAGTCAGCTCAGGGAAGAGCTTGAGAACAGAGTTCAGCTAGGGAAGTGAAGGAGTAAACAGCTAAGATGAGTTAAGGAAGTGGAAGTAGAAGGAAGTGAAGTGGTAGAGGAGCAAAATAGAAAACTGGAGAAAAGGAGTAAAAGTGAGAGTAGGAAAGCCTGAAGTTGGTCCAGCTGTGTGCAGGACAGAGTCAGCAAGGTCAGCAACGGCGGTGATTGTCCGGAGGGGTGACCGTTTGGAAGTTCCTGGAAGGACCGCGGACGGGTGGTGGCCCGGCGGTCTGGAGCAGTGTACAAAGGACAGTCAGCACCAGGGCAGGGGCCTCTCGGACCCCGGCAAGGCTAGGAGTCGCCATAATTTGCCAAATCCGTCAGTGAAGGGGACGTCGATCCCCCAACAACCAAGTCCCGATTGAAGGCAACAGCCCAACCATTACAGTAGAGACACCGCCACCGCCAGGGCACCAGTTTCTAAGGGCCAGCGCCTGCGGGCAAAGAGTAGAGCTCCTCCGGTCCAGCTTGAAGCCGGGGAGCGGGTTACCGGTGGGAACCCATCGAGACCATCAGCATCATTAGGTGCAGGAAAAGGGACATCACCATCACCTACTGGGGAAAGCAAGTGCAGCCGTCCGTGGGAACCGTCTTTCCAGCCGTGTGTTTTACCGAGAACTGTGTCAACGTCTCAGGCTGAGTGAGTACCACAGTGCCGCAAGGCACAGCGCTGCCCCCACGTCCCTGCGCCCACCAAGCCCTGCATCTCCCACCTCATCACTGGGCCCCGGGATCACCAACCCCTACCCATGGAGGGGCAACACAACAACTTGCTGCTTCACACCATCACTCCCGGGATCCCCACACTGAGCAGCGGTGGTGCTAACAAATCACCACAACCGTGGGTGGCGTCACGGACAATAGACTATATCCCAAAACCCAATCCCCCTTTCACTCACGGGCGAGGAGCGCCGCTCGAGAACCCCCGGGATCCGGTCCACCGCTCGAGCCACCACTGAGCAGCAGCCGCCGGACCCGAGCAGAGGGATGAGCGCAGTGCTGACACCCTCCTCCCCGCCCGCGACAGCAGCGTACAGGTGCACGTTTTGCACAAATTATTATATAACGCACAAGTCTAGTGAATAATACACGTCAGTCAGCAGTGTCTGATAGTGTCAGACTTCTCAGTAATTGTCGCTCCTAAAAACCTGTTAGGTTCTTAGTGCGTCCGTGCTTGCATTTAAAAACCGCACGTGTGTGCCTGTCGGTGGCAGCATACAGGTGCACTTGTGTGCGTTTTGCACAAACTTGGATATAACGCACAAGTCTAGTGAATACACGTCAGCACAGCATTGCAAAATGCGCAAGGGCGTTGGCAACGAACAAGGAAGTGGACGTGATGGTGGTGCAGGCAGAGGCCGAGGTCGTGGGCAAGCTCTAATTTCGCCACAAAGGGCCACATCTAGTCGCTCGCACGTCCTGTCCCAAATTCTTGGGGACCGCAGCAGTACACCGCTCTTGAACCAAGACCAGTGTCAACAGGTTGTTAGTTGGATAGCGGATAATGCTTCCAGTCAGATTGGCACCACCACAAACACTCTGTCTTGCACACGGTCAAGTGTCAGTAGCCGTGATACTGCACCGCACATTTCAGAACCTGATCCTCCTTCCTACCACCGGGCCGAGTACACGTCCTCGGACATTACTGATCCCACACTTGGACACTCGGAAGAGCTGTTCACGTTTCCATTCGCACATTCTGGCCTCTCGCCAGCTCATGTTGAAGTGGGTCATGAGGAGATCGTATGTACAGATGCCCAAATATTTGAGCAGCCACGTTCTCACGAAGTTGGCAACGTGTCTCAACAAGGGGTGGACGATGATGAGACACAATTGTCAGGAAGTCAGGAGGAGGAGCAGGGTGCGGAAGAGGAAGACGACGTGGTGGATGATCCAGTAACTGACAAAACCTGGCAGGAGGATATGCAGAGCGAGGACAGCAGTGCACAGGGGGAGGGAGGCGTAGCATCCCAACAGGCAGTAAGAAGCAGGGTGGTGGCTCCAGGCAGAAGTCAGGCAACCGTTCCCCGGAACAACAACACGACACAAGGTGCCTGTACAAATGTTAGGTCTTCCCGAGTCTGGCAGTTTTTTAAGTTGGCTCCAGATGATTCTAAAAAGGCCATTTGCAACACCTGCCATGCCAGCATCAGCAGGGGTACCAAAACTAGCAGCCTGACCACCATCAGCATGATCAGGCACATGTCAGCCAAGCACCCGACTTTGTGGGAAGTACAACAGAGTCGAGGAGCAGTGCTTGCTGATGTCACTGCTACGTCTTCGCTTGTTGTGCATGCGAGCCAATCCCCTGTCCATGCTGCCCGCGAACAAGCCTCCTACGGTCCTGCACCTGCAGTTGTCTACGCAGAAATAACACCATCATCAAGCACGTCCTTGTCCCAGCGCAGCGTTCAGTTATCCATTCAGCAAACCTTTGAACGCAGGCGCAAATACACTGACAACGCCCCACATGCCACAGTTCTAAATGCTAACATTTCGCGACTGCTTGCGCTGGAAATGTTGCCTTTTAGGCTGGTGGAGACAGAAGCATTCCGCGACCTGATGGCGGCAGCTGTCCCACGTTACTCGGTCCCCAGCCGCCACTATTTCTCCCGGTGTGCCGTCCCCGCATTGCATAACCACGTGTCACAAAACATCACACGTGCCCTGAACAACGCTGTTTCACCCAAAGTCCACCTAACCACAGACACGTGGACAAGTGCTTGTGGGCAAGGCCGCTACATCTCGTTGACGGCACACTGGGTTAATATTGTGGAAGCTGGGACCCAGTCTGAGCGAGGGATGGAACACGTCCTTCCCACACCAAGGTTTGCAGGCCCTACCTCAGTCAGGGTTTCACCCACACTCTACAGCTCTGGAATGTCATGCTCTTCAGCCTCCTCCTCCTCCTGCGCATCCTCATCCACTTTACCCTCCACACCAGTCCCAAGCTGGTGCACTGCAGCACTGCCTCGGCGAAGCGGCAACAGGCTGTGCTGAAGCTAATCTGCATAGGTGACAAACCCCACAATGCAGAAGAGGTGTGGACAGCTCTGAAACAGCAAGCAGGTCACTGGCTCACACCTCTGAACCTAAAGCCAGGAAAGGTCGTGTGTGACAATGGCCGGAACCTGGTGGCGGCTTTGAGGCGAGGCCAGCTGACACATGTTCCATGCGTGGCCCATGTGCTCAACCTCGTGGTTCAGCGGTTTCTAAAGTCATACCCAGAGCTGTCTGATCTGCTGGTAAAAGTTCGCCGCCTGTCTGCACATTTTCGAAAGTCACCTACTGCTTCAGCCGGCCTTGCCTGCTTTCAGCGCCGTTTACATCTTCCGGCTCACAGACTGGTGTGTGATGTCCCCACGCGTTGGAATTCAACTCTGCACATGTTGGTCAAGATATGTGAGCAGAAGAGGGCAGTTGTTGAGTACCTGCATCACCTAAGCCGTCGGGAAATGGGTCAAACTCCACACATAACACCTGAGGAGTGGAGATGGATGTCCGACCTATGTACCATCCTCCAAAACTTTGAGGACTCCACCAAGATGCTGAGTGGTGATGACGTCATTATTAGCGTCACCATACCGCTTCTCTGCCTTCTAAAACGGTCTCTGCTCAAAAACAAACATGATGCATTGCAGGCGGAGCTCGATGAGTTGGAGCAAGAAACAGTAGTGGGTGTGGGTGATAACACACAGCCGAGCCTCGTCTCATCACAACGTGCAGTGGAGGACTATGACGAGGAGGAGGATGAAGACATGGAGCAACTCTCCGGCCAAATTGAGGATATGACATGCACACCAGTCATATCCGCGGTTCAGCGTGGCTGGCCAGAGGACAGGGTAGATGAGGAGGAGGAGGAGGAGGACAGCATGTTCAGTCATCATGTTGGTCAGGATACTGAAGTACTGGCTGTTAAGAGTCTGGCGCACATGGCTGACTTTATGGTAAGCTGCCTGTCTCGTGACCCTCGCGTTAAGAACATCTTGGCCGACAATCATTACTGGTTGGTAACACTGTTAGACCCACGCTACAAGGATAACTTTATGTCTCTTATTCCCGAGGCGGAGAGGTCAGCCAAAATGCAGCAGTTCCGGAAGGCCATAGTCACGGAAGTAGGCAAAGCATTCCCCTCACAAAACGCTAGCGGCATAGGTCAGGAATCAGTGGACAACTAAGGCGCACAGCCGAGAGGGGCACAAGTCCAATCCGCCAGAGGTAGGGGAACAGTCTTTAAGATGTGGGACAGTTTTCTCAGCCCCTCACGTACCACAGCCCCTTAGGTGCGGGGTAGTGCCACAAGAAATCCTAAGTTTGCCCAGATGCTCAAGGAGTACCTTGCAGATCGAACAACTGTACTCCGACATTCCTCTGTGCCTTACAATTATTGGGTATCCAAGGTGGACACGTGGCATGAATTGGCTCTCTACGCCTTGGAAGTCCTGGCCTGCCCTGCTGCTAGCGTTTTGTCAGAGCGTGTTTTTAGTGCCGCAGGTGGAATCATTACAGATAAACGCACCCGCCTGTCAACTGAAAATGCTGACAGGCTGACTCTGATCAAGATGAACAAGGGTTGGATTGGGCCAGACTTCACCACACCACCAGCAAATGAGAGCGGAATTTAAAGTTTGTAACGGGAATTTGCCATGTACCTCCACTCACCCATGGGTACACACTTCTGGACTTTGGATAATCGCTGGACTGCTCCTCCTTCTCCTCATGCGCCACCATGATGACCGTTACAATAGTTAGGCCTTTGTTTCAGGTATACCCCCAGTGGTAAATTTTTCAAGGGGTCTTCCCCATGCTGTTGCCATGTCATTTGAGCACTCTTCTGAGACTTTTGTGACATTTTTAGGGTTTCTACATGCTGCCGGGGGTCATTTCTTAAAAATACTCGGGTCTCCCATAGGATAACATTGGGCTCGGTGCTCGGGCCGAGTACACGAGTATCTTGGGATGCTCGGCCCGAGCCTCGAGCACCCGAGCTTTTTAGTACTCGCTCATCACTAGTATTTATCTCTCTAAAATCTAAACATAGATGCAAACCTGCATCTTTCTTTTTGACAAAAAAGAACAATAGGGCGACTGGAGTGGTAGAAGGCCGAATATGTACCTTGGCCAGACTCTATTGAATATAGGCTCTAAATGCCTCCCACTTAAGTAGAGAGAACTTAAACAAATGAGATTTAGGGATTTAACACCACATATGAAGTTATTAGTGCAAATATATGTCCTATGCAATGAAAGAAGATCACACTTTGTATCAGAAAAACAGAATCAAACTCCTGAATGAATTTTGAAACATGAGACCTCACAGAAGGTAAAGATCCTGATAGACATCCCGAAAAAGAAGGGTCACCACAGGACCTTCTTATGACAATATTGATGACAATTCTTCTTCACCTTTTTTTCTGGCCACCATTCCAAACTTGTGTAATGTGCGTTACACGGTGCGTGCATGAACGTCTGTGATCTCACTATTGTGAAGCATACAAGCCACCTCCACTGCTGTGTTTGTCATGCCAGATTTGATAGACTTTGTGATGAGCCAACTTGTTGACTCTGATATTTTGCCTGAACGTCTACTACCTAGTTTTTGAATGGATGGGAGGACTTCATGTTGTATTGTTCCAACTGTCATAGCATTCGCAAGACAATCAGCATTTGGACAGGGATTGACCAGGCAGTGATTCGGCAGAGAAAGAAACTGACCACTTAGCACAAGGTCACTGGATTGTATCCCGAACCTGAAGCTTGACACTTACATTACTGAGTGGAATGTGAATATCGGATCAAACTTTGAAATGCAGAATTTTTTTTCTAGGACAGACTTTGTCCATGGAAAAAATTGGACATGTCCATTGTCCTATAGACTAAGGGGTACTTTGCACACTACGACATCGCAAGCCGATGCTTGCGATGCCGAGCGCGATAGTCCCCGCCCCATCGCAGCAGCGATATCTTGTGATAGCTGCATCACAGGGACGTCACATGGCAGGCGGCCAATAGAAGCGGAGGGGCGGAGATGAGCGGGACGTAAACATCCCGCCCACCTCCGTCCTTTTGCATAGTCGGCATGAGCCGCGGTGACGCAGGTAAGCTGATGTTCCTCGCTCCTGCGGCTTCTCACACAGCGATGTGTGCTGCCGCAGGGGAACGAGGAACAACATCTTACCGTCGCTGCAGGGACATTATGAAAATGTCGGACACTACACCGATGATACGATTACGACGCATTTGCGCTCGTTAATCGTATCAAAAAGGATTTACACACTCCGATATTGACAGCGATGCCGGATGGGCGTCACTTTCGATTTGACCCCACCGACATCGCAGCTGCGATGTCGTAGTGTGCAAAGTACCGCTTACATTCGTCTGATTACTGTCTGATGTTTTGGTCATTTGAACCTGGCCTTAAATGATTACTGCCTTTTCATTCTAAATCTTTGTAGGGAAACTTTTGTTTATAGTATATATTAGGACAGGGGTGCACAACATCTTTTGGTCCAAGGGCCACACTGCCATACTGAACCATTCACAAAGGCTACAAAAAATTAAATAGATACTGTCATGATTCGCCTCCCTATTCGCATGGCTAGGGGGTGGAGCCTTCTCTCGGGCCTCACTTGCGGCCCCTGGATGCCTTAAAAGCTGACACTTCCAGTGAACCAGCGCCGGCTATAAGCTTAGCTCTGCTTTGCCTGTGATTGCTGGTCCTGTGAGTGATATCCTGATCTGTCTGTTCCTGTGCCCCCGTGCCCTTGTCTGTGTTCTGTCCCCTGGTCGTCCCTCCTGTCCTGTGTCCCCCCTCCTATTCCCCACTCGGTTGCTTCCTCCGGTACTGACCTTAGCCTGACTTTGACTTCGCTTCTGCTTGCTCCTCCAGTCCTACTTCTGCCCGTATGGTGTTTGACCCAGCCTGTCTGACTATTCCTCACAAACCCTGCAGTTCTGCCTCTCAGCTGTGCTGATTAGGCAGTGCATGAGAACGCTGTGCATTTCCTTCCTGGTTCTCATTGCTCTGTGTAGTGTCGTCTGCTGCAGAGCTCTGGCTCCCCCTGGTGGCAGCATTACAGATACTTATATGAGCACATCACCAGAACCACCATCAGTACATTAATAAATCACCAGAACCAAGTTTTGACTATATGAGGAGGATTTGGAGAGATAATGTTTATTTTTTGCTCCTAAAAAATAAATGTAAACATGCAAGTTTTGACGATTTGTATGTTTTATCATAGCCATGAAGTATGTTTCAGAATGATACATGTGTACAAGATGTGAACCACATCAGCACATGAATGCAGTGGCAGAACCATGGTCAGTACATGAATGCAGTGCCAGAACCACCATCAGTACATGAATGAGCACGTAAACTTTCATCAGTACATGAATGCAGCCAAAAACTACTTCAGGACAGTAATGCAGCGTCAGGTCCCTGTCAATATAGGAATGCAGTGTGAGTACAGAAATGCATCTTCAGAACCATCGTCAGTACATGAATACATCCCCAGAAACATCTTATGTACGTGAGTGCATAGCTAGAACACTATCAGTACATAAAGGCAGCGCCAGAAGCACCTTCAGTACATGAATGCAGTGTCAGAACCACCATCAGCACATGAATGCAGTGCCAGAATAACTGTCAGTAAATTAATGCATCTCCAAAACCTATATCAGTAGTACATGAATGCAGTGCCAGAACCACCGTCAGTACAAGAATGCAGTTCCAGAACCCCCATCGTCAATACATTAAAAAAAAATCATCAAGTTTAGTACAGTTATCTATTGCAATGTCAGGTCAAGCCAAAATACCGGGAGTTGTTTTAACAGTCATCATCAGACTGTGGACCATACAGGAACCACAGCACTGATGAGGATCACAAATAAACATTTTTATCCAGGTACCTTATAGATGACATCTTCTCTGATTGGAGTTGTTACCATCACTTTAGGGGTACTTTACACGTTGCGACATCGCAAGAGATTGCTAGCGTTGTCGAGCGCGATAACACACGCCCCTGTCGTACATGCGATATCTGGTGCTTGCTGCCGTAGCGAACATTATCGCTACGGCAGCTTCACACGCACATACCTGATCGGCGATGTCGCTGTGACCGCCGAACAATACCTCCTTCAAGGGGGAGGTGCGTTCGGCGTCACCGTGATGTCGCGACGTCACTAAGCGGCCACCCAATAGGAGCGGAGGGGCGGAGATGAGCTGGACATAACATCCCGCCCACCTCCTTCCTTCCTCATTGCTGCTGGCCGCAGGTAAGGAGATGTTTGTTGTTCCTGCGGCTTCACACACAGCGATGTGTGGTGCTGAAGGAACGACAAACAACATTGTATCAGCAGCAGGAGCGACATTATGGAAATGAACGACGTGACACAGATCAGCGATTTTTGTCACATTTGCGCTCGTTCATTGTCGCAGGTAGGATTTACACGTTGCGATGTTGCTACCGGCGCCGGATGTGCGTCACTAATGACGTGACCCCAACGATATATCGGCCGCGATGTCGCAACGTGTAAAGCCCGCCTTAGTCTCTATGTAGTACAGTGTAATGCTCGCAGGTGCAAGCGGAAATGGACCCACTGGGCCACAGGACATAGTACATATGAGGGGGGGTGACTTAGGTGTACACTGGGTTTTCACCAGAGCCTTTCATGGTGAGGATGGACTTGGCTACCGGTGGCAACCATGTGCCACTCAGGAGACTTAGTGCTGCGAGAGCTGGCCCGAGGGATATGGATACTGACAGTCTCAGATAAAGCAGATGCAGGTGTACCACCCCGCAGGCTCGGCTGCGACCGAGCCGCTCGGATCCATGCTCGTATGGTGGGTGGCTCGAGCTCCTCACAGACTCGGGGGTCACGTCGCTCTGCAAGGGGGTTCTCGTTACACGCAGGGACTTCGGTGGGGAGTTCCACGGCCGGGGGCCGCAGTGGTTTGGAAGGGATGTAAGTTTGTGACGCCACCCACGGGTTGTGGTGAATGGATGGACACCACCGCTGCCGTTAACTAGGCCTCCTAGGGACGGTGTTGCACAGCTTGGTGTTGACCCCTCCGTGGGTAAGGGAGTGATGGTCCTGGGGGCCCGAGCGAGGTGCTGAGGCGTGGGGACAGGTGTGTGCTCGATGCTGGTGCGGTGCGGTGCGCGGCCCGAAGGCACTGGTGTACTCACTATGACACAATACACTGGAGTCGCTGGTAAACCAAACGGGATGATGAACGGGGCCTGCAGCCGGCTGCAGCTTCTCCCTTATCAGGTTGGTGGTTTACGCCTTTCTCCTGCACCTCTTTGTATGAATGATTGACTCCTATGCCTAAGCAACGGTAGTCCGCTCCACGGCTTACTGGGTGTCGGAAGAGCCCTGTTTGCCCGCAGACGCTGGCCCCTTGGGTCTCTATGCCTTGGTGGTGGCTTTACCTTGTATGGTTGGGCTGTTGTCTTCTAACGGGTCTTGTGTGGGAAAGGTCCTTAAGTCCAGTCCTCAATCAGTTGATTTGACTTGGCCCTGTCAGTTCGGGGCTTCGTACTGGGCCTGAGTACCACTCCTGGTGCTCCGGTTTCCAATCGGTTCCCCGGTTCGGTACCGGCGGGCCACCGCCTGACACCGGTCCCTACGGTTCCACTGGCTGTAATCCCAGGTCCTGCAGGCAGCCACCACCATCTGCCTCCTTGCCAGAGGTGACTGGGCTCCAACCCAGCCACCCGAGTAGACTATTGGCAGGCCTGGTCACAGGTCTGCCCTTGAACTCAACCTCTCTCCTTCACTGTCAAGACTCGACTACTACACACTGAACTGTGTCTTTTTCCCGCCTCCAGGCCTGTGAACTCCTCGGTGGGTGGAGCCAACCACCTGGCTCCACCCCCCTGGTGTGGACATTAAACCTAGAGGGTGTTGACAAGGTTTTTAAGTTTGGCTGCTGTCACCTTTTTAGGGAGGGGGTGTGTGTGCATGGGACTACCTGGGATGACCTGACTAGTCCAGGGAGTCACACAGTCAGGACACCTGATGTAGCAGGCATGCCTGGGATGGATAGAAATAGCAGCGGGTATGGCAGGTACTACTGGTGTAGATAGGTGCAGCAGCTCGAGTTCCCCATTGACTTCCATTATATTTGGTAAACGAATACTGAGCACTTGAGCATCAAAATGCTCATTACGAGCACCCAGCACTGAACACTGAACTGTTCGCTCATCACTAGTGATCAATAGTGATGAGTGAGCATGCTTGGCACTGCTCATTATTCAATTGAGCATCAGGGAGCTTGGCATGCTCGTTACTCGGACAAACATTGGTAGTGCTCGAAACCTCACCCTGCATGTTTGCAGCTGTTTTTCAGCTACTAAACAAGTGGGGATTGCTTTCCAAGCTCAGTAAATCCGCAGTCATTTTGGCTACTGGTATTACTGTGAATTGCTTGCTGCATTGCATCATCAGGTCTTATAAGTGACCTGGGAGGGCAATGCTTAACACAGTGCAGTTTAATAGGAGTTGATGTAGAAGGGACAACTTAGATTAGAGAAGTCATGTAGGTAGGGATTTACATTTAAACCTTTTAGTGTCTTCCATGTAACACTAAATGGTGTTTTTAGGCTGATTTAATATAATAAATAAGTAAATAGTTTTAAAAACTAGCATAGGGTCCCCCTCAGTTTTGATAACCAGCCAAGGTAAAGTATAGAGCTAGAGCTGGATTTATTAAGCTGTGAAAGCCCATGGTTATTTGGTCCGTCCCAGCCTAAAAATAGCAGTCCACAACGCCCCAGAATTGGCGCATGCATTCACCTTTGCATCTTTCGGTTGCCTTGATGCAGTGGCAATCGGTTAATATTTTTTGGAGTTAATGGCAGCTGTGACTTGTCAATTGGTATCAAGCCCAAGGGTTAGTAATGGAGAGGCGCCTTTCAGACACCCCCATTACTAATCCAGCAAGTGTTAAGTTAAAAAAACAATCAAACAGAAAATTTTTTTTGAATACACTCCCCCACACTGTCCTTTGTTCACCAATTAATTTTTAAAAAACAAACAAAAATGTATGAAGAACAAATGTAATCCATGGTGTAGTGGCTCCACGATGTCCCCCTAATTCATACTCCAACCTATAGAGTCTCGTTCTCAGAATGAGGTTTCATAGGTCCCTCCTGGTTAGTGCTAGACTTAGAACTTCTCACTCGCGGTGACTTCACTTCAGTTACTGACGTCACCATGTGTGAGAAACTCCGGGTCAGGCACTGACCGCAAGTGAATCCAGAGGTTACTCATAGTCAGTGTAAAACCAAGAATTTCTCATGTGCGGTGATACTGACATCACCACGCATGAGAAATTCGATGTTGGATGCTGACCAGGGTGACCTGTGGAGTCACTCCCGGTCAGTGCTTGACCTGGAACTTCTCACACATGGTGACTTCACTGATTTACTTACATCACAGTGCGTGAGAAATTTCATGACAGGTGCTTACCGGGAGAGAAATCTGGAGTCACTCCCTGTCAGTGCCTGACTCAGACCTCTCATGATTGGTGACTTCAGGACTTAGGACATCAGAAAACCAACTCCAGCATCTGTCTATAGTAGCAAAGTACAGCGAGTCACAGACGCCGAGTATGACACAATGCTCATCATCACAGCTGCCTGCTCAACACTGTGTTCAGTGACACTCAGAAGCTCCGATGAGCATTGTAGTCACCCGGCATTTGGGAATAGCTGTACTTTACTGCTATTCACAGATGCCAGTGTTGCAGTCCTGGATAATGGATTACATCACAGGTTCATGGGAATAATTCCTAATAGATTGGTGAATGAGAGAATGTCTGTGGGGTATCTTTATTCAAATAAACTAATTTTTCCTGTCTGTTTGTGTGTGCTTTTTCTACTTTACACTTGCTGGGTTAGTAATGGGGGTGTCTGATAGATGTCTCTCCGTTACGAACCCCTGGACTTGATACCAGCTGACAATACCCAGCTGACATCAACCCCATTAACCTATTACCCTACCAGGGCAATTGAGAAGAACCAGGCAAAGCGTCAGAATTGCTGCATCAAATGTAATGTCAATTCTGGGGCGGATGTGGGCTGCTACTTTTAGGCTGGGAAAGGCCCAATAACCATGTATAATCCCAGCCTGATAATTCAAGGATACAGCTGTTGGCTTTATCATGGCTGGTTATCAAAAATGGGGGGACCCCACACATTTATTTTAAACTAATTAATTAAATAAATTATTTATGTATATAATTAAAAAAGGCCTATTTTTGATAACCAGCCAAGGTAAAGCAGACAAGTCTGCTTTATCTTGGCTGGAGATCAAAATGAGAGGACACCACATCGCCATGTCATTTTTGGATGCCATGTTATCATTAGTGATC
The DNA here is from genome assembly GCF_048569485.1 of Anomaloglossus baeobatrachus. Classification (NCBI taxonomy): domain Eukaryota; kingdom Metazoa; phylum Chordata; class Amphibia; order Anura; family Aromobatidae; genus Anomaloglossus; species Anomaloglossus baeobatrachus. The sequence continues at coordinate 908,408,973 of NC_134353.1, forward strand.
ACTTATGCAAAGAAACTAAAGGCATTGGGCAATCCCCAACCATAAAGAATATTTATGCTTGTGATACAGGAAATTCCCATCATACATGAAGTATATAGGAAGTGCTGTCATATAGGGCGTTATGTGTGGCAAGCCTGTTTGCTGCGTTTTCTATTCTTGTGTTGATGTACACTATAAATTAAGAGTTTAGGGTCACTTAGAAAGTTCCTTACTTTTTGAAAGAAAAGCACATTTTTTTCAATGAAGATAACATTAAATTAAACAGAAATCCCCTCTATACATTGTTAATGTGGTAAATGACTATTCTAGCTGCAAACGTCTGGTTTTTAATGCAATATCTACATAGGTGTATAGAGGCCCATTTCCAACAACCACCACTCCAGTGTTCTAATGGTACATTGTGTTTGCTAACTGTGTTAGAAGGATTATGGATGTTTAGAAATACCTTAAAAATCCTTGTGCAAGTATTTTAGCACAGCTGAAAATAGTTTTGCTGATTAGAGAAGCTATAAAACTGACCTTCCTTTGAGCTAGTTGAGAATCTGGAGCATTACATTTGTTGGTTCCATTAAACTCTCAAAATGGCCACAAAAAGAGAACTTTCATGTGAAACTCCACAGTCTATTCTTGTTCTTAGACATGAAGGATATTCCGTGCGAGAAATTGCCAAGAAACTGAAGATTTCCTACAACGGTGTCTACTACTCCCTTTAGAGGAGAGCGCAAACAGGCTCTAACCAGAGTAGAAAGAGAAGTGGGAGGCCGCGCTGCACAATTGAGCAACAAGACAAGTACATTAGAGTCTCTAGTTTGAGAAATCGACGCCTCACAGGTCCTCAACTGGCTGCTTCTTTAAATAGTATCCGCAAAATGCCAGTGTCAACGTCTACAGTGAAGAGGCGATGCTGGGATTCTGGCTGTAAGGGCAGAGTGGCAAAGAAAAAGCCATATCTGAGATTGGCTTATAAAAGGAAAAGATTAATTTGGGCAAAAGAACACAGACATTGGACAGATTGGAAAAAGATGTTATGGACAGACAAATTGAAGTTTGAGGTGTTTGGATCACACAGAAGAACATTTGTGAGAAGCAGAATTACTGAAAAGATGCTGGAAGAGTGTCTGACGCCATCTGTCAAGCATGGTGGAGGTAATGTGATGGTCTGGGGTTGCTTTGGTGCTCGTAAAGTGGGAGATTTGTACAATATAAAAGGGTTTTTTAATAAGGAAGGCTATCACTCCATTTTGCAACGCCATGCCATACCCTGTGGACAGCGCTTGATTGGAGCCAATTTCATCCTACAACAGGGCAATGACCCAAAGCACACTTCCAAATTATGCATGAACTATTTAGGGAATAAGCAGTCAGCTGGTATTCTATCTGTAATGGAGTGGCCAGCCCAGTCACCAGATCTCAACCCTATAGAGCTGTTGTGGGAGCAGTTTGACCGTATGGTACCAAAAAGTGCCCATCAAGCCAATCCAACTTGTGGGAGGGGGGAAGCATGGGGGGGAAATATCTCCAGATTACCGCAGCAAATTAACAGCTAGAATGCCAAAGGTCTGCAAAGCTGGAATTGCTGCAGAGGAGCATTCTGTGCCGAAAGCAAAGTGTGAAGAGAAAATTATTATTTACAGTAAAGATCATTATTTCTAACCTCGTCACTGTCTGGACGATATTCTCTATTCATTATGCAACTCATTTATAAATGAAAGTATGATTATTCATGGGAAAGACAAAATTGTCTGGGTGACCCCAAGCTTTTGAACTGTAGTGTATATTATTAGTTTGCCATAGGGGAAGGGTTAATAAGAAGTGTTCTACTGAGTGCTTCTAAGAGTTTACTGTAAGTGTAGGGATGGACTCCATATTTCCCCAATTGCTGCCCCTGAAAAAAACTTTCATTTATGCCAAAATGATCAGTTCTCTTCACGAATACTGAAATCCAGGAATTTGTCAGGATTAACCTGAGCTGCAATACATCAGACTGCCTGTAGGCAAGTGTGGCGCTGTTTTGTAAGAAGGCAGCCATGTTTTTCTTCTCTCAGATCAGTTTGTTTTCACTATAAAACATGAATAGTGCTATTAAAGCTCTCTAATTTCAGAGCTTTTAGTGTTTTGATAGGTTGCATTACTATGAATATTATTAGTTCAGCCTATGAATTGACTGCCTCTGCTTATATGGCCTTCCCAGCTGCCATTTGATGGACGGATTTACAGATCTATGATGATAATTAGTATGGAAACTGCGGTGGTTTAATGTGGAGCTCCGAATGGCTTGGCACATTTCATTCCCGGAGAAATAAGTGCCCTTCTGTTCTGCAGTTACAGAACAGAGCAGATTCAGTATGGCCGGCAACTAATGAGGACTGGAAACACAGGCTATTTAAATAATCTTTGCTTTGCTTTTCATGTTAACAATTACCGATTCTCGGGGAAAAATGTTTATGTGGCACTCACACTGCTTTACGTCATTTTCCAAGCTTTGCTCTCTGATAATCATTCCCATATGTCCTTCATTCTTTACATAAAATGCTGCAGCCAAAGCTCTGTGAGGCTCACTTATCACAGGATCCGATTACACAGTAATGCGGGTGTACACAGCCAGTCTGCTGGATTATACTGTGCAGGACTACAGCAAGCCTACACCTATCACCTATCTATCTATCTATCTATCTATCTATCCATCTATCTATCTATCTATCTATCTATCTATCTATCTATCTATCCCTCTATCTATCTATCTATCCCTCTATCTATCCATCTATCTATCTATCTATCTATCTATCTATCTATCTATCTATCTATCTATCTATCTATCCCTCTATCTATCTATCCATCTATCTATCTATCTATCTATCTATCTATCTACCTATCTATCCATCTATCTATCTATCTATCTATCTATCTATCTATCTATCTATCTATCTATCTATCTATCTATCCCTCTATCTATCTATCTATCTATCCCTCTATCTATCCATCTATCTATCTATCCCTCTATCTATCTATCTATCTATCTATCCCTCTATCTATCTATCTATCTATCTATCTATCTATCCCTCTATCTATCCATCTATCTATCTATCTATCTATGTATCTATCTATCCCTCTATCTATCTATCATCTATCTATCTATCTATCCCTCTATCTATCTATCCATCCATCTATCTATCTATCTATCTATCTATCCCTCTAGCTATCATCTATCTATCTATCTATCTATCTATCTATCTATCTATCTATCTATCCCTCTATCTATCTATCCATCCATCTATCTATCTATCTATCTATCTATCTATCCCTCTATCTATCCATCTATCTATCTATCTATCTATCTATGTATCTATCTATCCCTCTATCTATCTATCATCTATCTATCTATCTATCCCTCTATCTATCTATCCATCCATCTATCTATCTATCTATCTATCCCTCTATCTATCATCTATCTATCTATCTATCATCTATCTATCTATCTATCTATCTATCCCTCTATCTATCTATCCATCCATCTATCTATCTATCTATATATCTATCCATCCATCTATCTATCCCTCTATCTATCATCTATCTATCTATCTATCCCTCTATCTATCTATCTATCTATCTATCATCTATCTATCTATCCCTCTATCTATCTATCTATCATCTATCTATCATCTATCTATCTATCTATCCCTCTATCTATCCCTCTATCTATCTATCTATCTATCTATCCATGTATCTATCTATCTATCTATCTATCCCTCTATCTATCTATCTATCTATCTATCTATCCATCTATCACTCTATCTATCCATCTATCTATCCATCTATCTATCCTTCTATCTATCTATCTATCTATCTATCTATCTATCTATCTATCTATCTATCCCTCTATCTATCTATCTATCCATCTATCTATCCCTCTATCTATCTATCTATCTATCCATGTATCTATCTATCTATCTATCTATCCATCTATCTATCCTTCTATCTATCTATCTATCCCTCTATCTCTATCTATCTATCCATCTATCTATCCCTCTATCTATCTATCTATCTATCTATCTATCCATGTATCTATCTATCTATCTATCTATCTATTGATCCCTCTATCTATCTATCTATCTATCTATCACTCTATCTACCTATCTATCTATCTATCTATCCATCTATCACTCTATCTATCTATCTATCCATCTATCTATCCATCTATCTATCTATCTATCTATCTATCCCTCTATCTATCCTTCTATCTATCTATCCCTCTATCTATCTATCTATCTATCTATCTATCTATCTATCTATCTATCTATCTATCCATGTATCTATCTATCTACCTATCTATCTATCTATCTATCTATCAATCTATCTATCCTTCTATCTATCTATCTATCTATCTATCCCTCTATCTATCTATCTATCCCTCTATCTATCTATCTATCTATCCCTCTATCTATCTATCTATCACTCTATCTACCTATCTATCTATCCATCTATCACTCTATCTATCTATCTATCTATCTATCCATCTATCTATCCATCTATCTATCCTTCTATTTATCCATCTATCTATCCCTCTATCTATCTATCTATCTATCTATCTATCCCTCTATCTATCTATCCCTCTATCTATCTATCTATCTATCTATCTATCCATCTATCGATCCCTCTATCTATCTATCTATCTATCTATCTATCCCTCTATCTATCTATCCATCTATCGATCCCTCTATCTATCTATCTATCTATCTATCCATGTATCTATCTATCCCTCTATCTATCTATCTATCTATCTATCCCTCTATCTATCTATCACTCTATCTACCTATCTATCTATCTATCTATCTATCTATCTATCTATCTATCCATCTATCACTCTATCTATCTATCTATCCATCTATCTATCCCTCTATCTATCTATCTATCCCTCTATCTATCTATCTATCCCTCTATCTATCCTACTATCTATCTATCCATCTATCTATCTATCCATCTATCCATGTATCTATCTATCTATCCCTCTATCTATCCCTCTATCATCTATCTATCTATCTTTCTATCTATCCATGTATCTATCTATCTATCCCTCTATCCCTCTATCCATCTATCTATCTATCTATCTATCTATCTATCTATCTATCTATCTATCTATCTATCCCTCTATCTATCTATCTATCTATCTATCTATCTATCTATCTATCTATCTATCTATCTATCTATCTATCTATCCCTCTATCTCTCTATCTATCTATCTATCTATCTATCCCTCTATCTATCTATCCCTCTATCTATCCCTCTATCTATCCCTCTATCTATCTATCTATCTATCTATCTATCCCTCTATCTATCTATCCCTCTATCTATCTATCTATCTATCTATCTATCTATCTATCCATCCATCTATCTGTCTATCTATCTCTCTATCTATCCATCTATCCCTCTATCTATCCCTCTATCTATCTATCTATCTATCCCTCTATCTCTCTATCTATCTTTCCTTCCATCCATTAATCTATCCTATCTATTATCTATCTATCCTTCCATTTATCCATCCATCCATCTAACTACCTATCATTATCTATCCTTATATCTATCTATTATCTCTCTAGCTATCCATCTATCTATCTATCCTTCTATTTATCTATCTATCTATACATCCATTCATCTATTATCAATCTATCTATTGATTATCTATCTACACTGTGTGCAGAATTATTAGGCAAGTTGTATTTTAGAGGATTTTTTTTTCTTATTGATCAACAACTATGTTCTCAATCAGCCCAAAAGACTCATAAATATCAAAGCTTAATATTTTTGGCAGTTGGAGTGGATTTTTTTTTATTTGGCTATCTTAGGAGGATATGTGTTTCTGCAGGTAACTATTACTGTGCAGAATTATTAGGCAACTTAATAAAAACCAAATATATTCCCATCTCACTTGTTTATTTTCACCAGGTAAACCAACATAACTGCACATAATTTAGAAATAAACATTTCTGACATGCAAAAACAAAACCCCAAAAACTAGTGACCAATATAGCCCCCTTTCTTTATGATGACACTCAGCAGCCTACCATCCATAGATTCTGTCATTGCTTGATCTGTTTACGATCAACATTGCATGCAGCAACCACCACAGCCTCCAGACACTGTTCCGAGAGGTGTACTGTTTTCCCTCCTTGTAGATCTTACATTTTATTAGGGACTACAGGTTCTCTATGGGGTTCAGATCAGGTGAACAAGGGGGCCATGTTATTATTTTTTCATCTTTTACACCTTTACTGGCCAGCCACGCTGTGGAGTAGTTGGATGCATGTGATGGAGCATTGTCCTGCATGAAAATCATGTTTTTTTGAATGATACTGACTTCTTCCTGTACCACTGCTTGAAGAAGTTGTCTTCCAGAAACTGGCAGTAGGTCTGGGAGTTGAGCTTCACTCCATCCTCAACCCGGAAATGTCCCACAAGTTCATCTTTGATGATACTAGCCCATACCAGTACCCCACCTCCACCTTGCTGGCGTCTGAGTCGGAGTGGAGCTCTCTGCCCTTTACTGATCCAGCCTCTGCCCCATCCATCTGGCCCATCAAGAGTCACTCTCATTTCATCAGTCCATAAAACCTTTGAAAAATCAGTCTTAAGATATTTCTTGGCCCAGTCTTGGCGTTTTATCTCATGTTTCTTGTTCAAAGGTGGTCGTTTTTCAGCCTTCCTTACTTTGACCATGTCCCTGAGTATGGCACACCTTGTGCTTTTTGATGCTCCAGTAACGTTGCAGCTCTGAAATAAGCCAAACTGGTGGCAAATGGCATCTTGGCACCTTCACGCTTGATTTTCCTGAATTCATGGGCAGTTATTTTGCACATTTTTTGCCCAACACGCGTCTTGCGACCCTGTTGGCTATTTGCCATGAAACGCTTGATTGTTCGGTGATCACGCTGCAAATGTTTGGCAATTTCAAGACTGCTGCATCCCTCTGCAAGACATCTCACAATTTTGGACTTTTCAGAGCCTGTCAGATCTTTCTTCTGACCGATTTTGCCAAAGGAAAGGAAGTTGCCTAATAATTATGCACCCCTTATATAGGATGCTGATGTCATTACACCGCACCCCTCCTCATTACAGAGATGCACAGCACCTGATTTCATTAATTGGTAGTTTGCTCTCAGCCTATACAGCTTGGAGTAGGACAACATGGATAAAAAGTATCATGTGATCAAATACTCATTTGCCTAATAAGTCTGCACACAGTGTATCTATCTATCTATCTATCTATCTATCTATCTATCTAGCAATCCTTTTATAAGGGGCTGCTGATAAGTCTTTGGCTTTACCCAGAAAGAAAGTATTCCACATACTCTCCACTGATGTCAGCACAGTTCTTACATCTGTATTCCAAGTTCTGTAAGCCTAGCAAAAAGAAGGATTTCAGTTGTGCCTCAAAGTAGGAATCCGTAGCAGCCATGGGATCAGAAATGGTGTTACATTTGGTACCCTTGAGGTGTTTCTTCAGGTTTGGAAACAAATGATAGTCGGAGGGAGCTAGATCTGGTGAATAAGGTGGGTGGTCAACCAGCTGGAAGCCCAGCTCTGCCAGTTTTGCCATGGTCGCTTGTGCAGTGTGAGCGGAGATGTTGTCTTGCAGGAACAAGATTCCTTTGGACAGCTTGCCACGCCTTTTGGCCTTCAGAGCTGCCTTCAATTGGTCCAAAAGTTCAATGTAATACCTTGCATTGATGGTGGAACCCTTATGAAGGTAGTCCACTAGCAGCACGCCCTCCTTATCTCAGAACATAGACACCATCACCTTAGTGGCTGATTTTTGCACCCTGAACTTCTTTGGACATGGACAACCACTCTGCCTCCACTCTTTTGATGGCTTATTGTTTTCAGGGTCATACAAATAAATCCATGGCTTAACCATAGTGACCAGTCGATCCAGGAAGTTCTTATTAGTTCGGAAACGCTGACAAATGGACAGGGAAGTCTTCACTCGCATGCTTCTCTGATCTGTTGTCAAACATTTGGGGACCCACTTTGCAGAAGCTTCCTCATGTACAAATGTTCATTAATAATGACACAAACACGTTCACGGGAACTCCCCATGATGTCTGCTATTGCTTTAGCTGAAATTCGTCAATTCTTCAGTATGAGGTTGTGCACAGCATCGACGATCTCCGGAACAACAACCACTCTCCATCATCCAGGACGTTCCTTATCATTGGTGCTGAAGTGGCCCGTATTAAATTTGGCAATCCAGTTCTTAACTGTGGAATATGAAGGGCATTGATCCCCCAACATCTGCGACATATCACCATGAATATCCTTTGCAGACTTTCCTTGCAGAAACAAGAATTTTATCACTTTTCTGCTCTCAGTTGCTGTGAATATCGCATTAGACTCCGCCATGTTGTTTTATTGCGTGCGTAGAACACTGTTGCCATAAGCAACAAACACTAAATTTTGAAAGCATATATTAAACACATAATGCTTCCATGTGATGTAACATTCGTTACCATAGAAACAAAAAAGATCACAAAGCCAAAGACTTATCAGCAGCCCATCATATCTGTCTATCTATCTATCTATCTATCTATTTATCAAATTCAAAGAAGCTTTATTGGCAGGACCAAATATACATTAGTTTTGCCATGTATGTACTTTTATCTGTCCGTCTATATACGGTATCTCTTATCTATCTCTCATTTATTGAATATTCGTCTCCCATCAGGGCGAGGCTTACGATCTACAACCTTTGCAATCACACATCAGTTATCACCCATTCTCCTGTAGATCAGTTCTATCTTCATGTAGTGACCATATAATCCTCCATCCTTTACAGGACTGAGCAATCATTTGTACTATTGTTGACAAAACAGAGAGGGGAGGCTTCTGCTGCAGACAGTTGTCTAACAGCCATACACAGAACAGTGAGGAGAAGAGAGGGGCAAGTGGCTGATTTCCTGGGACACAGAGAAGATTTCTTTACACATTTATCAGGTTTTTTTTAATTTTTTCTCATGACGGTTCTCACACAGTTTAATTTCATTGGCCAAAATGTGTATGTGTGTCCCCTGTTTCCTCTATTGGCATATTTGCGAGGAGAGAAGGTATAATTTTATCATGACAGATCCTTTTGTTCTCAGAAGTGTCTAGAAGAAGCTTTCTCCAGTCTCTCTATTGAGCACATATGTATAAGGTTGGAAGGTGGAGGACGTAAGCCACTACCTAAGGTGTATGCATTCCTTAAGGCTCTGTGCGCACTGGGAAGTGGAATTTTCTTGAGAAAATTCCGCATGCCCTCAAAGATTACCGCACCCGCGGTAAAAAACCGCGGGAAACCGCACCCGAAAACCGCATGCGGTTTGCCGCGGTTTGCTGCGGTTTTACCGCGGTATTATTCGCGGTATTGCCGCGGTTTTGCCGCGTGCGGGTTGGGATGTGCTTTATTGCATTCAATGCAATAAAGCACACTGAAGAAAAAAAAAAAAAAAAAAAAAAAAGTCATTTAATTCTGAGAGTAGATAGACAGAAGAATAGATAGAGGGATAGATAGATAGACAGAGGGATAGATAGATAGATAGATAGAGGACAGATCGCTGCATTTCCCACGGTCGGCAGTGGGTTCACATTACCGGCCGTGGGAAATGACCGGTAATTACCTCTGCTGCTTTCATTCAGCCTGTGTCTGTGACAGTCGCGGCTGGATGGAAGCAGCGCTGGACGTCGGACCTGGATTACGCCGGAGCTTTGGTGCGGGAGGGGTTAATAAAATGGTGAACGAGGCTTGTTTGTTTTATTTAAAATAAAGGATTTTTGGTGTCTGTGTTTTTTCTCACTTTACTTACGGGTTGATCATGTCAGCTGTCACATAGACGCTGCCATGATCAAGCCTGGGGTTAATGGCGGTGGTCCCCCATCACCATTAACCCCTTGTATTACCTTGCCACCACTGCTACACGGTGGCAAGAAGAGCCGAGGACACGCCGGTATTGTCGCATATTGCATGCGACAGTGCCGGGGCAGCTGCGGCTGATATTCTCGGCTGCCGGAGGGGGAGTGAGGCGGGGGACAGTACCCCTGCCCCTCTCCCTCCCCAGCCTGAGAATACCGGGCCGCCGCTGTGTGCTTACCTCGGCTGGACGGTAAATATGCAGCGGAGCCCACGTTCTTTGTTTTCTATATTTCCGTTTGCTTTCTATGTGTGTTCTATGTGTCTGTGTCTATGTGTTCTATGTGTCTGTGATGTGTCTGTGTCTGTGATGTGTGTCTGTGATGTGTGTGTGTCTGTGATCTGTGTGTGTTTACTCTGCACGGCTTCCTCTTCCTGTAATGACATCACTTCCCTGCAAAACCGCAAGCAAGTGATGCACATTACCGGAGGTAAACCGCAAAATACCGCAGGGAATAACGCAGGAAAACGCGGTGAACCGCACAGAATTTGCTGCCTGCGTTATTCCCTGCGGGATTTCTTGATTAACATTGAGTCAATGGAGTAAAATCCCGCAGCGCTGTGCGGAAAAGAAGTGACATGCACTTGTTTTTGCTGCGGGATTCCCGCAGCAAAACATGCAGCTGTCAAATTCCGCCCAGTGCGCACAGGATTTTTTTTCTCCATAGGATTTGCTGGTGATTCACTGCAGAGATGTTATGAACATTTTCTGCAGCGAAACATGCAGCAAATCCGCGGCAAAATCTGCGAAAAATCCGGTAAGTGCGCACATAGCCTAAAAGGGATTTTGCAGTTTCTGAAAACCCCTGATCACTTCTTAAGGCCCCGTCACACACACACAGAAATACATCTTTGGCAGATCTGTGGTTGCAGTGAAATCATGGACATATTGTTCCATTTGTACACAACCACAAACCTGGCACTGATTGTCCACAATTTCACTGCAACCACAGATCTGCCGCAGATATCCACAGATCTGCCGCAGATTTATCTCTGTGTGTGACAGGACCTTAACAGTTTGATTTAAAAAAAAAAAATAAACAATGAATGTGCTTCACTCACTCTCCCCGGGTCCACCAGGGTTGAGTTCTCCCTCTGTTTGTTATTGTCTCCCTGTGTTTGAGACAAAGTCTACAGCACTGCTATCCAAATTGCCTGTTCCTTAAAGCACACCAATCACCAGGATTTTTCTATATAACTTAAAGACAGTGCTGTACTGGCACTATCAGGCTGATTCTATACATACTTTTAGTTGTCAACTAGGATGTATAGGTTTTGAAACACAACAAGTAAAGCTTGTAAAATGTACAGTTTTTTGATTGGCAGCAGCTGCCGAGCAGCTAATAGCTGGGGTGGGGTTTGATAGTGATCCCCACCCCCTGCCTGTCTGTCCTTCCACTATCTCTTATTTATGCTAATTCCATTATAGAAGGTTGTGGCTATAAATCACGGCGGCTAGAAGGACCTGTGCTGATATCATACCCATGTGACCAAAAGGAGCGGGGCCTCAAGCAACAGAAAATGTTGCTTCCTGGTATCAGCTATGTTGGCTGAGGCCCCACCCCTTTTGGTCACATGGTTATGACGTCAGCAAGGTCCTTCTAGCCACCATGATTTATAGCCACAACCATTAGAAAAATGCCTCTATAATGGAATTAGCATAAATAATAGGGGAAGGAACAACAGGCGGGGAGGCAGGAATCACTATTAATATCCACCTCAGCTATTAGTGGATCCGCAGCTGCTGCCAATCAAAAAGCTGTACATTTTACAAACTTTACTTGCTTGTATTTCAAAAACTATACAGCTTAGCTAACAACAATAATAACAATATTTATTCATTTATATAGCATTATTAATTCCACAGCGCTTTACATACTATGGCAACACTGTCCCCATTGGGGCTCACAATCTAAGGTCCCTATCTGTAGGTTATTGGAGTGTGGGAGGAAGCCGGAGGAAACCCACGCAAGTACGGGGAGAACATACAAACTCCTTACAGTTGTTGTCCTTGGTGGGATTTGAACCCAGGACCCAGGCACTGCAAGACTGCAGTGCTAACCACTGAGCCACTGTGCCACCCAACTAAATGTTTAAAATCAGAATGATAGTGCCTATATAGCATTGGCTTTAGGTTATATAGGAAAATCCTGCTGATTGGTGCGTTTTATGGGAACCTGTCACCACTTTTTGGGCATATAAGCTGCGGCCACCACCACCGGGCTCTTATATACAGCATTCTAACATGCTGTGTATAAGAGCCCGGGCCAGGAGTATAACATAAAAAACACTTTATAATACTTACCTCTCGGTCGCTCGGTTGGCCAGATGGGCATCTCCGTTCTTCGGTATCGGCGCCTCCTCTTTCGGCCATCTTCGTCTTCCTTCTAACTCCTGGGTGCATGACGCATCCTACGTCATACACACTCGCTGATCCTGTGCAGGCGCACTACAATTCTTCCTGCTCAGTACCTGAATGTCGGCGAGTGTGGATGACGTCGGACGCGTCATGCGGCTAGAGAAGAAGAACGAAGATGGCCGAAAGAGGTGGCACCGACAGTGGAGAACGGGGACGCCCATCTGGCCAACCGAGAGCCCGTTAGGTAAGCATTATAAAGTGTATTTTATGTTATACCCCCGACCTGGGCTCTTATATACAGCATGATAGAATGCTGTATAGCCCGGTGGTGGTGGCCGCAGCTTATAAGCCAAAAAAGTGGTGACAGGTTCCCTTTAACTAACGCCAATAAGGTCCCTTGGTGATCTTTGTAATTTTTTTAGCTGGGATGGGCATGTGATCTCAGCAGCCAATCAGTGGCTCTTGTGGTGACCAATGCAGCTCTGCTGAGAGCATGGATTGGCTGCTGTGGTCACATGTTCATTTGGACAAAACAAGACAAACAGAAAACATCAGGGAACCCCACAACCTTAGCAGAGGAGTATTCATGATTGGTGAGGTGATGCTTATGTTTTATTTTATATTTTACACTATGCTGGACAGTTTCTGTAAAAGACATTTCAGCAATAGACATCCCCTTTAAGAAGCTACATACAGTATAATCAATAACTGACTTATTATAAGGATGTATTTTACAAGCTTTTTCACATAGATGCCTGTGTCATGTACATATAATGTATTTATGTGTATATAAATGTAAACAAATATAACTTTTGATGTTGATCAGATGCTGAATCGTGGGCTTGGACCCTGCAGAATGTGGAAAGTAAACAGCGCCTGGAATGTTCGGCGCACTCCGGCCTGGAATGTGGGACATATGGAATCATTCTCTTCCCATTATGGGATTTTGGTGTTGAAATGTTTTCTGCCGAGAACTGGACGGTTTGTTTTGCATACATTGTGGGTCCGGGCACTTATCTGAAACTTAACAGGATGGAATTTCCTTGTGCCGCTGCCAGCTTTTTTCCATTTGCAGTTTGGTTGGATGTAGACATTGTTCTGAATTTGTCAGAATGTCAGAAAACTTCCCAGGAATTGAATGAAGAAGCAAACACGACAGGGGGCTTTCCTGATTATTAAAAAATGAGAAAATCGTCTGTCTAAAACAAAACTCCCCGCAATTTTCTCCGTGAAGATTGTTACAGGAATGATTATACCCCGTCCGTTATCCATCAAAATTGGGAGTCAAGCACTTGAGCAGCTCCTCCGGTAGAAGAATTTAGGTCTTCAGCTCCCTAGTTACAAAATATATGTTACTATGCATACATCTTGTTTTACACTTTAGTCACAGTCAACACTGTATTCAAAAATGTATTTATGTTTCTAAAAACACATAAGGGTCATCCAAAGGCTATGTGCCCACGGGAGATTGTACCTGCGGACTTTTATGCAGGTATTTCCGCAGGTTTACGCAACTCCCCGGAATCCTCAGCTATCCATTGCTGCGGTATTTCTGCAGAATTGCTGCGGTAAACCTGCGGAAACAGTGCAGATTTTCTGCGGAATTCCTGCACTGTATCTCCGCAGATAATTCCACAAGAATAATGGACATGCAGTTACGTGCGGCTGCAGGAAATCCGCAGCACTTTCCGCAGCCACAAATACCGCAGCATTGATACAGCACTCCCCAAATCCCATAGTATAACATAGGGAGTGTCTGTACTTGCGTAAACCCACGGATTTATCTGGAAAATCTAGAAAATCCGTGAGTTTTCTGCAGCAAAATCCACAGTTACTTTCTCCCGTGGGCACATAGCCTAAAGGGTGCTTTACACGCTGCGACATCGCTAGAGATAGCACCCGCCCCCATCGTTGGTGCGACATTTGGTGATCGCTGCCGTAGCGAACATTATCGCTATGGCAGCGTCACACTCACATACCTTGTCAGCGACGTCGCTGTGACCGCCGAACAATCTCTCCTTCAAGGGGGAGGTGCGTTCGGCGTCATAACGACGTCACTGCGGTGTCACTAAGCGGCCACCGAATAGCAGAGGAGGGGCGGAGATGAGCGGCCAGAACATGCCGCCCACCTCCTTCCTTCCTCATTGCCGGAGGACGCAGGTAAGGAGATGTTCGTCGTTCCTGCGGCGTGACACATAGCGTGTGTGGTGCCGCAGGAATGACGAACAACCAGCGGCAGTCACCACCACCGATATTTTGAAAAGGAGCGACGTGTCAACAATCAACAATTTTAGACGTTTTTGCGCTTGTTGGTTGTCGCTCCTTGGTGTCACACGCTGCGATGTCGCTAACGGCGCCGGATGTGCGTCAGTAACGACGTGACCCCTACGATATATCGGTAGCGATGTCGCAGCGTGTAAAGCACCCTTAAGGCTACATGCACATGCTGCATTTTTTGCCGCTTTTTTGGTGCAGTTTTGTCAGAAAGTTCTCCCTTTTGGCTTCCCAGCAAAGTCTATGATAATTCAGATTTGATGTGCGCACGTTGTAGTTTTAATTTTTTTGTCACAAACTTCTGATAAATAAACTGCAGCATATTCTATCTTTTTGCATTTTATCCCTGCATTTCTCACTAGTGATAAGAGGACTTGCAAATCAATCCCCTGCCAGCTTGGGGTCGGTCAGCGGGGGATTGATCCCTGGAATCTGGCTGGATGCCAGTCCCCGTATAATTTACGGAAACCAGAATCTTGCGCATAGGGGTAGGAAGGAGCAAGTGCGGGTATACTTACTGATTCACTGGCGCAGCTGTATGCTCCAGCAATCTCTCATTCTTCTTCCCAGGCCGCTCATTAGGCTCATGCATATTCACCGTTTAACCCCGCCTACTGGCTTCTGTGATTGGTTGCAGTCAGACACACCCTCACGCTGAATGACAGTGTGTCTGATGCTTTAAGTCACAGACCCAGTCTGCGGGTCTATAGCGTACGGTAAAAATAAATTATAATAAAAGAAAATTAGAGTAGTGTCCCCCCATATTATGACACCCAGCACAGATGAAGCCAGGGCTACAGGCTGCAGCCCCCAGCCATGCGATTATCTAGGCTGTGTATTAAAATAGGAGCAACCACATGTGGCTTTTTAAAAATTATGTAAATAAACAATTTAAAAAAAAATGGTGTGCGGTCAACCCCAATTTTGATACTCAGTCAAGATAAAGCCAGATAGCTGGGGGCTGATAGTTTAAGGCTGGGGAGACCCATGCTTATTGGGCCCCCCCCACAGCCTAAAAATAGCAGCCTGCAGCCACCCAGGATTGTCTCATCCATTAGATGCAACAACCCCAGCACTTTACCCGACTCTTCCCGATTGCCCTGGTGAGGTGAGTTTATCTTAGCTCACAGCTGACACTAAATCCTAGATTAGTAATGGGAGGCATCTATGAAACCCCCCATTATTAATTTGTAAGTGAATATAAATAAACACAAACACTGAAAAAATCCTTTATTTCAAATAAAAGACAAAAAAACACCCTCTTTCACCATTTTATTAACCCCCAAAACACCCCATGCAGGTCCAATGTAATCTACACAAGGTCTCATGACAATTCCAGCTCTGCTACATTTAAATCACAGTGTGCGATCATAGTACATGACCGCATGCTCTAAATTCAGTCAGAGACTGTGCAGTGATGAGCGGTGACGTCACTCAGGTTAGCCATGGCATAACTGAAAGTCCGGGATCATCCGCACTGAGCCGAAATCCAGGAGCTGGACGTGATGGCAGCTGAGAGGTGAGTGTGATCATCCTCTGACGCTGCACATTCATTAGTATAGTATATATTGTGAAGCTGTGTATATAGTTGTTTGTAATATATTTGGAGGCCTGTATGATGTGTACTCCTCCTGTCCTGTATACATTTTATATATATAAATATGTATGTATATATATATATATATATATATATACTAGCTGTACTACCCGGCTTCTCCCGGGTTAATAACTGTTGTTAACAAAATAGAATGTATTAACATTCCCTGGATAGAATGTATAAATAGAATGTATTAACGCCCGGGATAGTAACTGTCTCTCTGTTTCTCTTCTATTCTCTGTCTGTCTCCCCCTCTGTATATATCTCTCTGTCTCTCTCGCTATCTCTTTGTCTGTCTGTCTCTTTCCCTGTTTGTCTCTGACTGTCTCTGTCTCTTTCTCCTCTTTCTCCGTCTGTCTCAATCTCTTTCCCTGTCTGTCTATCTATCTCTTTCCCTGTCTGTCTATCTATCTATGTCACTTTCCCTGTCTGTCTCTTTCCATGTCTGTCTTTCCCTCTCTTTCCCTGTCTGTCTCTTTCCCTCTTTCCCTCTGTCTCTTTCCCTGTGTCTGTCTCTTACCCTGTCTGTCTCTTTCCCTCTTTTTCCCTGTCTGTCTGTTTCCCTGTGTCTGTCTCTGTCTCTTTGTCTGTGTCTTTACCTATCTGTGTCTGTCTCTTAACCTGTCTTTCTCTTTCCCTCTCTTTCCCTGTCTGACTCTTTCCCTGTCAGTCTGTCTCTTTGTCTGTGTCTGTCTCTTACCCTGTCTATGTCTGTTTCTTAGCCTGTCTGTGTCTGCCTCTTTCCCTGTCTGTGTCTGTCTCTTTCCCTGGCTGCATTGTGACACACCAACATTCCATTTAAGGGCGTGGCTGCGCATTCTTCTGAAGTTCTGGCTGCACTGTGGCTCCCAGCTCCATTCGCTTAAATGGAGGCAGGTGTTTTGGTGAATAACTGTAAAGCGCGGGGTTAAATTTTTCCCTCAAAACATAGCCTATGACGCTCTTGGGGTCCAAAAGTGTGAGTGTGAACAATTTTGTGGCTGTAGCTGCGACGGTGCGGATGCCAATCCCGGACATACACACACACATACATACACATATTCAGCTTTATATATTTTATATATATATATATATATATATATATTATGTGAGGTATCAACCGGCTGTATTACAAAGAGCCGGTATGTTTTGCAGAAGCGTGGGTGCTCTGCAATGTGAAGCTGGCTAGGACCTGTGGTTCCACAGGATTGCATTACATGCAGAGCCATGGAAGGGTGTGTGATGCTGATTACACACTCCTTACCACCTGTGGGTGTGGCTCCAGGGGTTAAAGCAATCCTGTCTCTGAACCTGGGAGAAGTGTGTCTAGGGCAGTCTAGGGAGAGACTGGCTCTAGACTTCCAGTGTGTGTGCTGGAGATGGAGAGAGCAGAAGCAGGGTGTTTTGCACTCCTCCGGAGACCTTCTTCTGAAGGAAGGGGCTTTTAGGTCCATGTGTAAAGCCATGTGGCTGGAGCCAGGGGGAACCTGGAAAGGACACTAGCCACCTTAAGAGGAAGGTAAGGCTGGTTTCACACTACGTCTTTTTAACATCCGTTGAAAACGTTTTTTTAACGGAAGTACGGATCCTGCTTTTACAGCAAATAACGTATGCAAACGCATATGTTATTTTGCAGGATCCTGCAGTGGATGTTTCGGGGCGGGCATTGTAGTCATGTGATCGGGAGTGAGGGTAACTAGAGTGGGAGGAGGCTTCTGACAGCTGCAGACGCTGGTAACTAAGGTAAACATCGGCCTTGGATACCCGATATTTATCTTGGTTACGAGTCTGCTGCTGCCAGCGGAGCCGGGGAGAGAGAGAGAGAGAGAGAGAGAGAGAGAGAGAGACTGACTGACTCTGGTTCCGGCCATGCAAAGTACTGTCTGGGCATGCTCAGTCCAAATGCAGGATCCTGTCTATCAGCATGCAACGTTCACCTACGTTTGCGTGCGTTTTAGTCAGGATCCAGCAATTTGCAGTATTTGGACGGAGCTCAAAAACGCTACATGTTTTTGAAACATGTTAAAATAACGCAAAAGGACGGATCCTGCGTCTAACGGACGCAAACGCACGCAAACGCAGGTGGACGAGAGTCCATTGAAAATGCATTGACATGAAAACGGATTTGCACAGGATCCGTACTTCCGTTAAAAAAACGTTTTTGACGGATGTTAAAAAGACGTAGTGTGAAACCAGCCTAACTGGGATTGGACCTGGGGGTCTGGATACTGACAAGGGTCAGTGACACATGGGTGGCAGTCCAAAAGTGTGTGGACTTTATATTATGTGTTGGTCTTTGAGGAGAAAGCCAACGAACGGCATCTTTATGTTATGTGACCTGATATGGTTTATGGACCTGTTAATAAACCAGATGGTCTGTTAAAGAGACCAATTACTCTGGCGTGCTTTAATCCCGCTACCTGATGTGTGGCCCACATACACTTGGGGCCCACATTGTCACATTATATATATATATATATATATATATATATATATATATATATATATATATATATATCCATACAGTATATATATAAAACGAATGTGTGTACATATATGCTGTAGGGATTCTACTCGCTTCAGGCACCTGAGTAGCGCTCACAGACGCACAAGGGTCTTGTATTAGAACATTGAGCGGTTTATTACAGGATCATAAACTGTTCACATCTCACAGAAAACAGAATAACCTTTCATCGACATAGAAGATATAACAAAACCAGAACAGTCCATGCATCAGGCCCAGGAATGTCAGTTCAGGCTCACCATAATGATACGTTCCCATGATACGGAGACACTGTGTCAGCCATCCTGCGGAGACATGAGTGTTGTCCGCAGTAGACCGCAGCAGCTCGTGCCCACCATCAGGGTTCTGGGCACTGCGGACTTTTGCTGTGTTCTCCCCACTGAGAACACTCGCTTATCCGCAATCATAAATTGACATGCTGCACTTTGGAATGCCGTGACGCATGTCAGTTTACACCGTGGAAAAAAGAAGCACAGTGAGCATGGGATTTCTATAAACCCATCCACTGTACTTCTACTGTACAATGCAGCATTTTGGACACAGCAAAACACACTGCATCCAAAATGCTGCAAACACTGATCGTGTGCACACAGCCTAGCAGGATGATATCTCAGTCCTGCTCCTCCAGCCTCTGGCAGAGACTCAGCACCCCATCCCAGCTCTTTTCCACCTTCACTCACAGGCACTTTCACAGATCAGTTTTGGGCAGCAACAAACTGATCCCCTCACCAACAGCACACTGAACACCCAGTGAACCAATTTACTGGCTCTAGTAAAAACACTGCAGGTTCACTCGTAATCAAACCCTACAGAGCTCCGAATTAACCACCTGACTTTTCCACATATATTCCACCTCTGTCCAAAGCCGAGGCCTTCTGCCATCACTACATAGAATATGACAGACAGGTAATCTCAGACTCCCATGACGGCTCAGGGAGTTTTCCACGGTTGAGTATCTTCCCGTAAGATCCACCAAGTCATGTACATTCTAGGTATCTTCCTGGGCAACCTAGCTTTATATAGATTTAGGTAGTGAGTGGATAAATCAGTCCATCACCACTCTCTCCACCACCATCTGGGCTGGGGAACAAGTCTCGGGCTGCAGACAGTTTTGGTGCAGGATGTTAAACATCTGGGACCAGGGAAGTTTGTCCCTGTGATAGTCCCAGTTGTGTACCTGGTGTGCCCTGACTGCCAGGGTTTCACCTAGACAAGCCAAAATCTCCATTTTTAGCTTGCCTTACTTTTTGACGTCATGCAGGCCAAGGTCGTTGTACACTTTGTGTGCTTCCCCTGTTAGGTATGTAGCTAAGACCTCTGCTTGTTGCTCTGGAACAATTTCTCCATGTCTGCTACCCTCTCAAACTCAGTCAAGAAAGCCTCAACATCATCCTCCAGAGTCATTTTCTGCATGGTCTCCTGTACTCTTCATATCATACGGGTAACCTCACTTTGGCTGGTGGAAAGTGACATCTTTCTGGCTGTGACAGCTTCTTCCAAGAGAGACATCTGGTGCTGATGCTGCTGCATCTGCTGTGTCTGCTGCAGAAGCTGTTGTTGCTGCTACTGCGCCTGGACTAGCTATTTAGTCAGTTCCTCTATGCTTCCAACCTGAGTTTGCAATGTTGTAGTTGCTTTCACCCAGGACATACAATTTCCACACAGCAATCAACTGTGCTCCTTGGGATTTCTGCCCGCATTCTCCACCAATTGTAGGAATTCCACTTTCTTTCAGGCTGCTGAGTAGCGTTCACAAAGGCACAAGGTTCTTGTATTAAAACAGTGAGCAGCTTATTACAGGATCATAAACATTTCACAGGTCCCAAAAACAAAATAACCTTTCCTCGGCATAGAAGGTATAACAAAGTCAAAATAGTTCATGCATCAGGCATATATATATATATATATATATATATATATATATATATGTATATATATATATCACATGAGTACACCCCTCACATTTTTGTAAATATCTTTTCATGGGACACCACTGAAGATCTGATACTTTGCTACAATGTACAGTAGTCAGTGTACAGCTTGTATAAATTTGGTGCCCTCTAAGTAACTCAATGCACCACCATTAATGTCCAAACCGCTGGGAACAAAAGTGAGTACACCCCTAAGAAAAAATGGAAAATTGTGACCAAAGTGTCAATATTTTGTTTGGCCTCCATTACTTCCAACTTTCTACTACTACTCAACTTTCTTGGCCATGAAGTTCACCAGAGCTTCACTGGAGCCACTGGATCCTCTTCCATCCTACATGATGACATCCTGGAGCTGGTGGATTTTAGTGACTTTGCACTCCTCCACCTTCCATTTGAGGAGGCACCACAGATGCTCAATAGGGTTTAAGTCTGGAGACATGCTTAGCCAACCCAGCTATTATTCAACAATCATTTTCAGGAACACTTAGGCGGGCTTTGCACGTTGCGACATCGGTAACAATATGTTACCGATGCTGCAGCGATAGTCCCGCCCCCGTCGCACGTGCGATATCTAGTGAAAGCTGCCGTAGCGATTATTATCGCTACGGCAGCTTTACACGCACATACCTGCCGTGCGACGTCCCTCTGGCCGGCGACCCGCCTCCTTCCTTAGGGGGCGGGTCGTGCGGCGTCACAGTGACGTCACACGGCAGGTGGCCAATTGAAGCGGAGGGGCGGAGATGAGCAGGATGTAAACATCCCGCCCACCTCCGTCCTTCTCATTGCAGCCGGCGGCAGGTAAGGTGAAGTTCCTCGCTCCTGCGGCTTCACACACAGCGATGTATGCTGCCGCAGGAACGAGGAACAACATCGTACCTGTCACTGCACCGGCATTATGGAAATGTCGGAGGCTGCAGCGATGATACAATAACGACGCTTTTGCGCTCGTTCATCGTATCAAAAAGGTTTTACACGTTGCGATATCGACTGCAACGCCGGATGTGCGTCACTTTCGATTTGACCCCATCGACATCGCACGTGCAATATCGCAACGTTCAAAGCCGCCCTTACAATGTTCTATGCTACAGAATGGTAATTCATCCTTAAAATGGGATGTCATACAGACGGTCCATGTGACTTCCCTTTTTTTCTCGCACCCATTGACTTTCTTTGGTGTCCTCCGAATCTGTGATGACATCAGTAATCATCACCACTCTTGCCAGGACAAACAGAGGGCAGCATGGGACTCAGAATGTCTCATGAGCAGTGACGTCAGTACCTCAGTAACGTCACGGATCGTGAGAAATTGTAGGTCTTGTGCTGCTATCTGTGTGACCCGGTGAGAGCGGTGATGAGTGGTAACATTACTGATGTCATCACCGCTCATCACAACCACTGGGTATCTCAGAGCGCAGCCTGACCGGAAGTGACATATGAAGTGTTGTTCTCAGAACGAGACTTCATAGGTTCTGCTACGGAATCGGTTGATGTCATGGGAATGCGACGGACCACATCAGAGCTACAGGGTATATTTTTTGATAACTTGGTGAACGACGGACAGTAGCTTGTCTTTCAGGTTTCCATTTGTGGACAACGTCGGATTCGATGGACTACTTCGGATCTTTCTTTCGGGGGGTGTGTTTTTTAAAAAATAAAGTATTTGTACATGTTTTTCTTTTAACTTACTGGGTTAGTAATGGTGGTGTCTGATATACGCCTCTTCATTACTATCACCAGGCCTTAATGCCAGCTGAAACTACAGAGCTGACATCAACCCCATAAATAATTACCCAGATTGCCACTGCACTAGGTCAATCGGAAAGAGCCAAGACAAAGTACCATAGTTGGTTTTGCTGCGGGCTGGTATTTTTAGGCTGAGAGGGCCCAATATCCTTTGCTGGTTATAAAAAGAAGGGGGACCTATGTAATTTTTTAATTTTATTTATTTAATGAAACATAAAAATCTGTCCAATAAGCTCCACAGGGTGCAATTTTATTATTAGTCAAGGGGTTGGGCAATTAAATGTCTGCCTGTCTATATGGCTGTATGTCTCTATATCTGCCTCTATCTATCGATCTATCTATCTATCTATCTATCTACCTATCTGTCATGCCCAGGGATATGGGGTACTCGGTCCCGGGCAGTGTCTCTCTTGGGAATGTTACGGTGGTGGCCGTTGCCCGGTTCCGTGCCCTGGGCCCTTTTTGTAATGGGGGTGTATTTACAGGGGATTAGAGTAATGTTCATACGTGACGCGACTTGCGGTGTTGCGGCTATAGATATGGAGCCGCCACTGCAGAATGTCACCACTGGTGCTGGTGTTAATTGCAGCCTGGATGGTAGGCCCTCCACAAGCAGGGCTGAGCCCCAGAGGATGAGCATTGTGACGGGCGTCGGAAGAAGGTAGTCCACACAGAGGTATAGTGCAACTGGTTTTTACTCACTGCTGGTTGATGGTAACAGGTTACCCGAGTCCAGCTGGTTTCACCTCCAGGTCCCCCTTCGTCCCAGTACTACTTTAGTACTCTGGTACCTTCTTCCCCTGCACCTGTTTCTGGTAAATGGTTCTCCGTGGCATAGAGAAACTGGGGGTCCCCGTTCACTGGTTTGTCCACTTCTGTTTGCCTGACGGTAGCGTGAACCCTGTTGGGTTGGAGTCTCTGGTCCTCTCCCCAGTTCTCCCTCTGCTACTGAGTCTTCGGATTTTTAGGATCAGCGAGGTCCTTGATGGTCCCCTCACTGTGCAGGTGTTAACAGGTCGGCTCGGAGCTTTTTACTGTCTAGGGTTCTGTACCCCGTCGTGCATAGTTCCGGGAGTACTCTACCATACTCCACCGGCAACTACTCTCATGGGTACCAGGTTACCGTTTACCGAGTCAGGATGTCACTTCTCTTACACCTTCACTCCTCTCCTGCTACTGTCCAACTACTCTCCACAGTCTGCCCCTCCCACCTGGTCAACTAGTGGACTGGACTGGCTCCACCTCTAGGTGGCAATCCATTGGTCCGACCCTAGCTATGTACCGTTGTATGGGGGACTGTTGGGGAAAAACTGGGATTACCTGGGTTTTTGGTGTTACCGGCACTGGTCTCCCGGGGCCCTAGGGGGTAGGCCCTGCATCCTGATATGGATGCAGAACCTTGTAGCACCATGATGGCTTCAGGGGCGCTACATATCTATCTAATAATATCTATTATTTATCTATATAGCACTCATTAGTGACCAAAAACGCTAAAAAAAAACCTGCTAGTTAAAACTGCATGCAAAAACACATCCAAAATGTTGAATTTTTCCTTCCAAGATATGCAGAAATGGGGCAGAAATTTCTGCATTCAAATACTCAAAGTGTGCATGTGGCACCCCAGTGGACATGGGAGCCACAGTGGCATTGTTCTTTTCATCGGAGGGCAATACTATGCCTGGAGGCAGTGGGGAGACCTTAATGCCAGGTACAATCACACACACAACACTTCCTAATCCAGGCCAGAATGGGGAGCTCAAGTCCTGTTTGGGATGAGAATCCCTGTGCGTTCTGGGCTGGGGAGGGGTTAGAGAAAGAGAAACAGGAAGAGAGAACTCAGAACTCTAGTAGCAGTGAAAGAGAGCGGTTGCTGTTTGAGAGCTGTCTCAAGCTTTCCAGGACCGAGCGCTGAATCAGGACACCGAGGTCCTCGACTGTTGGGTATTAACGACCCAGCAGTAAACCTGGAGGGCAGGAGGTTCCACACTGCCTGGCCCAACAGAGACTCCCAAGCCGCAGCAGCATAATAGAGCCCGGTATTATGAATATCATCAGCAATGGTGCGGTTCCTGGGAGTGTTTCTGGGCTCCCTCTGTTAGCTAGTGCTGGTAGTGAGTCTGATTCTGCATCTGTCGCTCAGCATCAGACAGATGATTGCTGTTCCAGGAAAGCCAATGGAGTCCAGCCTGGGGGAATATAGGATGGCAGTTTCTGTCTAACCTTTGATAGTGATAATTGTTTCGGCTGCAAGAAAAGATGTCCTGAAGTTTGTCCTCCTGCCTTTAGGTTTTTTTGCCTTTCCATGTAGGATTGTTTTTTGCTTTTTTCTGCTCCTTTTTTGGATTCTCCAATAATGATTTCTACAGCAGTTTTTTTGTTCCTTTGCATCAGTTTTTTCCTATGTCATCCAGAGTCTGCAGTCATGCCTGATAAGTATTTTGTTTTTTTCTTCCTGAGATTAATTTGTTTTCATTCATTTTTATGTCTTTTTGTTTGCAATTAATGGGAATTGTGTAATCTCAGTGATTTTTCCTTGTGAGGTTTGGTTCTCTTAGTCTGGGCTTGGTTTAGGCTGAATTGTACTTATGGGCATTTCTGCTTAACCTATGAACTCTATTCCTAATTCAATGTTTGAGAAAATTCTCTTTTGTTTCTTGCATGGGAATAAGCATTCTTTCTGCGCTTTTTTTTTAGGATGATTTTTTTCCCAGCAAGGAGGGAGTTTTTACTCCCAGTCTGATTAGGAGTTTGTATTTGCACCAGAGTTTCTGATATAGTGGGAAGAAGATTGTATGATCTTTAAGGCATTTTTAATTATCAGGTGTTGGTATTTGTTTTTGTTTTTCACTGGCTGCAACCAGTATTCTTTTCTATCCTTTTTGTATCTAGCTAGCAGGGCCTCACTTTGCTTAACCCTATATTAACCATTTGTGTGCTGTCTTTTTCCTTACTTCACTGTTTTTATATGTTGGGGGCTTTACTATCCTTTTTGGGCTGCTCTGAGGCAAGTCAGGATTCCTCATTCCATCTTTGAGTCTAGTTAGTTCTCCGGTGGTGACGAGGCATCTAGGTTGGTTATGAATGCTCCATCGTTACTTCTAGTTGTTCTGTGCAGTTAGTGGATTGCAGCCAGCTAAGTTTTCAACTATTCTTGTGCATTATTTTCTACCTCTTATGGCATTTTTGCAAGATCATTTGCAGTGGTTTCCTGATCATAGCAGCCCGGGGCCGCAGAAGTACCGATGGGCTCTACAACTGGCTTGCGCAGCCCGCCACAAGAGACAAGGCAAATTGCACTTAGAAAGAGGGACACTGTGCTGCTCCAGGCCACAGCGACCCACATTGAGAGCGCATTAAGGAAAGCCTCCAATGTACCTGGCAGAGAAGGGACTTCTCACCTCTCCAGGACCACTGTAACCTGGGACTATAACAAATGACCAGTGAAAGATAAAGGAAACTACTAGCCTGTGTCGTCCAGTTACTGTCGGGGTCCTTAGCCCCGCTCCTCAGTGTGCAACACCGTAGACTATCATCCTATCATCCTCCCCGTGGCCCGCTCCACCTATGGGGAGCAGAAACATCATAATTGCTACAAACATCTGCCTCAGAGGACAGCGACAGCAGCGGTGGCTATTCCCTGGCCGTTTGCCGCCGGTGGCGTCACAAAACAATCCTCCACCATCATCACCCCCAACCCCCCTCTTTTATTGTACACCTCGGGGCCACAAAACCAGGTGAAAGGGCAACCCGTGACATCCACAAATCCGACATCATTGAGCTCGGTGATGAGTATTTAACCCTTTGCCCCATGGGTGCTACATTCACATACCCTGATATTCTGAAAACATTATTTCCAACAGCAACCTGGGAGTCAGAGATGTGCCCAGGCATCTTACTCATGCTAGTCCCATTTCATTTGAGCACTGCTTCCATCCATTTCAGTCTATTTCAGCCTTCTTGGGGGGGAGTCTTCTGGAAAAATGCTAGAGTTTTTCCACTGACTTTCTTTACACTCGTTACCTGAGTAGAGCCCATCTGAACGTCCAACCTGCTTGATTTGAGTACCGAGCATTGGAGCATTTTAGTGCTTGCTCATCATAAATTGCATTACTTATCTTTTAGTAACACTCTTTGTCACTTTTTTGCCTTAGGGCCCTTTCACACTGGGTTTTTACCTACGTTCAGGGGTCCTGTCTGAGCTTCCGTCTGAACACCGTCAGTTTCAGATGCATGGGCCATTGACTATAATGGAGTAGGCAGAGTCTGGGTGTCCTCCTGCAGAAAGTGTACACCCCCAAAAATGGTGCAAGACAGAGCACACGCTGACTCCATCTGCTCCATTATAGTCATTGGCCCCGTCGGTGCATGCTTCCAAAACCCATTTTACGGGGGTGTTCGGAGGGACGTGCCGACGGAGGCAGTGAACGGAGCTAAAAACGAAATGTGAAAGCGGCCTTAAACTACAATAATCTGAATATTGATTATCGAGCAACTCGCAATATGACACCTGACTATTGGAGGAAACCCCTATGGCTAAATAGAGCTGTAAGGGAAGCAATAAAAGAAAAACAGAAAGCCTTAAAAGAATTAAAGAGGGTAGGTAGTGATGAGGCATTATATAATTATAGAAAATTAAATAAAATATGTAAAAAGCAAATTAAGTTAGCTAAGTTTGAGACAGAGAGACTCATTGCGAGAGAAAGTAAAAATAATCCTAAAATATTCTTTAACTATATAAACAGTAAAAAACTGAAAAGCAATAGTGTTGGCCCCCTTAAAAATAGTCTTGGTGAAATGGTGGAAGGGGATGAGGGTAAAGCCAACCTGCTGAATGACTTTTTTTCTACGGTTTTTATACAAGAAAATGCCATGCCAGATGACATGACCAGTGATACCATAAATTCACCCTTGAATATTACCTGCTTAACCCAGCAGGAAGTACGCCGCCGCCTCGAAATCACTAAGGTTGACAAATCTCCGGGCCCGGATGGCATCACCCCAGAGTACTACAGGAATTGAGTTCTGTGATAGATAGACCATTATTTTTAATCTTCTCAGATTCCTTAATAACAGGGTCGGTACCGCAGGACTGGCGCATAGCAAATGTGGTGCCAATATTCAAAAAGGGGACAAAAACTGAGCCGGGAAATTATAGGCCGGTAAGTTTAACCTCTACAGTTGGTAAAATCCTTGAGGGTTTCTTGAGAGATGCTATACTGGAGTATCTCAAGAAAAATAACCTTATGACAGAGTATCAACATGGGTTTATGAGGGATCGATCCTGTCAAACTAATTTGATCGGCTTCTATGAAGAGGTAAGTTCAAGCCTGGACCAGGGAAATGCAGTGGATGTTGTGTATATGGACTTTTCAAAAGCTTTTGATACAGTGCCACACAAAAGGTTGGTACATAAAATGAGAATAATGGGGATAGGGGAAAATATGTGTAACTGGGTTAAAAACTGGCTCAGTGATAGGAAACAAAGGGTGGTTATTAATGGTGCGTACTCGGACTGGGTCTCAGTTCATAGTTGGGTACCACAGGGGTCAGTATTGGGCCCGCTTCTTTTCAACATATTTATAAATGACCTTGTTGGGGGCATGCGGAGTAGAATTTCAATATTTGCAGATGATACTAAACTCTGCAGGGTAATCAATACAGAGGAGGATAATTTTATATTACAGGGAGATTTATGTAAATTGGAGGATTGGGCTGAGAAGTGGCAATTGAAGTTTAATGTAGATAAATGTAAGGTCATGCACTTGGGTAGAGGAAATAACATTTATGATTATGTACTTAATTGTAGAACACTGGGTAAAACAGGCACAGAAAAATACTTGGGTGTATGGGTGGATGGTAAACTTCACTTTAGTGGACAGTGTCAGGCAGCTGCTGCCAGGGCTAATAAAATAATGGGATGTATTAAAAGAGGTATAAGTGTTCATGAAAAAAATATAGTTCTACCTCTGTACAAGTCACTAGTGCGACCGCACTTATATACTGTGTACAATTCTGGTCACCGATATATAAGAAGGACATAGCTGAACTGGAGAGGGTGCAGAGAAGAGCGACCAAGATTATTAGAGGAATGGGTGGGCTGCAATACCAAGACAGGTTATTAAACTTGGGGTTATTTAGTCTGGAAAAACGAAGGCTTAGGGGGGATCTAATCACAATGTATAAATATATGAGGGGACAGTACAGAGACCTTTCCAAAGATCTCTTTACACCTAGGCCTGCGACTGGAACACGGGGGCATCCGCTACGTCTTGAGGAAAGAAGGTTTAATCATAATCACAGACGAGGATTCTTTACTGTACGAGCAGTGAGACTGTGGAACTCTCTGCCGCATGATGTTGTAATGAGTGATTCACTACTAACATTTAAGCAGAGCCTGGATGCCTTTCTTGAAAAATATAATATTACCAGTTATGTATATTAGATTTTATGACAGGGTGTTGATCCAGGGAACTAGTCTGATTGCCGGATGTGGAGTCAGGAAGGAAATGTTTTCCCCATTGGAACTTGTTTGCCACATTGGGGTTTTTTTTGCCTTCCTCTGGATCAACATGTTAGGCTACGGGTTGAACTAGATGGACTTAGAGTCTCCCTTCAACCTTAAAAACTATGATACTATGATACTATGATACTTGGTATTTTGGCAGAGTTCATTTTTCCTTCTCTATATTTAATGTCCTAATGTGTTCCCAATGTTTGATATAGGGAAAGTCAAGAAAGTAGAGGTCACAACAACAAGGCATTTCAGTGCTTGTTAGCTTTTCTCGCTATGAAGCTCCAAATTATGGAAATCTCTTTATCTGGAAAAGTTCCAAATATTCACACAATAGATTGCGTGACTGTACTTATCAGAGCCTGGAAACTGCAGATACATTTGCTTCATATTTCACAACAGAATGCTATGATCTAATTGTCCTTATATCACTCAGCGTGCCTCAGGCACAAATTATAATGAGGCCCCCAAATGGTGATCACAAAGTAAGAGCTTCTTTTAAAGCAGACCTGTCACAGAAAACCAGTTGCCAAATTTATTTTGGGCTTCTGATCTTCGTAAACTAATGATTGACGTCAATTTTGTGGAAGTTTGTCCCCCCTATTTACTCCAAAATCAAGAATAACAAGACAGCTTCATTAGCAATGATTCCCATAGACGCAGACGTAGATTTCCTAAGTAATGTTCAATACACAGTAAGGAGTTTGATTTCTATTCACTATAGTTTCTTTCTATAGGGCCATATTATAGTAGATATAAATTTTTGCATATAGGAGCAGTATTATAGTAGTTATATTTATGTATATTGGGGCAGTAGTATAGTAGTTATATTCTTCTACATATGGGCAGTATTATAGTAGTTCTATTCTTGTATATAGGAGCAGTATTATAGTAGTTATATTTATGTATATTGGGGCAGTAGTATAGTAGTTATATTCTTCTACATAGGAGCAGTATTATAGTAGTTATATTCTTCTACATATGGGCAGTATTATAGTAGTTTTATTCTTGTATATAGGAGCAGTATTATAGTAGTTATATTTATGTATATTGGGGCAGTAGTATAGTAGTTATATTCTTCTACATAGGAGCAGTATTATAGTAGTTATATTCTTCTACATATGGGCAGTATTATAGTAGTTTTATTCTTGTATATAGGAGCAGTATTATAGTAGTTATATTTATGTATATTGGGGCAGTATTATAGTAGTTATATTCTTCTACATAGGGGCAGTATTATAGTAGTTATATTCTTGTACATAGGGGGCAGTATTATAGTAGTTATATTCTTGTACATAGGGGCAGTATTATAGTAGTTATATTCTTGTACATAGGAGCTGTATTATAGTAGTTACATTCTTGTACATAGGAGCAGTATTATAGTAGTTATATTCTTGTACATAGGGGGCAGTATTATAGTAGTTATATTCTTGTACATAGGGGCAGTATTATAGTAGTTATATTCTTGTACATAGGGGGCAGTATTATAGTAGTTATATTCTTGTACATAGGGGGCAGTATTATAGTAGTTATATTCTTGTACATAGGAGCAGTATTATAGTAGTTATATTTTTGTACATAAGAACAGTATTATAGTAGTTATATTATTGTACATAGGAGCAGTATTATAGTAGTTATATTCTTGTACATAGGGGGCAGTATTATAGTAGTTATATTCTTATACATAGGGGGCAATATTATAGTAGTTATATTCTTGTACATAGGGGACAGTATTATAGTAGTTATATTCTTGTACATAGGGGCAGTATTATAGTAGTTATATTCTTGTACATAGGGGCAGTATTATAGTAGTTATATTCTTATACATAGGGGGCAATATTATAGTAGTTATATTCTTGTACATAGGGGCAGTATTATAGTAGTTATATTCTTATACATAGGGGGCAATATTATAGTAGTTATATTCTTGTACATAGGGGCAGTATTATAGTAGTTATATTCTTGTACATAGGGACAGTATTATAGTAGTTACATTCTTGCACATAGGAGCAGTATTATAGTAGTTATATTCTTGTACATAGGAGCAGTATTATAGTAGTTATATTCTTGTAAATAGGAGCAGTATTATAGTAGTTATATTCTTATACATAGGGGGCAGTATTATAGTTATATTCTTGTACATAGGGGGCAGTATTATAGTAGTTATATTCTTGTACATAGGGGGCAATATTATAGTAGTTATATTCTTGTACATAGGGGCAGTATTATAGCAGTTATTTTCTTGTACATAGGGGCAGTATTATAGTAGTTATATTCTTGTACATAGGGCCAGTATTATAGTAGTTATATTCTTGTACATAGGAGCAGTATTATAGTAGTTATATTCTTGTACATAGGGGGCAATATTATAGTAGTTATATTCTTGTACATAGGGGCAGTATTATAGCAGTTATTTTCTTGTACATAGGGGCAGTATTATAGTAGTTATATTCTTGTACATAGGGCCAGTATTATAGTAGTTATATTCTTGTACATAGGAGCAGTATTATAGTAGTTACATTCTTATACATGGGGCAGTATTATAGTAGTTATAGTCTTGTACAAAGGGGGCAGTATTATAGTAGTTATATTCTTGTACATAGGAGCAGTATTATAGTAGTTATATTTTTGTACATAGGGGGCAGTATTATAGTAGTTATAGTCTTGTACAAAGGGGGCAGTATTATAGTAGTTATATTCTTGTACATATGAGCAGTATTATAGTAGTTATATTATTGTACACAGGGTCAGTATTATAGTAGTTATATTCTTGTACATAGGGGGCAGTATTATAGTAGTTATATTCTTGTACATAGGAGCAGTATTATAGTAGTTATATTCTTGTACATAGGGGGCAGTATTATAGTAGTTATATTCTTGTACATAGGAGCAGTATTATAGTAGTTATATTCTTGTACATAGGAGCAGTATTATAGTAATTATATTCTTGTACATAGGAGCAGTATTATAGTAGTGATATTCTTGTACATAGGGGGCAATATTATAGTAGTTATATTCTTGTACATAGCAGCAGTATTATAGTAGTTATATTCTTGTACATAGGGGGCAATATTATAGTAGTTATATTCTTGTACATAGTGGCAGTATTATAGCAGTTATATTCTTGTACATAGGGGCAGTATTATAGCAGTTATATTCTTGTACATAGGGGCAGTTTCTTGTACATAGGGGGCAGTATTATAATAAAAAAGTGAAATGAGATCAGCTCACTTCACAGTAGATACTGTATGGATCTCATGGTGCAATGAGCAAATCCAGCAAGAAAAAGGAAAAATATCCAGTAGTAAATCTTCTTTGAAAAACTCCTTTTATTGAATCATGTGCAGCCTTCAGATGCCTGAAGGCGCAGCTTCCATTAAATAACAGGACAGAGAAAGCACAGCTTCATGGCAGGTGAGAGATGTACCATAACTGAAGCAGCAGCTTTGTTGAGATAAAAACATAGATAAAAATCACAGTCCCATGGCAAGTGAGTAATGATCACAGCAAACGTTTTGGCAAGAGGTCTTATTAATTCCAATGCTGAAAATATCACACTGTCCATAAAGAAGCTTGGAGGGTTTCGAAGATGCCTACGAAGAAGCCTGACAAGGGTTCAATGATGCCTACAGTGAATGCTGAATATAACTCTGTGATACTTACAGTAAAGCCTGGAAATGGTTTGATGTTGCCTACAATAAATCATGGTGGTGGCTCAGTGGGGTCTACAGTGAAGCTTGGCGGTGGCTTAGTGATGCTTATAGTGAAGCATAGGGGAAGCTGAGTGGGGCCTACAGTGACATGCTAGTAGATCAGTGATGCCTAAAGTGTAGCATACTGGTAGCTTGGTTGGTCCTACAGTGAAGCATAGCAGTGGCTCAGTGATGCTTACAGTGAAACATGGCACTGTGTGTGATATCTACAATGAAGTATAATGTTGGCCCACTGATGTCTACAGTGATGCTTACAGTGAAGTCTGGTGGTGGCTCAGTGACGACAACAGTAAAGCATGGTGGTGGCTTAGCGGGACCAACAGTGAAGCATGCGGTGGCTTGGTGATGTCTATAATGAAGAGTGGCAGTGGCTTATTGAAGCTTACAGTGAAGCTTGGCGTTGTCTTGGGGATACCCATAGTGAAGCATGGCAGTAGGCCACGAATGCTCACAGTGAAGCATGACAGTGGCTTTGTGATGTTCTGGGGCTGCTTTGCTTCTGGTGTTGATAGAGAACTTCAGCATGTGCAATGTGTGTCCCATCAGCTAAGCCTAGGAGAAAACATCATGCCTTCTGCGAGCAAGCTGACATTTAGGCGTCATTGGGCCTAACAACAGAACAATGATTACAAGCATATGTAAAATTCTAACAAGGTTTGGTTTTTTGAAGTCCTTAAAAATTCTGTATTGGCCGTCACAATCACAGGACTTGAACCTCATATAAAACATGAAGGCCATTGCAGGATAGGATTTCAGGAATGTTGCCACAAGCTTGTGGCTGTTTATGCATCCCATTTGTAGCATGTTATAACAGCCAAAAACGCCTCACTAAGCACTTAGGACGAGTTGTATTCATCTATTTACGTTGCTTATTTGTTTGGCTTACAGCAAACAGCAGGAAAATGTGAATTTGGCTCATAATTTGCAGTGGGGGTTGAATAATTTTGATTTCAAGTGTAGCAACCAGACAGCACTCCAGCTAATACAAATCTGTTGATAGTTTCTCATTTGTTTATTCATTGATTCTTTTAGCGTTTCTAGTGTCTGCCCAGGAAGAGTAGAAAATCCCAAAGGTAACGCACAATCAAACTAATTTAATATACAATTCATAGGATGTACTAATAAACACGTGGTCAAGTAAAGCATGTAATTACATGATTGTGGTAAATGAAAGTCGTCATTCTCAGTATCTCAATGTGATAAATTCTCATTAATTTTAACTTTGAGAAATAATTTAATACTATAACCTTAGAGAGGGAATAGCGCAGCATGACTTTTAAGTTGCTTTCTAGTGATGAGTGAGCGTGCTTGGCACTACTTGGTACTCGATCGAGCATCGGGGGGCTCAGAGAGCTTGGTTCTCAATCGAGTATTGCAGGTGGTCAGAGAGCTTGGTTCTCAATCAAGTATTGCAGGTGGTCAGAGAGCTTGGTTCTCAATCGAGTATCGTAGGTTCTCAGAGAGCTTGCTTCTCGATCAAGTATGGCAGGTGCTCAGAGGGCTTGGTTATCAATCGAGTATAGCGTAAGCTCAGAGAGCTTGGTTCTCGATCGAGTATGGCACGTGCTCAGAGAGCTTTGTACTTGATTGAGCATTGTGGTCTCAGAGAGCTTGGTTATCAATTGAGTATGACGGGTGCTGAAAGAGCTTGGTTCTTGATTGAGCATCGTACGTTCTTAGAGAGCTTGGCTCTCGATGAAGTATAGCGGTTGCTCAGTGAGCTTAGTTCTCAATCTAACACCGTGGGTGCTCAGCTCAGAGAGCTTGGTTCTCGATTGAGTATGACGGGTGCTCAGAGTACTTGGTTCTCAATCGAGTATGGTGGGTGCTCAAAGAGCTTGGTTCTTGATTGAGTATGGCAGGTGCTCAGAAAGCTTGGTTCTCGATTGACTATTGCATGTGCTCAGAGAGCTTGGTTCTCGATCGAGTATGGTGGGTGTTCAGAAAGCTTTGGTTCTCGACTGAGTATGGTGGTTGCTCAGGGAGATTGGTTCTTAATCGATTATCGCAGGTGCTCAAAGAGCTTGGTTCTCGATCGAGTATGGTGGGGGCTTAGAAAGCTTAGTTCTCGATTGAGTATGGCAGGTGCTCAAAGAGCTTGGTTCTCAAACGAGTATGGTGGGTGCTCAGAGAGTTTGGTTCTAAATTAAACATGGCAGGTGCTCAGAAAGCTTGGTTCTCGATCAAGTATTGCAGGTGCTCACAGAGCTTGGTTGTTGATTGAGTATGGTGGGTGCTTCGAGAGCTTGGTTCTTGATCAAGTATCGAGGGTGATTGGAACACTCGGTACTTGATCGAATACCACAGGTGCTAGAGCCAAATCTTTAACTCCCCATTTTGTTACCTGCTCTGACACACCCCAGGCCACCACAGTCCCCATTATCCACAGGCAACAGACATCGCCTCTGGCAACCTCCATTCCATCTTCCTATCCACCATAGTCCCTATCATCTGACTGCACCTGGCACTGCCCGGCAACGTCCGCTCTGTGTGCGCCATCCAAATGTTCTCCACAGCCAAATTAACTGCACTTTTAGTTCTGCTCGAGTAACCATTCCGGAAAATAAATCTATTTTGTTTTCAGAACGGAGACTCAAGCAGAACTAATCAAACTGCTACTTTGTCCGAGGTGGAACATTTGGACAGCGCATGCGTAATGGAAGTTGCTGGGTGGTGCCAGGTGCACTTGAATAATAGGGACTGCGGTGGCTGGGAAGACAGAACAGAGGTTGTCGGGCAATGTCTTCTGCCTTTTGCATGCGGATGATGGTGACTATAGTGGCCGGGAACTGTTTCAGAGCAAGTAACAGAATGGGGAGTGAGGAAAAATATGCTTCAGCCATCCATTGACACCTATTGTGCTCGATACTTGAGACAAGCATTTCTGAGCTTTAGTCATGCTCGATTCGAGTATTGAGCACTTTTGTGCTTGCTCATCACTACTGCTTTCCTTTTTACTCTGCATGTAATATGATGCCAATCCAGTTTGTAGTCTGACAACCGGAGTGCCCAGAAATAATAGATGCTTTAATAGAGTAGTTAGACAATAGGCCCAAATACCAACAAGGCTATCCAACCATCTTCATAGTGGTGGGAGATCAATTTCCCTGTTTTAAAACTCTGTATAGCCATAATGCTAAATTTTAAAATATTGCATACTGTATATTATTTATAGAGTGAATGCCACAATAAAATAGTATTCAGTATAGTTGCCGAGCTTCCTATAGTTGTAGCAGAATTTGATCACTTATCCATTTAATAAACAGGTCTGTTTGTGGCTTCCATGGGGTGTACAGGACTCGATGAAATAAGTCATCAATATTAGATTAGCGAGAATACTACAGATGCCAAGCTGCTGTACATGAGAGTGGCCATTATACAGTGTCAAAAGTGTACATCTAGCCATAGCAGAAGCCACAAACAGTCAACAGCGGTTCCCGGTGCTGGACCCGCCAGTCTAATATTGATGACTTATCGTAAGTAAAAGTTACTAATATCATGTTAGTGGAAAGTCTTTTTAAGTCTACAGTTCTGCCAGTAAATTCATTCAATCTGCGAGACTTTCACCCAAACACAAGACAAGAGCAATACTTTAGGCTCGTTTTTCTGCACAGAATAGAAAACAGTGTATCTACCAAAGCTCATATATTCAAAAGGAATTCAATCTACTCGAATATTACAAAAATCTACATTTGTCAGAATGTTAATTTTTTATAGTTCAAATATGTGTAAAGTCAGCAAACTGTTGGCAGCTGGCCACCAAAAGGTTAAAAAATTAAAAATAATACTTATACCCACTGCTCACTCCTTTGATCCTCATCATTGCCTGCCTGGCCTTCGTCAATGTAGCGCTGGCGTCTCTGCAGAGAAGTCGACTTACTGCCTCTGACGTGTCGGTCGTGTCCTCCCCCTCACTTTCCCGGCCATCCATGTGTGCTGTTTCATCCTTCCCTTCCTGGGCCCTGTACATGCCGCACAGAGATCCCAGGAGTGTACCTAAGAAGTGCGCGTGTACACTAGCCCTCCTCTTAAAGGGCCTCGTGCCATTTCTCTGAAATGCATCTTAGCCTTTGGCTTAAAGGCAGTGTGTATTTAAGGCACCCTCCCATTAGGGGAGGTGCCCAAGCAACACATTCAGTTAGTCAGTATAACATTCTGCTAGCTAGTTGTCAGGTCCCATTAGCCCTGTGTCCGTCACCTGCGTCTGTCCTCCCATACTTGCCTAGCCCTGCTGTGCACACCACTCCTTTCCATACCTGCCTGCCTGTTTGTCACAGCTGTCCAGCCTACAGCTGTTTCTTTACCTGAGTCCATCAACTGTCCTGGGGGTTAGCTGCCACAGTCCCAGTCACCACCCTGAGAGTGGTACCTGGTGTTCGCCTCGCAGTGGGCGCTTAGTTAATCTCCTCCCACTAAAGAGTAAACCTGGGCCTCCCCTGTGGTCCAGTGGGTCCACTAGTTCCGGTCGCTGTCCCACACCGGCCGCGAGCATTACAGTCACATCTTCTTTTCACAACAGACTTCCGGCTCTGCTGAGGGCCAGGATGTCTGAGCATGTGTGCAAGGTGAACATTATATCATGATGCACTGGCATTACATGCGCTTATGTAGAGCCATCTCGAGCCTCATTAGAGCCCAAAATCCTGGTTTTTTAAAGAGGTCTGAAGATGACTTGAACACTCGTGGTTGTGAAAAGAAGATGGGAGGAGGACTGTACGGTTGACAGTGAAGAGTGGAGGGTCTGTATAGGTAAGCAGTGAGGGGAGACTACTTTCCCTTATTTTTCGAATTTATAAGACACACTTTTTCCTCCCACAATTGGAAGTAAAATGGGGGTGTGTCTTATAAATCAAATGTAGTTTACCGGGGACGGTGGAGCAGGGTCATAAGAAGCCGGCAGCAGCATGAGTGGCGCGCTGCTGCAAGCCCTGGGCTGGGAGAAGGGGGTGTACTGGCAGCACCAGGAAGGTGCCATTAATTTCCCGGCGACAGATGTGATGGACTTCAGGAAAAAGGCACCGAAGGCGGCGCATGCGCAGATTGTGATCTCAGAGAGCCGAGATCTCAATCGGAGCATTTGCAGACTCCGGCTACATTTTCCTGGAATCCGTCTCCGGGATATTAATGGTGCCTGCCTCATCCCGCAAATACACCCCCTCCTCCTAGCCCAGGGCCCGTACCATCGCCTCATCCATGCCGCCGGTGGCTTCCTATGACCCAGCTCCATTACCTCGGCACCCCCTGGTAAGCTACATTTGGCTTATATGACAGACCATAAGGCTACAATATGGTCCCCCATTTCTACATTAAAAAAATATTTTTTTTTAGCCCAATTTTCTCCTCTAACTATGGGGTGCGTCTTATAATCAGAAAAATGCGGTATACATTGCGTTTTATTTATTACATGTTTATTATGCACTTGGGTCTGAAGAGAGACCCCATAGATTTAAAGGGACACTTAATTTGCCGACAAAAACTTCTTTACAAATCAAATTTCCAAGACAAATCTGCGTGAAAAGCCGAATTCCATAACAGGAATAGAAACAACAAATCTACTCTACATAAACTTTAGATTTACAGAAATGAGATCACGCATTGTTCAAGAAACAAAACACTTTGGCTTTTATTCAGAAACGAAGCAACAATTACTCTTCAAGCCAAGTCTTCCTAGACACAACTATGCGGCTCTGAGGAACCCTATCATTAGCTGTAGGGAGATATCATTTCAGATGCTTATTGTATTAAGTCATTGTGTAAATATAAATATTAGAGCTTGGAAATAATATACATTAACAATCTTCTCCGCTCCTACCTTGCTAATTATTCTAACAGAAACAACAATGAAAGGTAAAATCTTTACATACAGTAGATAACCTATTATGTATGATGGATTCGGTGTTATGTCACAGCTCGCCTACTCCTCCTCCTGTAGATGGACTGATAAAATCACTATATACATGAGGTAATACAGGATCCACCAATCATAATATGACCCAGATTAAGGCATGTTCTACATAATGCTTCTATAGAAAAAGCAGGGTCTCAGTCTATTACTGCTACCATGTTTTTCCAAAACTAAGACACTGTCTTATACCGTTTTGTGGCTCAAAAAAACACACTCACACACATCAGATCACACACACACACACACACACACACACACTCATGCACACATATCACATCGCTCAGACATCCGATCACACACACACACACACACCACATCCTGCAATAGTGATTGCTTCCGGACAGCAGGAAAAGATGCGGCGCAGTGCAGTGGAATGCATAGAAGACCTGGCAGTGGAATGTATCAATGCGTTCCACCACAGGTCCTATATGTTCCATGGCACTGCGTATCAGGATTCTCTGCTGGCCAGAAGAAATCGATATCACTGGATGAGGTGAGTGTGAGCAATCTGATGTGTGTGATCTGATGTGTGTGGGTGTGCGATATGATTGTATGCATGATCTGATGTGTGTGGGTGTGTGATCTGAAGTGGGTGTGTGATCTGATGTGTGAGTGTGTGATCTGATGTGTGTGGGTGTGTGATCTGATGTGTGTGGGTGTGTGATCCACTGCAGGTCCTCCTGTTCAGTGTCTGGTGAGTATGATTGTGGGGTCTTCTGTCTTCTTCTTCTGTTTTTGGGGTGTTTACTTTCTATAATAAAGTGTCCTGCAGTATTCTTTAGCTGCACGGACAGTTCATTATTGAATTGTGACTAGGGCTTATTTTCGGTACAGGGCTTATATTTAAGCCTTGCTTTGAAAATGCTGAAAATCCCTGCTAGGGCTTATTTTTCGGAGAGGGCTTATTTTTTGGAAAAAACATGGTAGTATCATGCTCCCAACAAGCAGCAGGACCAGACTAGCGGACCAGAGTACCTCAAAATGCTGTATATTTACCAGCAACTCTAACTCCTCTCTTGATTTGAACTCTTATGTTTGTATCATAGACGCTTCATGGCACAACAATTATGCTGCATCACGACCATGTGCAAACATATGATTGGTGCATCAACACAGGGATACAAATGGTAAGGGGGGGCCACTTCCTCCAAAGCAGGTGAAATTGTGCATTATGAGGAACCATTACACAAGGCACATATACTTTTCTTGCAGAGGGACCTTCTTCTGTCTGTGTCCACAAGTGGCCAGGACTCTGACAGTTCCCACATGTCCTCCAACTCACCATGATTTGCATATTTAGTAGCAATTACCCTGACTAACCAGCCTTTTGTGTTTTGCACCTAATCATATGTTTTACAAATAAGTCTTTATAAACCTTGTTTTTACATGCTAATTATACCTTTGACTAGTTGGCTGTTTCAGCATGGTATCATGCTCCTGTAAGCATCATTGCCAGCTTTCTGTAAATCTTGCGGATGCACATGGCTTTCTGCACAACATCATAGTGCCACTGAAGCCAAGTGAATGCGTCCCAGCTTCACAGGTGTACTGCACATGTTTGGAAGGGAATGAGCTTTCTTCTTTACTTCAGAACATGTAGGTGTCATTGCCAGCTTTGGGCAAATCGAGCGCATGCGCATGGCTTTCTTCACAACATCACGGTGCCTCTGAAGCCAAGTGAATGCATCCCAGCTTCAGAGATCCACTGCACATGACTGGAAGTGAATGAGTTTTCTTCTTCACTTCCGAACATGTAGGTGTCATCGCCGGCTTTCTGGAAATTTCACGCATGCGCATGGCTTTCTTCACAACATCATAGTGCCTCTGAAGCCAAGTGAATGCATTCCAGCTTCAGAAATATTCTGCACATGTCTGGAAGGTAATGAGCTTTCTTCTTTACTTCCAAACATGTAGGCATCATCACCACCTGTCTGCAAATCTTGCGCATGCACATGGCTTTTGTCACATCATTGTGCCTCTGAAGCCACGTGTCTCCGTCCCAGCTACAGAAGCACATGCCTGAAAGTGAAGGCACTTTTTTCTTCACTTTTGGACATGTGCAGTGCACCTCTCTGGGAAATTTACACTAGTCTTCAGCGGCACAATGATGATGCGTAAGATTTGCAGAGAGCAGTGGCGATAACGCCGACTCTTGCAAATCATGTTATCACGCCCAAAGGGGTGTGATAACTTGCTGAGAGTGTCCACTAGTCTGGCTAAACTAATGCCACATGGATTAGTCAAAAGCCTAATTACCATTAAAAACAGGGTTTATAAAGAGTTTTTTTAAACGAGGTGTGCTGCCCCTGTGCCAGCAACCGGGCTGCTGCTGCTCAGATCTGGATCTGCGGTGGCTCGAGGGGTCTCCAGACCCGGGGGTCGCGTGGCCACTCGATGAAAGGGGGGCTATGTACAGGGGGGATTTTGGAAAGTTTGTGACGCCACCCATGGTGTGTGGTAATGTGAGGGACCACCACTGCAGTTGGGGAGCCCAGTGACGATGGTGTGGCAGCCTGATGTTTTAACCCCTCCTTAGGTAGGGGGTTTGTGTCCCGGGGCCCGTCGGACGGTTGGTGAATGGGTGCCACTGGGGTAGGAACAGGGGTATTTCAGTGTACTCACTAAGTCCAGGAATAACCACACCACAGCTTGTAAACCAGAATTCTGAGCACCACTGCAGCTTGTAGGGAGCACGCTTGGGTCCGTGCCCTTGGTGTTGCTGTTAGCCTGTGGCCCTGTCCTTGGCACCTCTGTCTCTGTTGGACCCGTGAGTATAAAACTCTTCGGGTCCCGCTCACCCGTATGGCTAATGGAGTGAGCTTGCTCTTAGGGTTCACGCATAGGATTTCTTTGGACTGTATTGGGAAAGTCCTATCCCATCAGTGTGCTAGTACCCCAATTTTGGAACGGGTTTTGGATGACACTTAAAGTCTTCACCCCAGTTGGGTAAATTACCGGAACGCATGAAGCTACTTTCCGGTCTAGGGTCCATGTACCCCATCGTGTCCTGGCCCCTGCCCGGTGATAGCTCAAGGCTGCTGACCGCCCTCCTCGGCAGTCCGTGCCCCTTGACACTGTCCCCTGCGACCGGGGTTCCAGCTCCTACCAGGTCCAGACCAACGTCTGCTACCTAGTACACAGGAGCTCTCCTCCATGGCCTCTCCTCACGAGAGCCACCACTACACCTCCTCTCCTTTCACTCTCCACTGCTCAACTCTCCAAGCTCAACTGTCACTTTCCTCACTTTCCCCTCACCAACCCCCATGCGGGCGGCCCTATTCCCTTCTGGCCCCCCAATGGCGTGTCTGGTAGATTAAAGTGGGAAGTACTCCTAGGATTTTGAATGGCCAAGCTGTTAGCAATAGAGTTGAGCGATGTTCGATGTTTGAGGTTCGCCAATTTCATGTTCGAGTGATTTTGGGGAGTGTTCGAGAGGCTCGACGAACTCGATCTTTCTGCTAAAAGCTCGACAGTTCGAGTTACGTTCGAGAACAGTTCGAGCACCAAAAAGCCAAGCTAGATACTAGCTGGCTTTTCACTGTAATAGTGTGAGTCACTGTGTGAATCACGCTATTATCAAAATTCAGCGTATAGTGTGCGGGGGGGCAGGGTTTAGATCAGTGCTGCTGCTGAGTGCTGAGAGAATACCGATTGCCATTTTTTTTTTTTTTCCTTAACCGTGCGTACAGTGGGACGGGCCAGGCTGTCAGCAAATCACAGAGACACACACTGCACAGTGGATTTTTGCCAGACAAGCAAGGGCTTGTGTCATAGGCTGTGCATGTCACATGTCTTTGGTCTATAAGATCCGGCCATTTTCCCCATCGCTGCCATTATCTGTCTGCTGCGTGTGGGTGACAGTCACTGCTCCTGCTCTCGCTGCTACTGCTGCTGTGTGCGCTATAGAGATACAGTGCAATCTACACAGCGCTTTAGGGATTAGGGACTACTGGTTATTTCAGCCCTTTTCAGGGCTGATTTACAGGCGTTCATAGCCATAGCTGCTAGGCAGGTACGTGCAAACGTTGTGCTGGGCTTTGCTGTCCTGCTACCTACAGCACCCGTGCATTCTACCCACCTGGCCATTTTTTGCCATTTTTTGGCTATTTTATTTCCCCAAAGAACTGACACTTTTGTGGCATCCTAAAAGTGTCTGGAATACTAAGGTAGTGTTCCTTTGCTGTCCACTGACCCAAGGCACCCGGGCATTGTACCCACCTGACATTTTTGCCACGCTATTTTATTTGCCCAAAGAGCTGACACTTTTTGTGCCATCCTAAAAGTGTCTGGAATACTAAGTTAGTGTTCCTTTGCTGTCCACTGACCCACATCACCTGTGCATGCTACACACCTGTCCATTTTTTGCTACGCAATTCTAATTGCAAACTGTGCTGCCACTGTTAGGGGCATACTAAAATTGACCAGGATACTCAGTGTTGGTTCTTCAGCTGTCAATACAGCTAGACCACCTCTGCATTGTACACACCTGTCAATTTTTAGCAATGTAATTCTAATTGCAAACTGTGCTGTAGTTCTAATTGCAAACTGTGCTGCCACTGTTAGGGGCATACTAAAATTGACCGGGATACTGAGTGTTGGTTCATCAGCTGTCAATAAAGCTAGACCACCTCTGCAATCTACACCACCTCTCCATTTTTGCTACCACATTTTAAGTGTCCAATCTTGTTGCTAACAAAATGAGTGGCAAAAGGACAGATGCTGGTGGAAAGGGGAACAGGCGTGTTGGAAAAGGAAAAAAAAGTTTGTGTCCATGGGGTAGGTGGGAAAGCTACATTAACATCTGCTGAAGAAAGGCCATCTTCCAGCAAAAGTAAGATGTCTACTACTTTCCGTGGCCAATCTGATGTGCTCCCTTTTTTACGGAACCGAACAACTGTAAAAAAGGTAGATGATGCACCAAAAAAGAACATTGTTGAATGGATCGCAAGTGCTCCAACAAGTGGCCTCTCCTCCACCTCAACTTCAACATCCAAAAAACAACAATCCTGTCACGGCCGGGCGGTCGGGCAGACCCAGGAGGTGGATCCACTGGACCGAACTCTAAGATGGAGGTAGGGAGTCCGGCAGCTGAAGCACTGAAGGGCAGCAGGATAGTCCGTGCAAGTGAAGACAGCGGAGGAGTCCCTGGGACCACGGAGTCACAGAAGGTAGTCTTGGTGACGTAGCTCAGGTTCGGAGGCCGAGATGATATCAGGCGGAGTCCGGAACCTCTGGAGCAAGATGACGGGTCACCGCAGGGATCCGAGATGGCAGGTGCTGTCGGATGGCAGACGGACAGCGTGCGGGGTTCGGGATACGGCAGACTGGATGGCGAGGCAGGTACGGCTCTACAAAGAGAGATAGGTGAGTACAGGCACATAAACACCAGGAGACCTGACTCCTAGCTCAGGGAACACGAAGATCAGGCCCCGCCCCCTTGGACAAGAACCCCCTTTATACCCTGAACCTGACTAACCTCATTTCCTGTTACTGGACGCTGGCCCTTTAAGAAAGGGTCAGTGACCGCGCGCGTGCCCTAATGCGCATGCGCGCGGCCCGGGTGCCAGAAGCCAGGGAAGGAGGCTGCGAGGAGGACGCAGGAGAGCCGGCCAGGGCCTGGGAAGATGTCGGACGCCGGGATCGGCGACCAGAGGACCTATGGAGGACGGGCACCGGAGGCTGGGACGAGGGGAGCGTGGCAGGTGAGCCGGGGAGCGGAGCTGAGGACCCGGGGAGGGGAGCCGAGGACCCGGGGAGCGTGACAGTACCCCCCCCCCCCACGCCCCCCTCCCCGCAACCGGGACATGAAGGCACGGATAAGAGGAGTGCCTACGTTCTCCCTGGGCTCCCAGGACCTATCCTCAGGACCATACCCTGCCCAGTCCACCAGGAAGAACTGCCGACCTCGTACGGTCTTCATGGCCACGATATCCCTTACCGCATAGATGTCATCATCGGCAATAGGTGGAGGAGCTGGACTGGCAGCAGCGGAGAAGGGACCAAGGACCACCGGCTTGAGCAGGGAGACGTGGAACGAGTTGGGTATCCTCATCGTGGCCGGGAGCTGCAGCTTGTAGGAGACCTCATTGATCCTGGTGAGGACTTTAAACGGCCCAATGTAGCGAGGACCCAGCTTGTATGAAGGTATCTTCAGGCGGACGTACTGGGAAGAAAGCCAGACGAGGTCTCCAGGAGAGAAACACGGAGGATCCAGGCGTTTCTTGTCTGCGTGTCTCTTCATCCGCAGGGAAGCACGTCCTAGAGACACCTTGACAGAGTCCCAAATGGTGGCAAAGTCACGGGCTACTGTATCTGCAGCAGGGACATCCGAAGAGGGGGATACAGGCAATGGGATGGAAGGCTGAAGTCCGTAAACAACATGGAAGGGAGAGCTGGAGGACGACTCACTGATGTGGTGGTTGTGGGAGAATTCAGCCCAAGG
This sequence comes from Anomaloglossus baeobatrachus, assembly GCF_048569485.1. Lineage (NCBI taxonomy): Eukaryota > Metazoa > Chordata > Amphibia > Anura > Aromobatidae > Anomaloglossus > Anomaloglossus baeobatrachus. Next base: position 908,453,888 of record NC_134353.1, read on the forward strand.
TAGAAGAGCGGACCAGTCGTCGTGATGGGCGTTAACATAGTGACGTAGAAATGAGGTCAAGATTTGATTGACCCTCTCTACTTGGCCATTAGACTGAGGATGGTATGCAGATGAAAAGTCCAGAGTCACTCCCAGATGGTTACAGAGAGCCCTCCAGAAGCGGGAGGTGAACTGAGTTCCTCTGTCTGATACGATGTGTAATGGAAAGCCATGCAAGCGGAAGATGTGTTGTATAAAAGCGTCCGCGAGTTCCTGAGCAGAGGGCAGTCCAGCCATAGGAACGAAATGGGCCATTTTTGAGAACCGGTCCACCACGACCCATATGACTGTGTGCCCGGATGACAATGGCAAGTCCGTAATAAAGTCCATTGCTATGTGTTGCCACGGAATCGAAGGTATCGGCAGAGGCAGAAGGCGGCCATGTGGGAGGTGTTTGGGCGTCTTGTTTCTGGCACAAGAGGAGCAGGCAGAGACAAAGGCGGCGACGTCCGTGCGAAGAGATGGCCACCAGTAATGGCGTACAATCGCACCCCATGTTCTCTTCTGGCCTGCATGGCCGGCTGTTTTTGAGGTATGACCCCAGTGTAAGACCGTTAGCCTGTCGGTCTCCGAGACATAGGTCTTCCCAGGTGGTATCTGGGCCAGAGTGACAGGAGCCACCGGAACAATCTTGCTAGGAGAGATGATAGGCTGGATAGTCTCTTCCTCCTGTTCCATGGGCATGAGAGACCTAGACAAGGCATCAGCGCGTACATTCTTGTCCGCTGGTCGGAAGTGGAGCTGGAAGTCAAACCTGGCAAAGAATAAGGACCACCTGGCTTGCCGTGGGTTCAGTCGCTGAGCGGACCGCAGGTATTCCAGGTTTTTGTGGTCCGTGTAGATAATCACGGGGTACACTGCTCCTTCCAGGAGGTAGCGCCACTCCTCCAGAGCCAGTTTGACCGCCAGTAGTTCTCGGTCACCGATGGTGTAATTACGTTCGGGTGCTGAGAAGCTCTTAGAGAAGAAACCGCAGGTCACCATCTTCCCGGAGGAGGATTTTTGCATGAGCACTGCTCCGGCTCCTGAGGAGGAGGCATCCACCTCCAAGGTGAACTGGCGGTTTAACTCCGGTCGGTGGAGTACAGGGGCGGAGGCGAATGCTCGCTTCAAAGAACAAAATGCGGCGTCTGCCGCAGGTGACCAGTCCTTAGGATTAGCCTCCTTTTTGGTTAAAGCGGAGAGAGGGGCGGTCAAGGCAGAGAAGTGCGGGATAAACTGGCGGTAGTAGTTGGCGAATCCCAGGAAGCGTTGGATTGCCTTCAGTCCAGAAGGCGGAGGCCAGTTGATGATGGCGGAGACCTTCTTGGGGTCCATCTGCAGTCCAGTATCAGAGATGATGTACCCCAGAAAGGGGAGGGAAGACTGCTCAAAGACACACTTCTCATACTTTGCGTACAGGCGATTCTCTCTCAGTCTTTGTAAGACCAGCTGTACGTTTTCTCTGTGGGTTTGGAGGTCCGGAGAGAAGACAAGGATGTCATCTAGATAAACAACCACACAGATGTAGAGAAGGTCCCGAAACACGTCGTTCACCAGTTCTTGGAAGACGGCAGGAGCGTTACACAGACCGAAGGGCATCACGCAGTACTCATAATGTCCATCGCGCGTATTAAACGCGGTTTTCCATTCGTCACCAGAGCGGATGCGTACCAGATTGTAAGCACCCCGAAGATCCAGCTTGGTGAACACACGAGCTCCTCTAAGCCGGTCAAATAATTCGGGAATGAGCGGCAGGGGGTATTTGTTTTTCACGGTGATTTGGTTGAGACCCCGGTAGTCTATGCATGGGCGTAAGTCTCCCTCTTTCTTCTTGACAAAGAAGAAACCTGCTCCAGCAGGAGAGGAGGATCTCCGAATGAACCCTCTTGCTAGGCTCTCTGAGATGTAATCTGACATGGCCCTGGTTTCGGCTGGAGATAAAGGATATATCCGTCCTCTAGGTGGGGTTGTCCCTGGAAGCAGGTCAATGGCACAATCGTATGGACGATGTGGCGGCAGTACCTCGGACTCCTTTTTGTCAAAGACATCGGCAAAGGACCAATAGGCCGAAGGCAGCCCCGTTAGGGTCTCAGGAACCGGAGGTCGTCGGAGGGGTGGTATGGACTTTAGGCACCTCTCATGACACGAAGAGCCCCAACGGGTGACTTCGCCAGTACCCCAGCTAACCGATGGTTCATGTGTCCGCAACCATGGGAGTCCCAACAGGATCTGGTGGGACATGTGTGGGAGAACGTAGAGAGCGATGTTCTCGGTGTGAAGAGCACCGATGCGTAGTTCGACAGGCCTGGTGATCAAGGAGATGGTATCAGAGAGAGGCCTCCCATCCACCGAGGCAATCACTAGGGGTTTGTCGAGTGGCATGACAGGCACCCGGTACTTGTCCACCGTGGCCTGCTGGATGAAATTGCCTGCTGCCCCGGAATCGAGGTAGGCATCAGCCGTGAACCGCGTCTCTCCCGTGGTCACTTGCACTGTCCATGTAACTGGGTCAGAGAGGGTCCCAGCACCTAGGGTGGCCTCTCCTACCAACCCTAGGCTTTGGAGTTTCCCGGCCTCTCTGGACAGGAGCGTAGCAGGTGGGTGTCCTCACCACAGTAAAAGCAGAGGCCCTGGGCGAGCCGCTCTGCTCGACGTCGTTCAGACTGCCGCACTCGGTCGATCTGCATGGGCTCGTGGACGGGAATCCCAGCTGTTGATGACTGAGGAACGGAGGACTTCTGCGGAGGAGGAGAATGCCGTACCGGGCGTCTCTCCCGAGATAGCTCTTTGGAGCGCTCCTGAAAACGTATGTCCACACGAGTTGCTAGGGCGATCAGTGCATCTAGGGTGGAGGGCACGTCCCGACCCGCCAACTCATCCTTGATGCGACTCGAGAGTCCTTCCCAGAAGGCGGCTGTTAGGGCCTCATTATTCCACCCGAGTTCTGAAGCCAAAGTGCGGAAACGGATGGCGTATTGACCCACCGTCAGTGTCCCTTGACGTAGGCGGAGGAGTGATGAAGCAGAGGCAGAGGCGCGTCCTGGCTCGTCAAAGGTACTGCGGAAGGCCTGTAGGAACTGTTGAAGATCCTTGGTCATGGGGTCCTCCTTCTCCCACAAGGGGTTCATCCACTCCAGCGCCTCGCCCTCTAGGTGGGACATTATAAAGGCGACCTTGGCTTGGTCGGAGGCGAACAGATGTGGCAGCTGCGTGAAGTGAAGGGAACATTGGTTTATGAAGCCCCTGCAGGTCTTGGGATCTCCAGCATACCGAGGAGGTGACGCCAAACGGAGTCGGGAAGCATCTGAAGAGGCTGCCACTGGTACGGGAGCCATGGCTTGCCTGGCGGGGGACCTGGGTGCCGCAGGCGTCATTGATGCTTGTAATGTGTACAGGCGGGTGTCCACGGAGGTCATGAATTGCAGCATGCGGGTCTGGACTTCACGCTGGCGTTGGAGTTCCTCTTGCAGGGCCATTAGTGCAGCAGCGGGATCCATGGCCTGATCTTACTGTCACGGCCGGGCGGTCGGGCAGACCCAGGAGGTGGATCCACTGGACCGAACTCTAAGATGGAGGTAGGGAGTCCGGCAGCTGAAGCACTGAAGGGCAGCAGGATAGTCCGTGCAAGTGAAGACAGCGGAGGAGTCCCTGGGACCACGGAGTCACAGAAGGTAGTCTTGGTGACGTAGCTCAGGTTCGGAGGCCGAGATGATATCAGGCGGAGTCCGGAACCTCTGGAGCAAGATGACGGGTCACCGCAGGGATCCGAGATGGCAGGTGCTGTCGGATGGCAGACGGACAGCGTGCGGGGTTCGGGATACGGCAGACTGGATGGCGAGGCAGGTACGGCTCTACAAAGAGAGATAGGTGAGTACAGGCACATAAACACCAGGAGACCTGACTCCTAGCTCAGGGAACACGAAGATCAGGCCCCGCCCCCTTGGACAAGAACCCCCTTTATACCCTGAACCTGACTAACCTCATTTCCTGTTACTGGACGCTGGCCCTTTAAGAAAGGGTCAGTGACCGCGCGCGTGCCCTAATGCGCATGCGCGCGGCCCGGGTGCCAGAAGCCAGGGAAGGAGGCTGCGAGGAGGACGCAGGAGAGCCGGCCAGGGCCTGGGAAGATGTCGGACGCCGGGATCGGCGACCAGAGGACCTATGGAGGACGGGCACCGGAGGCTGGGACGAGGGGAGCGTGGCAGGTGAGCCGGGGAGCGGAGCTGAGGACCCGGGGAGGGGAGCCGAGGACCCGGGGAGCGTGACAAATCCTCTGAGTTGTCACCCCAATCGCACTTGCTTTCTCCCAGCTCTCAAGTCTCCACCCGCCATGCAGAGTATGGGGTAACAGAGATGGCTGAGTCTGCAGAGCTGTTTAATCACACTATACCCTTGGAATTAGAAGTCTGCTCCTAAGCTATAGTGAGTACAGACCAGGAAATGGTCTGCAGTGACGGCCAGAAGCTTTGTGAGTCTGATTCAGACCCTGATGACCAAGTTTCTGAGCATAATGTACACCCTCATTCCCAAACTGTAACACCTGTTGGTGGAGACAATGAGGAACATACAGATGACGATGAGACGCAGATACTTGATTGGGATGACAACTTAACTATTCAGTCAGGGCAGGAAGAGGTTAGGTCTGAGGGCGAGGGGAGTGCAAACACAACGCTTGATGATGAAGTTCTAGATCCCACTTACTGTTAACCCATATTCACGCACTCGAGGAGGTCAGCAGATGCGGTGCAGGAGGATGCGACTGACAACGAAGTTACCTTGCGCCTTCCTGGACAGAGTCGGAGTACTGGAAGCACGTCAACAACTGCATCCTCAGCCACAACTCTGCCTCTGAGCACAAGTCGGGGTGGCTCTGCAGGTCACATGGGCTCTAAGCCTTGCCTAGCCTGGTCCTTTTTTGACCTCGCAAAGGATCTCCCAAATCATGTGATATGTAAGATTTGTCACCAATCTATAAGTAGAGGCCAAAAGCTCACTAGTTTGACAACTTCTTCCATGAATCGTCACATGAATAACAAGCATAAGTCCTAGTGGAAAGCTCACTGTGCTACAATGCGGCCTAGCGGAGAGGGCCGAGCACCGTCTGCCCCTTCAAGTGCATCTGCGCGCTTTTCTTCCTCTATGACTGTGGGGACAGTTGTCACACATGTTTTTCCATGCAGACCTTCCACCTCTTTAACTGCAACAGGCAGTTTGCTTGGCAGGTCGTCAGTTGTTTTGGAAGGGGAAACAAGTGCTGGTGTAGAGCTCTCTCAGACATCAAGAGCACCAACTTTGGATGAAGGCAACATCATGTCTCCGCCTGCACTTTCCTCACAGACCTGCAGTTTTCCAGGGACACCCTACTCAACACCGTCTCCACACAGCAGCCAGATCTCGGTCCCTCAGATGTGGACAAATAAAAGGCCATTTCCTACGAGCCATGACAAAGCGAAGAGGTTGACTTTCACCCTCTGTAAGCTCTTGGCTACCGAAATGCTGCCTTTCTGCCTGGTGGACACAGAGGATTTTCGAGACCTTATGTCAGTCGCAGTGCCCCAGTACCAGATGCCCAGACACCCCTACTTCTCCAAGAAAGGTGTGCCTGCGCTACACCAGCATGTCGCACACAACATCACCGCTTCATTGAGAAACTCTGTGTGTGACAGGGTGCATTTTACCACCGATACTTGGACCAGTAAGCATGGACAGGGGAATTACATGTCGCTGACTGGGCACTGGGTAACTATGGTGAGAGATGGAGAAGGGTCTGCTGCACAAGTCTTGCCATCCCCACGACTTGTGCGTCAATCCTCTTTATGTAGAAGTTTCTTCACTGCTTCTGCCTCCTCAACCTCGTCTGGGTCCTCCACCTCCGCCCCAAGCCTGCCTGGTCAGGCCACCCATGTTGTAACTGCGCACAAGGAATCCCGCACAACTCCTTACTATGCTGGCAGCAGAGCTCAACGGCATCAGGCGGTCTTTACGTTGAAATGTCTTGGAAATAAGAGTCACACAGCTGAGGAGTTGTGGTCAGCTCTGCAGTCCGAGTTTCGTAAATGGTTGTCTCCACTCAACCTGCAGCCTGGGAAGGCCATGTGCGACAATGCTGCAAACCTGGGTGCGGCCCTTCGCCTGGGCAAGGTGACACCCGTGCCTTGTATGGCTCACGTGTTGAACCTTGTTGTCCAGCAATTTTTAACCCACTATCCCCGCCTAGATGGGCTTCTGCACAGAGCACGGTCACTCTCTGCTCACTTCCGCCGTTCAACAGTCGCAGCTGACCGACTTGCATTGCTCCAGAAGTCTTTTGGCCTGCCGGTTCACCGCCTGAAATGCGATGTGGCAACACACTGGAATTCGACGTCCGACTAGAGATGAGCGAACCGGCCGTGGTTCGGCTCGAGTTCGGTTCGTCGAACGGAGGTCTCGTTCGAGTTCAGTTCGGCGAACGTTCGACGAACCAAACTCGAACCAATAGGATATAATGGGAGGCAATCACAAACACATAAAAATGCATTATAAATGTACACATATAGTTAATAAACATTGCCATAACACTTACCGGTCCCCGCGATCCCTCCTGCACTCTGTCTCCTGCCGCTATTCCATACGATGATTGCTGAATCCTCCCGGTGACCAGCACTGCCAGCAGTGATGCAGGACCTATCGTGACGTCAAAATAGCCATGTGACCAGTCACGTGGCTATTATCTCATTGGCTACAGACTGGTCACATGACTATGACGCGTCATGTAGGACCTGTCATTACACTCTCCGGTACACGGTGCACATTTGTGTATCGCCGTGTACCGGCGACATGCTCTATCACACGGTTGACTCCCCGTTCCGTTAATTAGGGACCGGCTGACACAGCCGGTCATTAACGGAGATCACCATTGACATAGCAACGCAGTTAGCGGTGATGTCACCGCTAACCGCGGCTCCGGGAGCACCGTTGCTATGGTAACGCGTCTGTCAGCGTTACCGCTGACAGCCAGCAGCACTGATCCCACGGAGTGAAGGCTGCACGCTGCTTCCCGTGCAGCCTTTATGGAGTGAAGGCTGCACGGGAAGCAGCGTTTTCCCCCATGCAGCAGTGATGGAGCAGAGCTGCATTTGTTGAACGAGAAAGACAGAAGACCATGGATCGTGGAGGGCTGACAGGGGGTAATAAAGATGGAGTCTCTAATGTGTCTGTGTATTTATTTCTATTAAAGTATTTTTTCTCTGTGTGGTGTCTTTTTTTTAACTCTTTATTGGAGATTCTTAATGGCCGGGTCAAACGTGCCTGACATTAAGAATCTCTGGCTTAATACTAGCTAGTAAAACAAAGCTAGTATTAACTCATTATTACCCAACAAGCCACCCGGCTTCAGGGCTGTTAGAAGAGTTGGATACAGCGCCAGATGATGGCACTTCTATGAAAGCGCCATTTTCTGGGGCGGCTGCGGACTGCAATTCGCAGCAAAGGCGCCCAGAAACCTCGGGCTAACCTGTGCTGCGGATTACAATCCCCAGCTGCCTAGTTGTACCTGGCTGGACACAAAAATGGGGCGAAGCCCACGTCATTTGTTTTTTAATTATTTCATGAAATAAGTGAAATAATTAAAAAAAAACGGGCTTCCCTATATTTTTGGTTCCCAGCCGGGTACAAATAGGCAACTGGGGGTTGGAGGCAGCCCGTGGCTGCCTGCTGTACCTGGCTAGCATACAAAAATATGGCGAAGCCCACGTCATTTTTTTGGTGGGCAAAAAACTTCTGCATACAGTCCTGGATGGAGTATGCTGAGCCTTGTAGTTCTGCAGCTGCTGTCTGCTCTTCTCCATATAGACAGACAGCAGCTGCAGAACTACAAGGCTCAGCATACTCCATCCAGGACTGTATGCAGAAGTTTTTTGCCCCCTGAAAAAATTATGTGGACTTTGTCATATTTTTGTATGCTAGCCAGGTACAGCAGGCAGGCACGGCTGCCCCCAACCCCCAGTTGCCTATTTGTACCCGGCTGGGAACCAAAAATGAAGGGAAGCCCTTTTTTTATTATTTCATGAATTTCATGAAATAATTAGAAAACAAATCACGTAGGCTTCGCCCCATTTTTGTGTCCAGCCAGGTACAACTAGGCAGCTGGGGATTGGAATCCGCAGCACAGGTTGGCCTGAGCTTTCTGGGCCCCACTGCTGCGAATTGCAGTCTGCAGCCGCCTCAGAAAATGGCACTTTCATAGAAGCGCCATCTTCTGGCGCTGTATCCAACTCTTCCAGCACCTGCCTGCTATACCTGGCTAGCATACAAAAATATGGCGAAGCTCACGTCCTTTTTTTGTAGTTTTTTGGCAAAAAAAATAAAAAATGCTTCCCTGGATTTTCCATTGCCAGTGAAGGTAACACCAAGCAGTGGGGGTTAGCAGCCAGTAGCTGCTTGGATTACCCTTAGCTAGCAATACAAAAAAATGCAGCGGGAGCCCATATATATTTTTTTAATTATTTATTTAAATAACTAAAAACAAAATGGGCTTCCCTGTATTTTGATTGCTGGACATCACAGTGCTGTAAAAATAAATCTTTAAAAAAAATGACGTAGCGCTCCGCGGTATTTTTGATTCTCAGCGCAGATAAAGCAGACAGCTATGGGTTGCCACCCCCATCTGCCTGCCATTACCTTGGTTGGCAATCAAAATACAGGGAAGCCCATTAATTTTTTCTATTTAAAAAATAGTTAAAAAAAAATGACGTTGGGTCCCCCCATTTTTGATAGCCAGCTAGGGTAAAGCAGATGGCTGTAGCCTGAAAACCACAGCTGGCAGCTTTACCATGGTTGGGGATCCAATGTGGAGGTCCCCCCAGGCTCTTTTTTTATAAATATTAATAATTACACAAAAAAAGTAGGGTCCCCCCCAAATTGGATCACCAGCCAAGGTAAAGCGGACAGCTGTGGTTTGGTATTCTCAGGGTGGGAAGGTCCATAGTTATTGGGCCTTCACAGCTTAAAAATAGCAGGCCACAGGCACCCCAGACATGGTGCATCCACTAGATGCGCCAATCCTGGCGCTTCACCCCAGCTCATCCCGTGCCCTGGTGCAGTGGCAAACAGGGTAATAAATCGGGTTGATACTAGCTGTAAGGTCACCTGACATCAAGCCCAGCAGTTTGTGATGTCATGGCGTCTATTAGATACCCAACATCATAAACTGTCAGTACTAACAAAAAAAAAATCGACAAAAGAAATTTTTTGAAAAAACAGTCCCTAAAACATTTCCTCTTTCACCAATTTATTGTAAGAAAAAAAATAAAGGGGTCCCACGACGACTCTGGACCATCTAGAATATGGGGGGGAGACACTCAGGGAATGTATCCCCCATTTTCTAGGAGTGCAGACCCTTCATGTGAGGAGTGTGGGTGCAATGAATCTGCACTCACTCTCCCCGGGTCCACAACAGCAGAGTCCATGTCGTAATGGTTGCTACCAAAGCTGCAATGCCCTGCTCATGAGGTAAGGGCATGCCTAATCAGGAGAACTATTCTACATTTCCAAATATTGGTATTTGCTGATATTATTGCTATTCCACCTACTATATATTGGGGATAGGATCTTGGAGATGGAATAAACCCTTTAAGTCCAGTTATCCAGCTGAATGAATACTTAACAACAGAGCTCACTATTTAGATGTGTTTTCTTGTGGCGTATAACGGACTCTCATGTTTGGTAGTCATTCAGCAGGGAAACTATAAAAGCAAATCCCTCCATTTGGAAATGTAGTATATAGCTCTCCTGATCAATTATGTTCCTTACCTCATGAGCAGGGCATTGCAGTAATAATAATAATTTTTTCATTTATATAGCGTTATTAATTCCATAGCGCTGTATGTCTTTGGAGTGTGGGAGGAAACTGGAGTACCCGGAGGAAACCCACGCAAACTCCTTGCAGATGGTGTCCTTGGTGAGAATTGAACCCAGGACCTCAGCGCTGCAAGACTGCAGTGCTAACCACTGAGCCACCGTGCCGCCCATTTAGCTTACAGATGCATAACCACCACTCACTGTGTCTGAACACAGGAAGCTGAGCGGACAGCCGCTCTGTGCATGCGGCAGCGTCTATTGTGAAGGAGAGGGCCGTGGGGGGATCAACGCTGCACAGGTACTGTGGGACACCGGGGAACACCGGTGGTGTTATAGGGGGTGACCTGGCAGGGCCTGGGGAGGAGTTTTCTGTCGCATGTGTCATGGCACATGCGACAGAAATCAGAGGAGAAGGGTGAATCCGGCCGGCGCGCTGCTGTGCGCGCGGACATCTTGGATTTCTGGGAGGGCATCAGGGGGGGCACTTTGGCGACACCGGGGGACCGGAGGGGACCGGGGAGGAGATTTATCATGTTTGTTCATGCCAGATGGGAGATAAATAATTTTTTACCGGCGCTGTCATTTACTGTAACGTGATCATCGGTGTACGGTGTATACCTGTGATCACGTGAGCGGGGACCGGAAAAAGCGTCCTGAATCATGATCTCCAGGGTCTCAGCTAGCCCTGAAACCCCGGAGATTTTCTGATGCTGGGGGGCATTATTCACTTATTTCTGCCTGCTGTTTATAAACAGCAGATCAGAATAAGGCTACATTAACACGACCGATCCATTTTTGCGGTCTGCAAAAAACTGTCCGTTTTTTTTTCACGGGTGCATCCGTGTGGCATCCGTTTCCGTTCCGTAGACGGTCCGTATGTCATCTGTTTGTCATCCGTGTGCCTTCCGTTTTTTTGTGTACTGCAAAAAAACTGAAGAAGGGTAAATGCATAAATTTACCCAGGATCCATAGCTTCATCCTACATGAGGCGGTCACATGTTCCCTCCAGTGCCATTTTCTACTGCTTTTCACAGCGTAGAGCGCTCTGGTGATTTTCTTGTGCTTGAGCACTTCATATCAGTCTTTTCTGTCATTATAATGGCAGAAAGACACATAATGTCCCACTCTCCTGGATTTTGTAATTTTGCACCCTTTGGTGCCTTTCATGTGGCATCAAGGGGTGCTTTGCTTTGTATTTAGCCAAAAAAATGAAAAAAAAATGACGTAGGGTTCCCCCTATTTTTGTAGCCAGCTAGGGTAAAGCAGACGGCTGCAGCCTGCAGACCACAGCTGGCAACCTCACCTTGGCTGGTAATCCAAAACTGAGGGCACCCCACGCTGTTATTTTAAATTAAATAAATAATTAAGAAAAAAAACACGTAGGGGTCCCCCCAAAATTGGATCACCAGCCAAGGTAAAGCAGACAGCTGGGGTCTGATATTCTCAGACTAGGGGGGTCCGTGGTTATTGGACTCTCCCCAGCCTAAAAATAGCAGGCCGCAGCCGCCCCAGAAGTGGCGCATCCATTAGATGTGCCAATCCTGGTGCTTCGCCCCAGCTCATCCCGCGCCCTGGTGCAGTGGCAAACGGGGTAATATATGGGGTTAATACCATATGTGTAATGTCACCTGGCATCAAGTCCTGGGGTTGGTGAGGTCAGGCGTCTATCAGATACCCGACATCACCAACCCAGTCAGTAATAAAAAAAAATAGACGACAAACACATTTTTATTTGAAAACACACTCCCCAATACATTCCCTCTTTAACCAATTTATTAGAAAGAAAAACAAATCCAGGTCTGGTGTAATCCAAGGGGTTGCCATGACGATCCACACTATCCCAGTCAATGAAGAGCTGGATGTTTCCCATTGGCTGGGAGAGCAGTGCAGTGACCTGAGCTAACATCAATGGGTCAGCCCAGGTCACTGCAGGATGACAAGTGCTGCTATCAGCGAGGTACATTACCTGCGCTGATCTCCTGTACTGCTGACAGCACCTGTCACTGAGTTCAATGACCGCCGCCTTCACAGCCAAGTATCGCGAGAAGCCCGTGACGTCACCGCTAGTCAGTCTGGGGTCGGAAGCGAGAGAAGGTGATGTGACAAGCGGCGGCCATGGAGGACAGTGACAGCGCTGAGGTCGGGACTTCATCACCGCAGGTAAGCCGAGCGGGACCATGTGTGCAGAGTGCAGGTGGGCGGAGCTATGTGTGCTGGCGGCGGAGTGCGAAGTGGGTGGCGCTGAGGACGTCAGTGTTGTGGACTGCTTGGCTGGGGACAGGTGAGTGTGAGTGTGTGTGTGCGTGTGTGTATGTACATGCCGCGTGCAGGAGGGGGCGGAGTGAGCTGAGCGGAAAAATGTGGACTTCCTGCACGTAACTAGGATAAACATCGGGTTACTAACCAAAGCGCTTTGTATGGATACCCGATGTTTATCTTGGTTACCAGCTTCTGGCAGGCTGCCAGCGATGGCTCCTGCACACTGTAGCTGTAAAAAGCCCTGCTTTTTGCTGCTAGAACCATTCTCGAACGTATCTAGAACTATCGAGCTTTAGCAAAAAGCTCGAGTTCTAGTTCAATCTAGAACAGCCCCCAAAATCACTCGAGCCGCGAACTGGAGAACCTCGAACCGCGAACCGCACTCAACTCTACTCCTGACATGTTGCAGCGACTGTGGCAGCACCGCTGAGCCCTGGTGCAATACGTTATGACATATAGCCTGGGCCAACGAGATGCAGTGGTCTCAGATCAAGGACCTATGCACCCTTCTGCACAGTTTCGACATGGCGACGAATATGTTTAGTGCTGACAATGCCATTATCAGCATGACAATTCCAGTCATTTACATGCTGGAGCACATGCTAAACACTATTCGGAGTCAGGGGGTGGGACAAGAGGAAGGGAAGGAACTACAGGAGGATTCATACGCGCAAAGGATACCAACATCACCAAGGTCCAGACGTTCAGCATCTCCAAGGCAGCAGGCATGGGACGGTGGGAGAGAGGGATTAACAAGGGCACATGGTAGCAGCCAAAATGTTGAGGATGGTGCAGGAGACCAAGAAGAAATGGAGGACGAACTCTCGATGTCCATGCAAGACTCAACAGATGAGGGAGACCTTGGTCAAATTTCGGTTGAACGAGGTTGGGGGGAGATGTCAGAGGAAGAAAGCACTGTTATCACCTCGCCGCCACAAACACAGCGAGGACTTGGCCGCATGGATGCGCAAGACATATGAGCGCCTTCTTGCTGCACTACCTGCTACAACATGACCCTCGGATTGTCCGAATTAGAAGTGATGATGACTACTGGGTTGCCACACTATTAGATCCCCGGTACAAGTCCAAATTTGGCGAAATAATTCCAGCCATAGAAATGGACGCAAGTATGCAGGAGTATCAGCAGAAGCTGTTACTCAATCTTAGCTCTTCTTTTCCACCAACCACCAGTGGTGCACAGAGTGATTCTCCCAGTTGTAACTTGGCAAGCATGGAATTGTCTCGTTATTATCAGTCAAACCGTACCTGCAACACCGTATCTGGTGCTGGTAACAGCAATTTTATGGAATCGTTTCAGAATTTTTTTAGACCATCCAATGCAAGGCCACAAGAGACAAGAAGTCTGACACATAGTCAACGGCTGGAGAGGATGATACAGGAGTATCTCCAAATGAACATCGATGCCATGACTTTGCAAATGGAGCCTTGCTCATTTTGGGCTTCAAACCTAGAAAAATGGCCAGAGCTCGCCACTTACGCCTTGGAGATCTTGTCGTGTCCCACAGCCAGCGTTGTCTCTGAACGTGTCTTCAGTGCTGCTGGGTGTGTGGTGACAGATAAGCGCACGCGTCTGTCCAGTGACAATGTGGACAGACTGACGTTCATCAAGATGAACAAGTCATGGATCAGCAAGGACTTTTCTACCCCTGTGTCATCCTGGGGAGAGTAAATGCTGGTGTATTTTTGACTGTGCTTGATGCAAATCTACCTGTCAAATTTGCAACTGGGACACAAGTGATGCCACTGAAGTGGTGTCTGTGTGGCCCAATTTTTGGAAAAAAGGGAGACTCTGCTTGGAGTAACCCTTGCTGTGTTTTTAACAATGAGCCAAGATGAACAAGTCATGGTTCAGCAAGGACTTTGCTACCTACCCCGGTGTCATCCTGGCGACAGTTAAGGCTGGCGTATTTTTTAATGTGCTTGATGCAAATCAACCTGTCCAGTTTGCAACTGGGGCACAAGTGATGCCACTGAAGTTGTGGTGTGTGTGGCCCAATTTTTGGAAAAAAGGGAGACTCTGCTTGGAGTACCCTTGATGTGTTTTACATGATTATAGAAGGGCGTGCCATGCCTATATCTGTGTCTCCTCCTCTATTTCCTCATCCAGCTGCTTAGTTTTCGCATGAGTATATGTCCTTGTCACTTTCCCATATGTTTGTGGTATCTTGGGAGTTGTTTATCACCTTTTGGACACCTTTGAAGGTGGTTTCTATGTGTTTTTATGTGTTTGCCTCCCATTGTTTTCAATGGGGTTCGAGAGGTTCGTCGAACGGTTCGTCGAACCGAGCTCGAACGCAGCCTCCGTTCGACGAACCGAACTGAACTTGAGCCTTTAGGGGGTGGCTCATCTCTAGTTAGCAACACCAAAAAACCAGGATCCGTAACCAAGGAGGGTGGATACTGTGCAGAAGGGCAGATTGCACAATACCCTGTGACGACCTGATAGGCCAGGGCGTCACACATGCAATTATGTGTAAAACATAATAAAGGGCTCGTTAGGGCAAGGCATTTAATAATAAACAAATACTGGTGAGTTAAAGGGAATGGGTCCTGTCAGATTCCTTTTAAAAGAGTTGTTTGGGTGTCAGCAATTCGGAGGCATTTTGCTGGACTTTTGGTGTGATGGTCAAGCTGGACCAGGATCTTATGAATTCATTTTCTCACCTCTATTACTGGCTATTAAGAGAATTGCAAGAATATTTTGGTTCTTGATTAAAGATGAGTGAACCTGTTTAACACAGTGTTATCCACTTGTAGTGTTTGAACGGCTCGCACTGTGGGTAACAACAGTTAGATTGAATGTAGTGTTCACCCCCTCCCCCCCACCAAAAAAAATGAATAACCTCGCCCACTCTCCTCCGGAAGTGACCTGTTTATGGCTGACTGCATGTGGGCGGAGACCCGAACTGCCCAATTAGTGACTCCCATTGGGTTTCAGGTCAAGATTTTAAGTTAAAGTTTGGCTGACCCCGCCGAACCAAACTTACTTGAGTAATATACACCTCAAGTAACTTTTGTTCTTTTTTTCTTGCATATCCTTCACTTAATACTAGAACTACTGAGGTAGTCATTTTGACTACTTTGCACTATGTATTTCTATATAGGTGTCACGAGTCCAGTAGTTCTAGTGTTAAAGGGGTTCTCCACTATTTCTTGTTAGTGCAGATTTCCTAACAAATTGACCAGCTCATCTGTCCATACTATGGCTGCTGATGACAGAACGTGGGACCCAGCCATGTCTATCAGCCTCTTCCAAAAGTAGAGTAGATGTTTTACAATTGGAGGTGGCTGATATCCGACCCCCTTTTAAATTTAATAAAACATCTATTTTATTTTATTCTATTCTAATTAAAACTAGATATTGAAATATAATCTGTTTTTCAAATATATTTTTATTTTCTGATTCTTTTTCGGTAAATATTATTGGAAGTGGTAATGTGGCGCCCCTGAGGCTTCAGTCGCCACAGAGGTACTGAACTTCATTCAGAGGTGTGGTATTCCATCCTGGGTATGGAGGAGGTCGCCACCAGTTCACACAAAAGCACAACACTCTCACTCAGCAACACCTAAACAGACATGGTAAGGGCGTGATTATTCCGAAGCCAGACCGGGAGGGGGTGGAGTCTATTGAGTAGGAACACACAATAGTGGAGTGTGTGAGTTGAATGTACAACTGGGTCACTGGACTATGGGTGACCAGTACTACCTTTGTAAATAAGTGCGCTGATTACAGTGCCCTCTAGCAGAATTCGCAGATCACAGGAGGTAAAACACGTCTAGTGTGGCAAAAGTAATGAAGCGTGATCAGGAACGCTCTGTCGCCCACCATAGGCTACGTTGGGGGTTTGTTGGTTGCGGGTCCCCCACTTTGTTCTCTTTGTGGTTGCTGATTTTTGCACAGATCAGGAGCGGTGCAAGGAATTTGGCATCGTGCTCTTCAACAATAGTTTATTATGGAAAAGATAATGTTTTATACTGTCCAGTTTTATAGTGTAATGTAAGAGTTTATCATGTTGGTAACGTTCAAGATGATGCCTCCCATAAAGGGAAGAAGAATAGGTATAATGTTTACAGCATACAAAAATTTGCATTTCAAAATACCACTGTATTTTTGTTTTGTTCAAGCCCGAGGACGTGCTGGGATTTGCTGTGGGGGAGTATGGCACCCCTGAGGCTTCAGTCGCCACAGAAGTACTACATCTCATCCAGAGGTGTGGTATTCCATCCTGGGTATGGAGGTGGTCACCATTGTAATAGGCAACAGAGTCTCACCCTTCCGCTGGCTCATCAGGGAATAGAATATTCGTGCTTTCAGAGCTTCCAGTGCCATATGCCCAAAAACAATAGTACCCTGCTTTTGGCAAGCATTGCGAATAGGATAGTGACAAGTGTAGGAAGCTTCATGAGCACAGCAAAGTCCGTTGCCAGGTAACCGAATCATTCACACCTGGATTTCTTTGAGCCAAATCCTAGGATACTTGGCGGTACTCCTACATAATATAATCCAGTTTCAGATTCCCTAGCCAGCGCCAAAGTGCCTGGGCTGGGTAATGGATTTCCAACTGAGATCAAAACCCCTAGATTGCAGTCATATAGCAAAAGAACCACCTGGTGACTTTCTACAGTCCCTTTTTATATCTCTCGGGCACTCATTCCAGGGAATGTGGTCTTACCGGATTGGTGGAATAAGGCTGTGCTTTTATTGGGTGGCATTTCAACCCACATAGGTAATTCTCATCTGAGTTAGGTAGACAGAGAGGCTGGGGAAAGATGCATTAACTTTGCAATCCACATTCTCAAACAATGGGAGGCTCCCATAGTCCTGGGGAAAACAATGACTCAACAAACACTAGTTAACACACCACAGGGATTCATGTCTGGCCAATTAAGAACATTAACCCCTGACAGACATTTTACAGGGCTGTGTCTTCACACTATGGGCTCAACATAGATTTCCCCAAGAATCTCCCTTTTGAGCTTATTTTAAATTGAAGGTTACGTTACTATTCTGAGACATGTATTGACTGACATTCTGCTCTTCTGATCCACGTTTCATGTAAAAGAGTGAGGTTACTCAGACGACAGGAATGTACTGTAAATCATTTGGGGATGAATGCTGCCATGTAGTGACCAGAGGTGATAGAGATAGGAACCAAAATCAGGATTGTTTTTATAGGGAAGGAAGAAACTGGATGGATAATGGAGACATGTGATCTGCTGTGGTGCAACAAGAAATATAAAATCCAGGGGGTCCAGGACAGGAAGATAGTTGTCACCCAGACTTGAAGCAAGTCACATGTGGAATAGGAACTATAAAGGCTTACAGCAATACCCTCTGAAATCATGTGAAGAAATACAGAACCTTTATTGGTAGTTGAAGAGTTCCAGAGTACAGGACCTTCCTGAAACATAAAGAATACCGGTTGTCTTGGTAAGCTTTAACTGAACACTCGATTGTGTTAGCAGCAGGCACAGAGGTCTTATTTTAGGGACATAACTCACAGTCAAGTGACTAAAGGGACATAACCACCGATCGAGTCAATGGCTGGTATAGAGGTCTAGCTAAAGGGATGGAACTTCCAATCGAATGAGCTCCAGGAATGGAAACATGATTAAAGGGATGGAACCCCCAATGAATGATGTGTAATTCTGCACACAGTGTATAAGACACAACCTAATTTACTAACTTTGATTATTTAGAGTATAATATTACATAATATTATCTTATGAAAGATACACCGGTCCGTCCATCATCAGAGTCCAAGCTGTATCCGTAAGGGCTTCCTTAGGCTTCTCTAGTTTTTGAAACCAGGTGCTGCTCCAGGTCCTAACAAGAGCCAAATATGTTCTCCTGCTAGGCCACAAGTCTTGTACTGTAGGTTGCTTGCAGTCCTTTCTATCACCGATCTCTTTCTGTGGCCTTTATTTCCTAAGGGAACAGCTCACATCCATCTCATTCATTGGGGGTTCCATCCCTTTACTCATGTTTCCGTTCCTGGAGCTCATTCGATTGGAAGTTCCATCCCTTTAGCTAGACCTCTATACCAGCCATTGACTCGATCGGTGGTTATGTCCCTTTAGTCCCTTGACTGTGAGTTATGTCCCTAAAATAAGACCTCTGTGCCTGCTGCTAACACAATCGAGTGTTCAGTTAAAGCTTACCAAGACAACCGGTATTCTTTATGTTTCAGGAAGGTCCTGTACTCTGGAACTCTTCAACTACCAATAAAGGTTCTGTATTTCTTCACATGATTTCAGAGGGTATGGCTGTAAGCCTTTACAGTTCCTATTCCACATGTGACTTGCTTCAAGTCTGGGTGACAACTATCTTCCTGTCCTGGACCCCCTGGATTTTATATTTCTTGTTGCACCACAGCAGATCACATGTCTCCATTATCCATCCAGTTTCTTCCTTCCCTATAAAAACAATTCTGATTTTGGTTCCTATCTCTATCACCTCTGGTCACTACATGGCAGCATTCATCCCCAAATGATTTACAGTACATTCCTGTCGTCTGAGTAACCTCACTCTTTTACATGAAACGTGGATCAGAAGAGCAGAATGTCAGTCAATACATGTCTCAGAATAGTAACGTAACCTTCAATTTAAAATAAGCTCAAAAGGGAGATTCTTGGGGAAATCTATGTTGAGCCCATAGTGTGAAGACACAGCCCTGTAAAATGTCTGTCAGGGGTTAATGTTCTTAATTGGCCAGACATGAATCCCTGTGGTGTGTTAACTAGTGTTTGTTGAGTCATTGTTTTCCCCAGGACTATGGGAGCCTCCCATTGTTTGAGAATGTGGATTGCAAAGTTAATGCATCTTTCCCCAGCCTCTCTGTCTACCTAACTCAGATGAGAATTACCTATGCGGGTTGAAATGCCACCCAATAAAAGCACAGCCTTATTCCACCAATCCGGTAAGACCACATTCCCTGGAATGAGTGCCCGAGAGATATAAAAAGGGACTGTAGAAAGTCACCAGGTGGTTCTTTTGCTATATGACTGCAATCTAGGGGTTTTGATCTCAGTTGGAAATCCATTACCCAACAAAGTCAATGTTTTGGAGTGGCCATCACAACACCCTGATTTCAATCCTATTGAAAATGTATTGGCAAAGCTGAAAAGGCCGGTGCAAGCAAAGCAACCTACAAACATTGCTCAGTTACACCTGTTCTGTCAGGAGGAATGGGCCCAAATATCTAGCAAGTATTGTTAGAAGCTTGTGGAAGGATATCCAAAATGTTTCACCCAAGTCATACAGTGTAAGGGCAAAGGTGCCAAATACTAATGAACTGGAGGGAAACTTTTGACTTTGCAGAAAGTAATAAAACTGCCTTAAAGCATTCTCTCTCTCTCTCTTTCTCTTTCTCTCTTTGTCTTTCTCTTTCTCTCTTTCTCTTTCTCATTTTCTTTCTCTTTCTCTCTCTCTCATTATTGTGACATTTGGCAAATTTAAATCATTTTGATTCCTAATTGACATAAAACGGGAAAGGTTTATTCTGATTTCATGTCAGATAGTGAGAAAAACATCCACATGTGTTTTTATAGATTGTGGATATAAACTTCTCGTTTCAACTGTGGGTGCTTGCTCTATATACACAGCTGGCACCTACCCTGTGTGGCATCAACTCAGCTTCTGAGCCCGCTCCATACACCTGCACCCTCCCCATTGGGAGATACTAATGGGAATCTGTTATCAGATTTCCTACCACATCTGAGAGCAGTATAATATAGGAGCATATACCCTGATTCCAGTGTTCAGTACTTACTCGGTAGTTTTGATAAAATCATAGTTGTATCTGTAGAAGATCTACCAGTTCTCTGAATGCTCTTTATAACCCTATCAACACCAAATGATTGGCAGATTTCTTTGTACACTGTGCATAGGCAGAAAGCTCTCAATCATTAGTGAAGGTGAGTTATACTAGATCATAAATATAGGACTACTTGGCAACAAGTGTACTAGTCCTCTAGTGATAATATCCTACTGATAAAATTGTGATTTTATCAAAACTACAAAACAAGCAATCCAGTATGTGACACATCGCTGGAATCAGGGTTTCTGTCTCTATAATATACTGCTGTCAAATTAGGAGGCAAAAACTGGTGACAAATTACCTTTAGGAATTGGTAAAGCATTTTTCATGTATCTATAGACTGGGCAGGGTCTCCTCTCCTCCTATACTTGTCTGTGCCTTGTACTGTTTATGAGTATTGTACTTTTCTGTGTATACCCCTTTTCACATGGAATACATTCCGCTATGGTAATAAATAATAATAAATACATATAAGATCCAAATTATGTCCAGAGTAGAGAAATTTAAGTAATGACATGATACTGTATGTGAAGTCTGGTACAAGAAAAGCAGTAATACCAGATGAATATACAGTATGTACAACTTTAACTGCAGCAGAATATTTTTTAACTGCAGCTGGTTACATAAAATCGTTCCATTTCACTATAATAAAACATTTCAAAAAGTGTTGTGTTTGGCAGGCGTTTCGCTAGTAAGATATTATTACACAGTAAGGTATTTTACTTGTACGTTTTACGGTGTATCCTAATTTAGGCTTTTTCATTTGAGACAGTTTACTAGATGACATAAGTTATTTGTAAAAGTCTTTTATTGTAGTAAAAAAAAAATATAAAGTCCAGTTACGCTGAAAACATGTGGCGGCGACATTTTATATCAATGTTATTATTCCATATAGGTTAAACTTTCATTCTAGTTATGAAAAAGCCAATGTTCATTCTCCTGCTTTTATATTACAAATCACATTATTGGAATCTATGTTAAAACGTCCCAGTAAAACCATTAAATCAAGTCAGAGTCATTCACATTCAAGGAGCAATTAAATCTTAGGTTCACCTAGCCTTTGAAGGATTTATGGCAGTTCACAATGTAATTCTTAATGGGTTGCCTGGTTTAATATGTCTTTGGGGTATGTCACAATAATAAGAAAAGCCTCCATTGCATCAACCTAAGAGCTACATGCTACATGGCTCTGAAGGACCCACAGCATCTTTATAAATTGTTGGCCCTGGCATAACCGCCACTTGGTCATTAAAGGGCATCTGTCAGTCGGATCAACCCTACAACCCTTTTCTACCTCTCACTGTATTTAATAGTCCCCTTAAGGAACTTAAACTGGTGACAATCTCACATGCTAGCGAAAATCACAGTCTCCTATGAACGCCAGCCACGGCCTAGTTTTCACAAGAGTACTGTGATGACAGATACAGGAGTTTTTAGCAAATCCCAGCCTGTCAATCTGATTGTATGTGCTATACACAGCAGTGCTACAGCACTGCTGTGTATAGCAAAAATCACAGTCTCCTATGAACACCAGCCATGGCCTAGTTTTCACAAGAGTACTGTGATGACAGATACAGGAGTTTTCACTATATCCCTGCCTGTCAAAGTGATTGCACGTGCTATACACAGCAGTGCTACAGCACTGCTGTGTATAGCAAAAATCACAGTCTCCTATGAACACTACCCATGGCCTAGTTTTCACAAGAGTACTGTGATGACAGATACAGGAGTTTTCACTATATCCCTGCCTTTCAAACTAATTGCACATGCTATACACAGCAGTGCTTCAGCACTGCTGTGTATAGCAAAAATCACAGTCTCCTATGAACACCAGCCACGAGCTAGTTTTCGCAGGAGTACTGTGATGACAGATACAGTAGTTTTCAGCAGATCCCAATCTGATTGCACATGCTATACACAGCAGTGCTATAGCTCTGCTGTATATAGCGAAAATCACAGTCTCCTATGAACACTAGTCACTGCCTAGTTTTCACATGAGTAGTGTGATGACAGATACAGGAGTTTTCAGCAGATCCCAATCTAGACAAGCTTTAAGTTCCTGGCTGATGTCTTGAGATGTTGCTTCAGTATTGCCACATAATCTTCTTTCCTCATGATGCCATCTATTTTGTGAAGTGCACCAGTCCCTCCTGCTGCAGCAAAACAACCCCACAACATGATGCTGCCGACCCCATGTGTCACAGTTAGGATGGTGTTCTTAGGCTTCAAAGCTTCTCCCTTTGTCCTCAAAACGTAACGATGGTCATTTTGGCCAAACTGTTCAATTTTAGTTTCGTCAGATCACAGGATGTCTCCAAAAATTAAGGTCTTTGCTCGTGTGTGCATTTGCAAACATTAATCTTGCTTTTTTTATGTTTCTTTTGGAGTAATGGCTTCTTCCTGGCAGAGTGGCTTTTCAGCCCATATTGATAAAGTACTCATTTCACTGTGGCTAATGACAAAATCTTAGAAGATTCCGCCGGCATCTTCATAAGGTTTTTTGCTTATGTTCTTGGGTTGATATGCACATGCACATGTCTAACGAAAGCACGTTCATCTCTGGCACACAGAACCCATCTCCTTCCTGAGTGGTATGATGGCTGTACATTCCCATCTTGTTTGTACTTGCATATAATTATTTTTACAGATGTACAAGGCACCTTCAGGTATCTGGAAATTGCACCTAAAGACAAGACTTGTGTAAGCCCACAATTCTCTTCCTGAGATCTTGGCTGATTTCTTTTGACTTTCCTATGATGCTACACAAGGATGCAGTGTACTTCAGGTGCGCATTACAATATATCCACAGGTATGTCTCTAATTTACTCAGATGTTGCAAATAAACCTATCAGAAGCTTCCAAAGACATGACATCATCAGATGAGCTGTACCATATTATTTAAAGGCATAGCACTCTTAGTGTATATAAACTTTTGACTTTTCAGAAAGTAATAAAAATGCTTTAAAAAATTCTCTCTCTCATCATTCTTGCATTTGGAAAATATAAATAATTTTTGGTTCTTAATTGACCTAACATGGGAAAGGTTTAATCTGATTTAATCTCAGATAGTGAGAAAAACATGCATATGTGTCTTGGGGTGGCATGGTAGCTCAGTGGTTAGCACTAGTCCTGGGTTCAAATCCCACCAAGGAGAGCTTCTTCAAGGAGTTTCTATGTTCTCCCTGTGTTTGCGTGAGTTTCCTCCGGTTTCCTCCCACACTCCAAAGACATACTGATCTTAGATTGTGAGCACCCAGCTTCCATGTGTTGGATGATGTGTTCATCTATAACAGAATGAGGTTGCCCTGCAATTGGAGTCGTTTCCACCAAGTTCGACCACATTTGAAATGATGGTGCCAGTTCTTGACTACATCACATGATGGGGAATCATCACCTCTTTCATCTCATCGACAGTCTCCCTTGGTGTGTGACGTTCCAAAGAAAGGAACTTGATGACTGCTCTTTATTCCACTGGGTCCATTATCATAATTCACACCACTTCAGCACCTGTAAAAGAAAGAACATTATCAGTTCAGAGTTTCAAATTGGCACATAACCTATAGAGAATTTTATCTGTCACGCTTACATGTGGTGGGCACGTTCAGACCAACAGACAACTGACGCACAACAAAAATGCAGCAGACCATACAAGAATGGGGAACAACGGGGACACAATAACAATGGTGGGACCTAACTCTAGTCAGAGGGGTAGATGGGACACCTACTATCCTCAACTGCAGCTCTCCCTTCACTCCTAGCCAAGCACTATACAGTCTCCACAACTGTCGCAAGCAGGAACCTGACACCCTGATAAAAACCTTATAGTAGCCCTGGCTAGTGCGTTGGCAGGGGGGAGATGCCATCCCCACCACTGCACTAATATAACACAAAGAAAGGTAAGACAAAAGGAGAAAACAGCAACAAGAAGGATATAGTCCGACTTCTGAAGCTATCGGAGTGGCGGTCAGATAGGAGTGCTAGGGAGCAGGAGGACAGGGAGGATTTTAAGATTACAAACCCTCTAATGGCCACTACGCATTTCAACAGCTGATTGTTGTCTTCATCATGTGATACAGTGTTCCAGAAGTCGGGCTTTCTCAGCTCCTTCCACCAAGGGGGCCAGAATATAAATAGATTTATATCTTCAGCAAGGATTGCTTGGTAACACCTCTATTTACACCTGAAGGGGCGTGGCTGCAAAGCAGCTGCAGGTGAAACATTCAGCTAGGAACTGCTGGAAAAGCTGCCAGTGGCAAAACTGAGATTAACTGTTTCAGTACTAAGAAAAACAAAACCACATTTAAATGTAGCTAGCCAGATGGAAATGAGAGGCTCCATTACTAAAGCTGTCCCTAGTCTCCAAAAACAAGAAGACGACCATGACAATATCATTACTGATGTGGAGTGTCAGCGGCCTGCGACAAAAAGAAGTGGGACAGGGGAAATCTGTAATGAATGCCCCTCGTATATTCCATTGGAAACAGATCCTGTAAAATAAAAAACAATCCTTTGCAAATGGAAGAAGAATGGATGACTAAATAGCAATCCGTTAATGGATCCGTTCTCCATTGACTCCCATGTTAAAAAAACAGATTTAACAACGAACAAGAAAAGTATTGATCCAATGGATCTCTGACGAATCTGTTCTAACGGATGATTACAGGACATATGAACTGGGCCGAAAAGAAGCTCTCCCGTGGCCCATTCGACAGAAGAAGAAAATAAAAATTGTGTCTAATGGTGGCACAAATCTCTTTTATTTTACAAAGTTCTGATTTTTTTTTAGGCAACTGGAATAAAAAAAATAAATACACAAATTAATTTCGGATTTATCTTATTGACTTTAAAAATCAGGCCAATATGCCCCATATTGACGATATTTGAACCCCCCAAAAATGGCTGAATTGCATTTCTATTCCCCCATTTCATTTTTTCCCTTTTCAGTACATTATATAGTAAAGTGAATGGTGTCATTGAAAACCACAAATAAAAAAACCCTGATATGGCTATGCTGACGGCATAAAAAAAAAAAAGTTGTGGAATGATGACAAATTAAAAATGAAAATGCAAAGCCGAAAATTAACATTAATGGGTTATATTTTTATTTTCTTCAATGTACATTTATCACTTATCTAAAACATAGGTGATAAAACACCCATGACCATTAGGATGAGGGTCTTGAGTATTCTGCTGTTTCCATTAGTCCCGAAGGTCTGGGTTGGAGCGGCAGCAGGTATGATCAAATTCAACGACTCAACTCCGCTCCATTCAACCTCCTCCTTGCCATCGTTATGTGATGAGGTCAAACATCGTATTCACGATTTCTTCCCTAATATATTAATAAATTGTAAATCTACGGAAAATAAATTTAAGAATCATAGAATCATAGAATGGTAGAGTTGGAAGGGACCTAAAGGGCCATCGAGTCCAACCCCCTGCGAGTGTAGGTTTTCCTAAATCATCCCAGCTATATGTTTATCCAGTGTCCGCTTGAAGATTTCCATTGATGGAGAGCTCACCACCTCCCGTGGTCGCCTGTTCCACTCCCTCACCGCCCTCACTGTCAGAAAGTTTTTCCTAATGTCTAATCTGAATCTCCTTCCTTTTACTCTCATCCCATTGTTTCTTGTACTTCCTTGTGCTAATGAGAATAGGGTAGTTCCCTCTGCACTATGACTGCCTTTCAGATATTTGTAGACCGCTGTTAAGTCTCCTCTCAGCCTTCTCTTTTTCAAACTAAACATCCCTAGTTCTTTTAGCCGTTCTTCATATGACATGGTTTGCAGACCTTCTACCATCTTGGTTGCTCTTCTCTGGACTTGCTCCAATATATCGATGTCTTTTTAAATTGGGGCGCCTAGAACTGTACACAGTATTCCAGGTGGGGTCTGAGCAGGGCAGAGTATATGGGAATAATTACCTCTCTTGATCTAGATTCAATGCTTGTCTTGATACATCCCAGAATTTTGTTGGCCTTTTTAGCTGCAGCTTCGCATTGTTGGCTCATGTTGAATCTGGGATCCACTATTATGCTCAAGTCCTGTTCCCCGGTGCTATCACATATTTCTATTCCTCCCATACTATATAGGCTTTTTACTTTTCTTTTACCCAGATTTGTCACCAATTCCAGTAACTCCAACTTCCCTGACAAGACGCATATAAAGGGTGCTTTACACGCTGCGACATCGCTAGCGATTGCTAGCAATGTCGCGAGCGATAGCACCCGCCCCGTCGTTCGTGCGACATTTGGTGATCGCTGCCGTAGCGAACAATATCGCTACAGCAGCGTCACACGCACATACCTTGTCAGCGAAGTCTCTGTGACCGCCGAACAATCCCTCCTTCAAGGAGGAGGTGCGTTCGGCATCACAGCGACGTCACAGTGGCGTCACTAAGCGGCCGCCTAATAGCAGAGGAGGGACGGAGATGAGCGGCCGGAACATGCCACCCACCTCCTTCCTTCCTCATTGCCGGTGGATGCAAGTAAGGAGATGTTTGTCGTTCCTGCAGTGTAACACAGCGATGTGTGGTGCCGCAGGAATGACGAACAACCAGCGGCATGCACCACCATCGATATTATGAAAATGAGCGACGTGTCAACGATCAACGATTTTTGACGTTTTTGCGATCGTTGATCGTCGCTCCTAGCTGTCACACGCTGCGATGTCGCTAACGACGCTGGATGTGCGTCACTAACGACGTGACCCCCGACGATATATCGTTAGCGATGTCGCAGCATGTAAAGCACCCTTAACACTCTATACATCTCCTTTGACAGTATCTAATCCCTTCTAATCCTTTATCGCAAATAGCCTTCGTAATGCCAGTGACCTCCAAATACATACAGTGGGTGAAATAAGTATTAAACACGTCACCAATTTCTAAGTAAATATATTTATAAAGGTGCTATTGACATGAATTTCTTATCAGATGTCAGCAACAACCCATCCAATTTGCACAGAGAAAAAAATGAAAACATTGATATCCATAAATTTAGTGATGTTTAACAATGAGAAATTACCCAGGAAAAAGTATTGAACACGCTTACTCAAATTTAATGCATTGTACAAAAGCTTTGTTGGTGATGAAGCATCAAGACACCTCCTGTATGGAGAAGCTTGTTGCATGCATTGCTCATTGTGGTTTTGGTCCATTCTTCCACACAAACACTCTTCACATCTTCCAGGTCCTGTGGGCTCATTCTATGAACTTTGAGCTTTAATTCCTTCCATACATTTTCTACTAGATTCAGGTCATGTGATCGGATCGGCCATTCTAGCAGCTTTATTTTGTTTTTGTGAAACCAATTGAAAGTTTCCTTAGCTCTGTGTTTGGAATCATTGTTTTTTTGAAAAGTCCACCTTTGTTTTCTGTTCTGCTAGATGGTAGCAGATTTTTATCAAGAATGTCTCGGTCTATTGGCTCAATCATTCTTCCTTTGCCAGTGTAATATGCTGAAGAACAGACCCACAACATGATGTTCCCACCTCCAACGTTCACAGTTGATATGGTTTTGGGGGTGATCTGCCTTTTGGCCTCCAAACATGGGGCATATTATGGCAGCAAAAGAGTTCAATTTCGGTTTCATCTGATTAAATTCAATTCTCCCAGTATTTCACAGGCTTTTCTTGTTGAGCATTAAATGTGCTTGAACATGATTTTTGTTCAGCAGTGGAGTCTTGCATGGTGAGTGTGCAAACCAGCCATGGAAATAGAGTACATTACTTATTGTTTTCTTTGGAGCAATTGTACCGGATAACTCCAGATATTTCTGTAGATCTTGGTCAACTGGATCAAGGTGGTTCTTGGCTATTGATCAACTGTTAAGATAATTCTGTTCATTCCACTTTCTGAAATCTTGTGCGGAGCATCTGGACATGGCCGGTTTATGGTGAAATTATGTTCTTTCCACTTCTGGGTTAGAGCTCTAACAGTGCTCACTGGGACCTTCAGTAGTTTAGAAATTCTCCTATAACCAATACTATCAGTATGTTTTGTAACAATAAGGTTGCAAAGGTCTTAAGACAGCTCACTGGTTTTACTTATCAAGAGATGTTTCTTGTGTGACACCTTAGTAGTGAGACTTTTTTTATAGGCCATCAGTTGATCGAGCTGATATTATTTTAAAGGGAACCTGTCACCACTTTTTTGGCGTATAAGCTGCGGCCACCACCACCGGGCTCTTATATACAGCATTCTAACATGCTGTATATAAGAACCCAGGCTGCTGTGAGAACACAAAAAACACTTTATAATACTTACCTAATGGTCATGCGGTTGGCTATATGGGCGTCTCCGTTCTCGGCCATCTTTCTCCTCTTTCTGAAGCCTGTGTGCATGACGCATCTACGTCATACACACTCGCCGGTCCTGCGCAGGCGCACTAGAATACTTTAATCTGCCCTGCTCAGGACCTGAATGCCGGCGAGTGTGTAAGACATTGGACGCATCATGCACTGCAGCTAGAGAAGGAGAACAAAGATGGCCAAAAGAGGCGGCGCCGACACCGGACGGACAACGGAGACGTCCATATGGCCAACCGCGCGACTGTTAGGTAAGTATTATAAAGTATTTTTTATGTTCTCACAGCGGCCTGGGCTCTTATATACAGTATGTTAGAATGCTGTATATAAGAGCCCGGTAGTGGTGGCCGCAGCTTATAGGCCAAAAAAGTGGTGACAGGTTCCCTTTAAACTAAGTGGTAGAAATTGCTTTCTAATTACATGACTTTCAATGGCTTTTTGTACCTCTCCTTCTTCATATGTTGAATACATTTCTTGTCTCATTTCTTATTATTAAACATCACTAAATTTATGGATATCTATAGTTTGATTTCTTTGCCTGTTTGGTTTGGATGCAATGTTACTGTCATCTAGTAAGTAATTTCTGTCAATAGCACCTTTAGCAATATATTTACTCAGAAAAGTGGTGACATGGTCAATACTTATTTCACACACTTTAAGACTATGGGTAAATGTACGGTAACTATTCCTCACTGTTGTTTTGTCACATTCACTATCCGTTACCACAGGGTATAGTACGGTAACTAGGAGTAGGGGCACCTACAGTAACCCTCAGACTAAGAACCCTAAACTGTCCTTTATTCCAGAGGTATG
Source organism: Anomaloglossus baeobatrachus (assembly GCF_048569485.1). Classification (NCBI taxonomy): domain Eukaryota; kingdom Metazoa; phylum Chordata; class Amphibia; order Anura; family Aromobatidae; genus Anomaloglossus; species Anomaloglossus baeobatrachus. The sequence continues at coordinate 908,482,962 of NC_134353.1, forward strand.
CCAGAGGAACTCCTAAACTGCCCTGGTCTAGCAGCCCTAGGGAGGAATGGGAAAGGAGGAATGAATCCCACAAATACTAACAGAGGGGATAAAACAAGACTCAAACTCGCCACCAGCACACACAGGGGAAAAGACAATATGTGCTCAGGGAGAAATAAAGTACAGGGAGGAAATAAACAAACATGAAGGATATTTCCACTCACCGCAAATGACATACAATGATTCACCAACTACTGCATCACCACGCACAAAGACCAGTATCGCTGGAGCAAAGCTAGAGCTATAATCGGCATGAGGGACCAGGTTCCACCATTGTTTAAAGGGAGGAAGCGGCTGTGATAGGTCTTCAGCAATCTGTGACCCCAGCTGCAATTCACAGGTTAACAGGAATTGGCTCCATCTAGACCAAAAACCAGTGAGCACAAAACCAGTCGACAACCGGCTCTGACAGAGTAACTCAACAGCACCAGGTGTTGTGTCAGACTGTGCAGTGTCAACAGAAAAAACAAAAAAATGATCGGAGCGTGAGTTGGTATACTGCACATTATAAGTGCATGTTCACACTGGCCATAAGACAAAGAAAACCCAAAATAAGAATAATATTAACATATACCCTACTGTAACTAATAAATAAAAGCATAGTGCATATAAAGGTAACACAATTTTGATTAAAAAAGCGTAAAGCCATCCCACCGCGACAAGGTGTACCCAAAACCAGTGAGCTGAGCATTTCATCCATTGCATCCCATGGCTGTGTGCCTATAGTCTGGACCCAGCCATTCTCTGCCCTTATTCAGATTGATGTCTGTTCACACATGGTGAGGTTTTAATATTAGAAAGTGTAGGTACCATCCCGATTTGAGTACACCTTGTCGTGGTGGGATGGCTTTTCGCTTTTTTGATCAAAATTGGGTTTACTAAGTACCCTATGTTTATTTATATGCACTATGCTTTTATGTATTAGTTACAGCAGGGTATATTTTTATATTATTCTTATTTTGGGTTTTCTTTGCAGTGTCAACAGAGTCTGAAGACGCCAAGACACCTGATGAGATTGGAGCAGAATACAACATGAAATCTGTACAGTATATTCAGACATTTTTGGCTTTTTTTTTCCCTATTTCTATGGCTAAAGGGGGCTTTACACGCAGCAACATCGCTAGCGATATCGATGGTGAAAGCACCCACTCCCGTCGTTTGTGCGTCACAGTCAAATCGCTGCCCGTGGTGCAAAATATCATTAGGAGCCGTCACACGGACTTACCTGCCTAGCGACATTGCTGTCACCGGTAAAACGCCTCCTTTCTAAGGGGGTGGTTCGTGCAGCGTCACAGCGACGTCACTAAGCGGCCGCCAAATAGAAGCGGAGGGGAGGAGATGAGTGGGCGTAACATCCCGCCCACCTCCTTCCTTCCTCATTGTGGGCGGCCGCAGGTATGGTGATGTTCCTCGTTCCTGCGGTGTCACACGTTGCGATGTGTGCTGCTGCAGGAACAACGAACAACCTGCGTCCTGCAACAGCAACGATTTTATGAAAATGAACGACATGTCAACGATCAACGATAAGGTGAGTATTTTTGATCACTAACACTCGCTCGGAGCTGTTACACACAACGACGTCGTTAATGATGCCGGATGTGCGTCACGGAATCCGTGACCCCGGCATTATATCGTTAGATACGTCGTTGCGTGTAACGGGGCTTTAAGCTGTGAGTTGTGAGATGCTCCCACCAAACAGGTTCACCCCAAAATAGTTACAGAGCTGCATTCCCTACATCAGCTTTTATACAGTCTTCAATAGGCTGTGCAAAACTAGGCAATCTAAGAGCTACATAGCATTATTGGGAAACATGTCCATTTGCACCTGAGGTCATGTCAGACTTCTCAGGCTCATACAGTCTTCTGTATTGTGTAAAATAGCAGATCCCTGCGTCGTTGTGGGTTTCCACCAGGTTCATCTGATTCCGCACACCCTCCAGAAACAAACCGATAGTTTAATTGACTCCCCATGAAATTGTCTACAGCGTGCACATACAAGAAAGAAATTAAGGCTGATAGTCCCATTGGGGCAATGACTGAAGCGAGTGATTTCATGTGTGCAGTGTTATGGAATATGCTGGCACCAATAAAGCAAAAAAGGAAATTAATTAATATACATATTACAACAGTCCCATTTTCATTTTACTAAATTCAACTCCATTTACTATTGACATTTAGCATTTTTTGGCCTCAATTTTCATGTTCTGCCTTAGACCTCCACCGCCGAATAGTTTCATGTAAAATTGCAAAAACATTTGGAAAGTGGAAAAAGCCCCGAGGGTCGGTTCTCTAGGCGGCAAACATAAATAAAACAACCAAGTTATAAAACAGATGAGGGAAATACAGTATATCGGGAAATGGCAAAAGTTAAAATGCATGAAAAATCCAAAAATTGTAAAATTGTATGTATTAATTAGGTATGAAGGTAGGGTGGATTCAATTTTTGTCAAGGTCATTTAATTTGTTTATAATGTTCTTTTATTTATCAAGTGTTGAATAGCCCTTAATAATAATTACTATTTATTAAAGTGATTAATTAGTTAAATCTGTGAACTGTTTAATCCAGCTTTGCAGATTGAGATGTGCAGTTCTGCATAACATCCTGGAAAAACTGGACAAATATATACACGGGGATGGGACAAAATGTAGTCGGAGTGGGTAGTTGGGTTTGATCAGTGGGTGCACAATACATGGATTGAAAAAATGTCTCCTGACTTAAAAAATGAGAAAACTGGGCTTCGGTGGCTAAAGATGCCATAGGATAAATAAATTACACAGGATTCACCATTTACAATAGGTGATGTCACAGCTCACCTCCTCCTCCTCCTGTACAATGACTCATAACACCTCTATATGCAGAAGATAACACACTTACATTATGTGTTGTCACAGCTCACCTCTTCCTCCTCCTGTGCAATGACTGATAACACCTCTGTATATAATAGATAATACAAGATCCACCATGCACAATAGGTGATGTCACAGCTCACCTTCTCCTGTACAATGACAGATAACACCTCTATCTGCAAACGATAACCCAGGATCCACCACTTACAATACGTGTTGTCACAGCTCACCTCCTCCTTCTCCTGTACAATGACTGATAACACCTCTATATACAATAGATAACTCAGGAGCAACCATTCACAATAGGTGATGTCACAGGTCTCTTCCTCCCCCTCCTGTACAATGACTGATAATAACTCTCTATATATAGTAGATAACACAGGATCCACCATTCACAATAGATGATGTCCCAGCTCACCTCCTCCTCCTCCTCCTGTACAATGACTGATAACACCTTTAGATACAGAAGGTAACACCGAATCCATCTTTCGCAATACATGATGTCACATCTCACCTTCTCCTCCTCCTGTACAATGACTGATAACACCTTTATCAACAGAAGATAACACATAATTCACCGTTCACAATACGTGATGTCACAGCTCACCTCCTCTTAGACAATGACTAACAACACATTTATATACAATAGATACCTCAAAATCAACAATTTACTATAGATCATGTCACAGCTCACCTCCTCCTCCTGTACAATGCAGATTACATGTCTGTACAATAGAGTCTGAGTCAGTTGATTGTTTCCTATGTCCATGTGGCTACTGAAAAGAACAGGATGAAGAAGTCTAGTACTAAGCCTAGTGGCAAATTTTAAAGTTGCAAAACTCCTGATGTTTCAATATTTTTTTTTTATAGATTATAATATGAAAAAAAACAAAACTTAAATTAAAAAAAAGTATTTTCTGACTTCTCATTCCCTTAAAAGAGGGACAATCAAGAGGGGTTTAAACATAATAATAATAATAATAATAATAATAATAATATTGTATTATTATTAATAATAATAATAATAATAATAATAATAATATAATACAATAATAATAATATAATACAATAATAATAATTATAAAAATATCCTGAAATATAGGCGAGTGAAGACGCAGGATTTTGCCATGGCTGTGCTCTCAGGGTAAGCTGACGGCGCTCCACGTGCGCAGGGGCCCGGTGACAGATTGCTTTGATGTACATATTAAATGCAGCGATTCACAGAATGAGTCACGGTGAATCACCATCTATGACACTTGACAAACAAGCATTAAAGCAGCAGTCCATTTGTCATTTTGTGAGTCATGGTGTGTAATATTAGCCATGAAGCGCTTTACAAAATTGCAGCGACTGGTGGGAATAATAGAAGCAATTTGTCCTGACGTGTGTCACTGTGTGACATTCGGTGATGAGTTGTCTTTTAAAACCTGTTGGAATTATGCATTTAGGCAAAGCGGACCGGGGCTGACTATAAATGCTGATCCCGATGCCACCTGGCCACTGAATGCCACATTTCTATGAAGGTGTTTACTCCAACGCTAGGATTTGCTTTCTGCAGTCAGCATATAATTTAAAGTAAAATTATCCATGGACTCATTTAGAAATATGATTTTATGGAGGAGCCGAGGGAAATAATGCAAGAAGGCATATTTGTATACATCCTGCCAAATTGGATCATAATGCATAACTCCTTAAATGCCATGGAGTTTCACAAAAGTAGGGGCAACTTCTCTCAATCCATCAGGCCAGTCATTATAATTGCAACATTCCACTGGCTTTCCCTACACAGAAACTTTGGTGATACTATCCTTTTGAGATTGGTTGCTTGCCTCCATCCTACATGCTCACACTCAGATTCCACTGTTGTGAATATGTTTTCCAGTTTGGGGCTCCCTCTTCTGGTCAGTGCTGGCGGTGCAGTTGATATGTGGAATGAAAGCCACACACCTGTGGAGGACTGGCAATCAGGGTCAGATTGGGCTATTTAACTGAGTAGTTTTCTCTTGTTACTTGCCGGTGGTCAATGTCTCCTGTGTGTTAATGACATTCTGTGACCAGCTCTGCTCACTACCAGACCTCCTCTCAGATAAGTGGTCTTTGTACCTCTGCTGCTTGTTTTCCACTTTCTTGGTGTTTTTCTGCTTTAATGCTAAGGCTTGATTCCTATTTTGTCTGTGGGGAGTTCTTTGTGGAATGGGATCATCCCTTGCTGGGAGTGTCTGTATACTTAGATCCATGATTCTGCAAGGTATTGTGTTTGTCATGCATAGTATTAATTCAGTCCCTCATCTGTATTAGTGTTTTTGGATCCCAGTAACATCAGAGAGCTGATACCGTGGGGGAGAGGTTGTGTGACCTCAGGATTTTTCCATATCAGAAGTGCTGGTGTATATTAGGGTTTTTACGGCTGCATACAGTTGCTCTTTTCTATCCTTTCCTATAAAGACAGTTTGGGCCTCACCTTTGCTGAAATCTGTCTTTTCTGGCTTTGTATTGTACTTTTCTATATCACCGTAGCCTTTACATGTGGGGGGCTATCTATCTATCTTTGGGGACTGCTCTGAGGTAGATTAGCTTTCTTATATCTCTATCTGTGAGATTATTTAGTTCTCTGGTTTTGTCGAGGCGTCCAGGTCATCATAGGCTCGTCCCATGGCTACTTCTAGTTGTGTGTCAGGATTAGGTCTGCAGTCAGTTAAGTTTCCAGACACTCTGTTACATTTTTGGGATTCCGCAGATTTTGGTCCTCCTCGGTCTCTGAATCATAACATTCCACACTGCTTGCACACCTGATTCCATACCTGATGCCTCCTTATGAAGAGGTATCTTCCTGCTCCTAACAGCCCTCACCCTTGGTCTCCTTCCTCACACTATCCCAGCTGCATCACCATCAATGTCCTACTGGTGCCAAAATGGTCAACATTCGCGGAATAGATAAATAAATTGGATGTACCTCTTAGTAACTGAATTCAGGTTTCTCATTCCGTTTCTGTTCTACAGACCCTTATAAATAGTGAGAAGGAATCCTCAACTAATGGGGGTCAAAGCACCAACCCTGAGGAAGTCACACACGACAAAACGCGCGTTGGGAACGGAGGCACACGGGACTAATTGGCTTATTTACCAATTAATACCTTTACATCCTGTACTTGATTACTGCCATTGCCACCACTGTTGGGCTTTAAGAAGCATCATATATATTCTATTTAAATGTAGTTAATAACTATTGTGCTTATAAGTTCACTATAACTTTAATATACCAAAAAAAATTATTTTGCCCTATATCCTGGTTTTACACTTTAGTACTTTACCTAACTTACATACATTGGTTATATTTTGGTAACTTGTCACTTGTACGGTCCTTTATTCCATACCCTGTGCTGTCTTCTCATAAAGGAACCCTATCTGTTAACGTACTTTATATACCATATTTTTTCGCTTTATAAGACGCACTTTTGTTCCCCCAAATTTTAGGTGAAAGCAGGGGGTGCGTCTTATAATCCGAATATACGGGTCCAGGGGAGGTGGGGGCAACTCTGGAGCGGTGCTGGGGGCTGCTGGAGGCTGGTAGAGGCAGCGGGAGATCTCCTGCTCCCGCTCATATAATATGCACTGCCGCTGTCCATCACCGTGGTGCTGAAACTGCACCGCGGCGATAGGCTGGGGGGGCGGCATATCTTATATCTGCCTGCACCCCCCCTTTGATGGCACATGCCCCCCCCCCGTGTTAGATATGGCCCCCATGCTGCTGCCCATCCTACAATAAAAAAGCTTTACTTACCTCCTCCAGCGCTGATCTCCCGGTGTCTCCCCGATCTCACTGCTGCCACTGTGATCAGGCATGCAGAGATCATGTCACTCTGCTGTGCTGATCACATGACCAGCACCGAGAACCAGGAAGTGCAGGAGCTCAGCAGCACGGAGAGAGACATGAGGGATTACAGTGCTGGAGAAGGTAAAGTGATTATTTTACTATGGGCAGCAGCATGGGGGCCATAACAAACACAGGGGGACGTGTTCCAGGAATAGGAGACCTGTGCCAGCTGTATGGGATGTGTGCCAGCTATAGGAGATGTGACGCCCTGGGCAAGCCAGGGGTCACAGGTCATAGCACCACCACACCCTACACCCCAGATAGGTACACCAAAGCTAACCAGAAATCCTTGTTGCCTTCCTCCAGGGGCTGATGTCCACACCAGGGGGTGGGCCAGGTGGTTGGCTCCGCCCACGGAGCAGTTCACAGCCCTGGAGGCGGGAAAACCAGGCAGTTAAGCTAGGGAAGTGAAGGAGTGTAGACAGAACAGTTAGTGAAGTTGAAGTGAAGTGGAAAAGGAGCAAGTGAAAGGAGTAAAAGTGGAAGAGAAAGTGACAGTTGAGAAAGCCTGAAGTTGGTCCGGGTGTGTGCCCCGGACTGAGAACAGCAAGGTCAACAGACAGCGGTGACCGTCTGCAGGAGCGGCTGATCGGAGGTTGCCGAAAGGACCGTGGACGGGTGGTGGCCCGGCGGTACCGGAGCGGTATACAAAGAGAAGTCTCCCAACAACCAAGTCCCGATTGAAGGCAACAGTCCAACCGTTAGAGAGAGACACCGCCACCGCCAGGGCACCAGTTTCTCAGGGCCAGCGCCTGCGGGCAAAGAGGGGCTCCTCCGGCCCATATCCAAGCCGGGGAGCGGGTTACCGGTGGGAACCCATCACTACCAACATCATCTTAGGTGCAGGAAAAGGGACCGTCACCGTCAACTACTGGGGAAAAGCAACAGCAGCTGTCCGTGGGAACCGTCTTTCCAGCCGTGTGTTTTACCGAGAACTGTGTCCCCGTCTCAGGCTGAGTGAGTACCATAGTGCCGTGAGGCACAGCGCTGCCCCCACGTCCCTGCACCCCACCAAGCCCTGCACCGGCCCCGCCATCCCTCATCACCCACCTCATCACTGGGCCCCGGGACAACTACCCCCTACCCACGGAGGGGAGAACCAACAACTTTGCTGCTCCCTGTCACCGCTCCCGGGATCCCCATACAGAGCAGCAGTGGTGTTCACACAATCACCACAACCGTGGGTGGCGTCACGGACAATAAACTATCCTAAAAACCAAACCCCTTTCACTCACGGGCGAGGAGCGCCGCTCGAGTCCCCGGGATCCGGCCCATCGCTCGAGCCACCGAGCAGCAGCAGGCCGCGGCAGCAGCGGCAGCCGGACCCAAGCAGTGGGAGAGCGCTGCGTCCCCTCCTCCGCCCGCGACAGAGACCTGTGCCAGCAATATGGGATGTGTGCCAGCTATAGGAAACCTGTGTCATCTATAGGAGACCTGTGCCAGCTATAGGAGACTTGTGCCAGCTATAGGAGACTTGTGCCAGCTATAGGAGACTTGTGCCAGCTATAGGAGACTTGTGCCAGCACAGGGGGACATGTGGCATCACAGGGGGATGTGTGCCAGCACAAGGGGCTATATTCAATATAAGGGGGCCATATCCAGATTAAAGGGGCTAATTATAGGATGGAGGGGCTATAAGAGACATATACCCTATATGATTTGTTAGACGGACACTGGCATTATAAGACGGACCCCATTAAACATTAAAAAAAAATTGTCTTCTCCTTCACCAAATTTGGGGGTGCATCTTATAATCAGGTGCATCTTATAAAGCGAAAAATACGGTATAAAAATTACTGTAAAGGAGACTATTTTTAATCTTTTTAATAAAAATATTTGTTTTTAATATATATAAGGCTTCCGCCACACATCCGTGAAAAACGTGCGTGTTTGGTCCGTTTCCGTGTATACTGGAGACACGGCCAAACGTGCACCAATGTTACTATATCTCAGCGGTTACACTTGCGTTTTTGGTTATGTCCGTTTGTCCGTCTCCGTGATGCGTTTTTTGGGCCGTGTCTCACGCCAGCATGTCCGTTTTATTCACGCAACACGCAGCACGGACCCAATGAAAGTCAATGGGTCTGTGCGCACGTCCGAGTGACACGGACGCATCTCTGTTTGTTCCCTGTATGTTTTGTGCTTTTTTCATGTCATGTCAGTCTTTTTTCTTTTTATGTTTCGTTCTCTCCCTCAGTCCGTCGGTCGGTCTCTATGTCTGTCTGTCCCTCTAGCTGTCTGTCGGTCAGTTCCCCCCTCTCTCATACTCACCATTCCCCGATCTCCAGCGCGGCGCTGCACGGCTGTTATAAAAACTCCGGCGGCTTTTCCTCTTTTGAAAAAGCCGGCCGCCCATTAATCAATCTCGTATTCCCTGCTTTACCCGCCCACCGGCGCCTGTGATTGGTTGCAGTGATACACGCCCACCACGCTGAGTGACAGGTGTCACACTGCAGCCAATCACAGCAGCCGGTGGGCGTGTCTATACTGTGCAGTAAAATAAATAAATAAGTAATTAAAAAAAACGGCGTGCGGTCCCCCCCCATTTTAATACCAGCCAGATAAAGCCATACGACTGAAGGCTGGTATTCTCAGGATGGGGAGCTCAACGTTATGGGGGGCCCCCCACCCTAACAATATCAGTCAGCAGCCGCCCAGAATTGCCGCATACATTATATGCGACAGTTCTGGGACAGTACCCGGCTCTTCCCGATTTACCCTGGTGCGTTGGCAAATCGGGGTAATAAGGAGTTATTGGCAGCCCGTAGCTGCCAATAAGTCCTAGATTAATCATGTCAGGCGTCTAGGAGACACCTTCCATGATTAATCTGTAAGTGACAGTAAATAAACACACACACCCGAAAAATCCTTTATTAGAAATAAAAAACACAAACACATTCCCTCATTACCAATTTATTAACCCCGACAAACCCTCCTTGTCCGGCGTACTCCACGGTCCTCCAGCGTCGCGTCCAGCTCTGCTGCATGCAGGTGACAGGAGCTGCAGAAGACACCGCCGCTCCGGTCACCTCCACGCAGCTAATGAGATGAGTAGCGCGATCAGCTGCTGTCACTGAGGTTACCCTCGGCCACCGCTGGATCCAGCGGTGACCGCGAGTTACCAGACTGACAGCTGCTGATCGCGCTACTCATCTCATTAGCTGCGTGGAGGTGACCGGAGCGGCGGTGTCTTCTGCAGCTCCTGTCACCTGCATGCAGCAGAGCTGGACGCGACGCTGGAGGACCGTGGAGTACGCCGGACAAGGAGGGTTTGTCGGGGTTAATAAATTGGTAATGAGGGAATGTGTTTGTGTTTTTTATTTCTAATAAAGGATTTTTCGGGTGTGTGTGTTTATTTACTGTCACTTACAGATTAATCATGGAAGGTGTCTCCTAGACGCCTGACATGATTAATCTAGGACTTATTGGCAGCTATGGGCTGCCAATAACTCCTTATTACCCCGATTTGCCAACGCACCAGGGTAAATCGGGAAGAGCCGGGTACTGTCCCAGAACTGTCGCATATAATGTATGCGGCAATTCTGGGCGGCTGCTGACTGATATTGTTAGGGTGGGGGGCCCCCCATAACGTGGAGCTCCCCATCCTGAGAATACCAGCCTTCAGCCGTATGGCTTTATCTGGCTGGTATTAAAATGGGGGGGGACCGCACGCCGGTTTTTTTAATTATTTATTTATTTATTTTACTGCACAGTATAGACACGCCCACCGGCTGCTGTGATTGGGTGCAGTGTGACACCTGTCACTCAGCATGGTGGGCGTGTCTCACTGCAACCAATCACAGCCGCCGGTGGGCGGGTAAAGCAGGGAATACGAGATTGATTAATGGGCGGCCGGCTTTTTCAAATTAGAAAAAGCCGCCGGAGCAGTGTGAACGCCGTGCAGCGCCGGTGATCGGGGATCGGTGAGTATGAGAGAGGGGGGGACACTTCAGTCACTCGGGGGATTACCGGTCACCGGTGAATCCTTCACAGGTGACCGCTAATCAGTACACGGCACAAAGACAGAGCCGCGGCATGACAATGAAGTCGGGTGAAGTTCACCCGAGTTCATTCTCATCCCGCTACTCTGTCTTCCGACATGTAGTAACGACATTTTGCATCACACACGTACATTTCACACGGACAACACATACACATGTCAGTTATTTCACTCACGCACACACGGACATTCCACATGCACATACGGCTAGCATACGGGATACACACGCAGGCCACACATACCATAAAAACGGACATAAAAAACGGAAAACGGACCCGAAAAACGGCCCGTTTTACACGGACGTGGTTTTCACGGATGTGTGGCGGAGCCCTAAAAAAAATTACAGTTTTCTTTTATGTTGCTTTGACCCCCATTGGTTGAGGGTTCCTTCTTACTATTTATGAGGCATTGTTTGAGGCACATACTTATACTGGTGACCTTTTACTATAGGGATTTTTTGATGATTTATTTTTTCTTCTGTTTTACAGATGTATAAAACTCAACCTTCGCTATTTTACAATTGTTGCAAAAATAGGTAATTGTCACGAGATCCTTCTCCCATATCACAGGATCAACAGAGCGAGAGATGGCTGTACAATCCAAAGAGCATTTATTCCAAGCAAATTGAATAGTCGATAACATAATCCACAAAACAGAGGGGAAAATTAGTCCAGTCACACAAATATAGTCCGGTAAGCGATAAATGTCAAGGTCTCACTCTGAGAAGTCTCAGCTTCTACCAGAGAATCAATCTTCCTGCTTCACTCTTGAAGTTCTCCAACAGACTGCCTTCCTCAGGTAAGTAAAATGGTCTCTAGGCCCACCTCCCCCACACTCAGGGACGGAAGCGTCTCAAGAGGCTATAACCTTGCACTATAGGGGGTGATTACTTACAAACAATACAGTGTACACAGAAGCAGTACAAATAAGAGAGTGAACCAAGCTTAATATAGGAATCTGTACATCAAGATACACCTCCCCCCATATCCCACCATCACAGTAATTTTAAAGGGAATCTGTCAGCAGGTTTTTGCTTCTTCATCTGAGAGCAGCATGTTGTAGGCAAAGAGATTCTGAAACTTTCCATGTTTAACTTAGATTACTGGGTGGAACCATTCTGATATTATAAAAGAATTGGGTTTAGCAGAGCTAGGAGATGTCCGCAGCCACACCAGGTTCTCACTAGAGATTGGGCATTGACTTTGAGGTGTCAATCACAGCAGGGTGTGTGCTGCCAGACAAGGTCCTATTCCTCTAACATTAATCATAGAGTAGTAAACCCTTTATTTTAGATAAACAATACTGTAGCTCACACACAGATAATACAAACACAGTTGTTTTTTCTTTTTAACACTTGCAGCATGCTGTCCTCCACATACATTGCACAATCCTTCTGACAAATTCTCTTTAAATGCTCACTCATTTGTGTAATAAGCTCATGACATTACTTCCTCCTGAATCTTCCCAATCACCTGTGAGTGATAGTGGAAGGAACCGCAGCAACTCAGCCACAAAGTGGAGAGCGATGGGGCTGAGTACTGAGGGGGAGAGGGCAGAAAAGTCACCTCCTCTGCTAACATCAGCACAAACACTGCGCCTCCACCAAAAACTCCATGTAGAATGGGCGGTCATAAAAGTTCCGATGTTTGTAATTTAATTTTTTTACTTCTCGAGTGCCGAATCCGGATCAAACAGCCAGAATCCCAGGCCCTGCACCCGGGAAACTTTAAAACTGTGCGGATCTGGACTTCTACAGTCCGGGTCCGCCCATCTCTAGTTCCAACACTTTTGGCCATGACTGTATTTAGGAGGGTGATGAGGAGTGTTCATATTCCGACTCCAGTGCCTGAGGGAAGCTTTTTTTGTTGTGAGACTCAAAAATCTCTAAAAACATTTCCACTTCAAACTGTTTAGATGATGTTCCTTTCACATTGCCCTTAAAGGGAACCTGTCACAACTTTTTTGGCCTATAAGCTGCGGCCACCACCACCGGGCTCTTATATACAATATTCTAACATGCTGTATATGAGAGCCCAGGCCGGGAGTATAATATAAAAAACACTTTATAATACTTACCTAACGGTCGCTCGGTGGGCCTAATGGGTGTCTCCGTTCTCCGATGTGGGCACCTCCCCTTTTGGCCATTTTCGTCCTCTTTCTGAAGCCTGTGTGCATGATGTGGCTACGTCATACACACTCGCCGGTCCTGCACAGGCGCACTACAATACTTTGATCTGCCCTGCTCAGGACCTGAGAAACTGTGGAAAAGAAGGGCACATAGGGTTTTACCCGATATAGGGTTAACGCAGGGAATGGGACAGGTACTTACCTGCTGTAGTTGTGACAGGCACAACTCCTTATAGGCACAATAGGAATAGAAAGGTGGTAAGCAGCAGCCCCGATGCAAGCGGTGAAAAATAAAAACTGTTTTTAAGAGAAAACGGGTTAAATGCTGCGCTAAAAACCACAGATCCAGGTGAATTCCTTTTTCTTTATTTTCACAGGTCAACGCGTTTCAAAGACATCTCCGTCTTCTTCATCAGGACAAACATAAAAGGGACAGCATCATGCCGTTCCTTTTATCTTAGGGTCCCTCCCAGATGAGTCAGTAAAAGCAAAGAAAGTTTGCTTAGCATATCATCTCTCCTCATGACCACAAATATTTTAATAGTGCAGAACCTGGTTGATTTCATACTCTGACTGAATCAGAAGCAAGAATTCTATTAACTGCAAAAGAGGATTTGATGAGGACCGGAAGATGACCTACCAAAAAAAGTTTCAGCCTTTTGGCCACAGAGAAGTCTACAAAAATCTTTATTGGTCCAGAATCAATAAGCGCTTGTCCCGTGAATACAGAAGGACTTCGATAAACAGTCATAGGCACAAGTACTTTACCTTTAGCAAAAGATAGCGTTAATTCTACGATGATACCTCCATTTTCCCCTAGCATCTGACGTTCTCCCCATTTGGCTTTCAGTTTGCAACAATTTGTATAATAATGATCTTGGTCACAACAATACAGACAGAATCCACCAGTAAGCAGATGGGATCACTCAGCAGAAGGTAATCTGTTATGACCAATTTCCATGGGGTCAGGTTCAGTCATTGTATGAGGAGGTTTTCGAAATGTTCAAGTATGTGGCACATGGAAATCAAGCGTTTTTTCCTTAAACTGTTCTTTAAAAACCAAATCCACTCTGGTTTCAAGAGAAATCAAGTCATCGAGGGTGGAAGGCAAATCTTGACCTTCAAGTTAAGGTTGCTTTACACACAACGATATTGCTAGCGATCTCGTTAGCGATGTGACACACCCAGATCGTTGTTACAATTTGTTGAGATCGCTCATAGGTCGTTTTATAGCGGTCACACGTAACAATCTCACAAACGATGCTACATCGTTCAGCGATATATTGTTTGACCAAGGCGGTCGTGCGGATGTTGTTCGTCGTTAGCAGGGTGTCAAACGTAGCAATATGTCTGCTGCGCTCCAAACGATGAACAATATTTTGAAACTGAACGTCGTGTCAACGATCAACAATTTTCACCCTATTTGCGATCGTTCTGAGTCACACGTAGGTGTCACACACAGCGATGTCGCTAACGATGACTGAAGTGCGGCACGAAAACCGTGACCCTGATTACATATCATCAGATAAATCGTAGCGTGTAACGGGGCCTTTAATGAGAGATATTGTTCATCAGACACAATGCTCAATAATCACAGTCATGTCATTGTACAGAAATAATGTGCACAGTGATGTCACTATACAAAGATAATGTGCATAGTGATGTCACTGGATGTCATTGTACAGAAATAATGTACAGTGATGTCACAGTGTTGTCACTGAACAGAAATAATGTGCAGTGATGTCACTGTACAGAGATAATGTGCAAAGTGAAGTCACAATGCATTCATAATTTACTAAGCGACATTACAGCTTAAAGCAAAGGATTTACACAAAGAGTGATTTCACTGGGATAGTTCACACCATGATGTCATAGCAGAGGTATAAAGCACATGTGCACCCTCATGTAATAATCATGATGTTATATTAAAGGGGTGACTCACTACTCAGCATTAGTGGTCACATCACTGTAAAACTCATAAGGAATGCTTTTCTCAAATATCTTTTGCTGCCAATTCTGCCTCTGAGAGGCGCTATTCTGGTCCAGTCATCCCCATCAAGTGACCCCAAGACTCTGTGACCTCTGCAATCTGGTGATGTCACATCAACTTCCAGTTGACCCAACATCACTGAGGTGGCACCAGTCTTCCTGAGTGACTGGGCTGTGGGCGGAGTCTTAATGCTCATCACAGCCCAGCATCTCACGCGCTCTCTCTTTCGCTGCAGAGCACCGTAACGAGGAGTGATGTTAGGCTGTGACGGTGAAATGCTGCCCACAGCCCAGTCACTCATGGAGATTGGGACTGGCCTTGGTGATGTCGGGTCAACTTTGACATGACATGACCAGATCTCAGAGGTCACGGAGTTCGGGGGTTACTTGATGGGGGTAAGCGGACCGCAATAGCACAGCTCAGAGGAAAGGTATTTGAGAAAAGCCTTCCCTATGAGTTTTACAGAGATGTGGCTACTTGTGCTGAGTAGTGAACCACTCCTTTAAAGGCAAATGTAGTGAACAAGGCAAAGCTTTATGAACTCTGCTTATGCCGGGTATAAAGGAAACATGGCTTCTCCATATTAAATCAAGTATAGCTCCACTGATAAATGTGCCCTAGACAGGCAGAATATCCTTACGCCCAACCATATGAAGAACGTTGAATAATGACTCTGTTAAATGTACATAATTACCGGTCTCGAGGACGTCCAATTATTCACCAGTAATGAATACAAACCTTTGTTTGCTCGACGGTAGCTTCACTGGCAGCGTCAAGGAAACCACTCTTACTGCTGTTTGAACACAAAGTGGCGTCCATTAGACTTTAACACCCGATTGTCATATCCTCTGAAGAATGCCATTGTTAGTGATGTGACCTTTTGTCTATGAAGATTACTCTGTTTTTCTTATGCACAGGATTAATGTTTTGTAAAACACAGAGAATATTTTTAACTGACGTCTATGTCTGTTGTAAAATGATATGGCCAAACTGTGAAATAATATTTATTTACTTCTGAATTTATTCCATTTTGCTTCTCTCTACGGATATGTTTTGTACCCTCACTTGAAAAGGCGTTCTCCGCATTGGACAATACCTATTTCTATGAAGGCCTTCTTGGCAATAACCTGATCACAAAGTGTCCTCTTGTTGGGGCCTTCAGTGATCAGCTCGAATCTGTGGTAAAATATGGCAGGAAGGGTTCAAATTCCCTACAGCGCCACCATGGGGGTAATGAAGCATTACACACTGCCGTACCTATTCCAATCAATAAGGTATTTGTGTAATACAGGACAGGATAAGTCATCTAGAGCCAGATTCGCTGGTTAAGAAGATCTCTGGTGAAGACACGAGGATCCTGATTGGGAGGACTACCCTCTATTAGCTCAGAATTCCCTAATAGGTTAATTAATTTTTTAATTATTATGCTTTGCTTGGCACCATCATATACCTTGGCACTTTATAGATATCATAAACACTGTCCCCATTAGGGCTCACAATTCTAAAGCGTGGAAAGAAACCGGAGAACCGGGAGGAAACCTATGCAAACACTGGGACAACATACAAACTGCTTGTCGATGCCATCCTTGGTGGGATTTGACCCCAGGAACCCAGAGCTGCCAGCAACAGTGCTAACTAGTGAGCCACAGTGCTGCACCATAAACAGAGAAGTCCTACCCAATTTTATTTTCTACTTACTTCACAGATACTACCCCAAATCCATCTTCCTCTTAGACATTCTCGCTACTTGTATTCTCCTCCTCATTGTTGCATTTTCTTTTTCACTCTCTCAAATACAGAACGTTCCCAATGTTTCCATTAATTATACCACTCCCATCACATTTTAATTTATGCAAACTCTTCAAACTTTTAAATTTTCATTGAGAGCTTTCCTCTATCCACAAGAATATGACATGGCCAATATCACAGAATCATAAAATGTTAGAGTTGGAAGGGACCTCTAGGATCATCGTGTCCAACCCCCGGCTCAATGCAGGATTCACTAAAACATCACAGATAGATGTCTGCCCAGCCTTTGTTTGACAATTTTAATTGAAAGAGAACTCACCTCCTCTCATGGCGGCCAGTTTCCCTCGTTGATCACCCTCACTGCCAAAAAGTTTTTTCTAATATCTAATCTGTATCTTCTCCCTTTTAGTTTCATTCCACTGCTTCTCATGTTTCCATGTGCAAATGATAATAAGGATGAACTCTCTGCCCTGTGACATCCTTTCAGATATTTGCAGACAGCCATTAAGTCTTCTCTTAGCCTTCTCTTTTGGACGCTAAACCTTCCTATATCCTTTAACCGTTCCTCGTAAACATGGTTTGCCATCCGCTCCCTACTCTGGGAGCTCTTCCCTGAACTTGCTCCAGTTTTTCAATGTCTTTTTGAAAATGTGATTCCCAAAACTGGACACAGAATTCAAGATGAGGTCTGAGTAAACAAGAGGGCAATACTTACTTCACGTGATCTAGACTCTTTGCTTCTCTTAATACCTCCCAAAACTGTGTTTGCCTTTTTTTGCTGCTGCATCACACTGCTGACTGATGTGCAGTCTCTGATCTATTTGTATACCCAAGTCTTTTTCACACGTGCTGTTGCTTACTTTTATTCCTCCCATTCTGAAGATGTTATTTTCCTTTTTCTTGCCCAGATGTAGAATTTTGTATTTCTCCCTGTTAAAAAACAATCTATTAGTCGCTGCCCATTGTTCCGGCTTATCTACATCCTTTTCAATCCTTTGCCTTCTCTAGTGTTAAGCTGGGTTCACACATAGCAACGCAGCAGTGATCACGACGGGCGACCTGACCTTATCAGGATCACTGCTGCGTCGTTACATGGTCGCTGGTGAGCTGTCAAACAGGCAGATCTCACCAGTGACCAGTGACCAGACCCCAGCCAGCAGCGACGCGTGGAAGCGGTGCTGCGCTTGGTAACTAATTAGGTAAATATCGGGTAACCAAGGGCTTGGTTACCCGATAATTACATTGGTTACCAGCGCACACCGCTTAGCGCTGGCTCCCTGCACGCCAGAGTACACATCGGGTTATTAAGCAAACCCTTGCTTATTTACCCGATATGTACTCTGGCATGCAGGGAGCAGGGAGCCGGCACAGGCAGCGTGAGAGCGGTGGACCCTGGTAACGAAGGTAAATATCGGGTAACCAAGGAAAGGGCTTCCCTTGGTTACCCGATGTTTACCTTGGTTACAGCTTACCGCAGGCTGCCAGAAGCTGGCTCCCTGCTCGCTTCAGTTCGTCACTCTCTCGCTGTCACACACAGCGATGTGTGCTTCACAGCGGGAGAGCAACGAGCAAAAAATGAAGCAGGACATTCAGCAACGAGCGGCGACTTCACAGCAGGGGCCAGGTCGTTGCTGGATGTCACACACAGCGACAGCGATGGGACGTCGCTGCTACATCACAGAAAATGGTGACGTAGCAGCGATGTCGTTGTCGCCGTCGCTGTGTGTGACACCACCTTTAGCTATCCCTCTTATCTTTGTACTAGAAGGTGGCCCGATTCTACGCATCGGGTATTCTAGAATTTACGTATTGTGTAGTTCATGTATGATTTTTGTTTTATATATATAGAGAGATGTTGTTGTCTGTAGTTACTAAGTGTTTGTGTAGGCGCTGTACATGTTCTGGGTGTTGTCTGGGTGTGACGGGGGGTGAGAGCGGTGTTGTATGTGTGTTGCGTGTGTTGCGTTGTTTGTGGAGCGCTGTGTGTCTGTAGCGTTGTGTGTGTGTTGCGCGGTTTGTATGTGTGTGGTGTGTTTTGGGGGGAGGTATGTTTTGTGCAATGTGTGTGTTGTGCGGTATGTGCGTATATTTGTGTGTGCCGCGGTGTTTGTGTGTTGGGTGTTGTGTGTGTGCAGCGTTGTCTGTGTGTGTGGGTGTCTGTGTAGGGCAGTTGTTTGTGGTTCCCAGTGTGTGTGTGGTGTGGTGTGCAGTGTGTGTGTGTGTGTGTGTGTGTGTGTGTGTGTGTGTGTGCATCAGCCTCTCTTCTCTCAGCCTACCTCTCCCAGCCTCCCTCAGCATCAGCCTCCCTCTCCCAGCCTCCCCAGCATCAGCCTCCGCCAGCATCAGCCTCTCTCCTTCCAGCCTCCTCCAGCATCAGCCTCCCTCTCCCAGCCTTCCCCAGGATCAGCCTCTCTCCTCCCAGCCTCCGTCCTCCCAGCCTTCCCCAGCATCAGCTTTCCCCTCCCAGCCTCCCTCAGCATCAGCCTTCCCCAGCATCAGCCTCTCTCCTCCCAGCCTCAGCCTCTCTCCTTCCAGCCTCCCCCAGCATCAGCCTCTCTCCTTCCAGCTTCCCTCAGCATCAGCCTCCCGTTCCCAGCCTTCCCCAGGATCAGCCTCTCTCCTCCCAGCCTCCTTCCTCCCAGCCTCCTTCCTCCCAGCCTCCCTCAGCATCAGCCTTCTGCTCCCAGTCTCCCCCAGCATCAGCCTCCCCATGCATCAGCCTCCACCAGCATCAGCCTCTCTCCTTCCAGCCTCTCTCCTTCCAGCCTCCCCCAGCATCAGCCTCCCCTTCCCAGCCTTCCCCAGGATCAGCCTCTCTCCTCCCAGCCTCCTTCCTCCCAGCCTCCCTCTCCCAGCCTCCCTCAGCATCAGCCTTCCGCTCCCAGTCTCCCCCAGCATCAGCCTCCCCAAGCATCAGCCTCCACCAGCATCAGCCTCTCTCCTTCCAGCCTCCCCCAGCATCAGCCTCTCTCCTTCCAGCCTCCCTCAGCATCAGCCTCTCGTTCCCAGCCTTCCCCAGGATCAGCCTCTCTCCTCCCAGCCTCCTTCCTCCCAGCCTCCCTCAGCATCAGCCTTCCCCTCCCAGTCTCCCCCAGCATCAGCCTCCCCAAGCATCAGCCTCCACCAGCATTAGCCTCTCTCCTTCCAGCCTCCCCCAGCATCAGCCTCCCCAAGCATCAGCCTCCACCAGCATCAGCCTCCCTCGTCCCAGCCTCCCCCTCCCAGCCTCCCCCAGCATCAGCCTCTCTCCTCCCAGCCTTCCCCATGATCAGCCTCTCTGCTCCCAGCCTCCTCCAGCACGCCGTGCTCCTCTGCCGACACTCACACACCCGATCGCATCCACTCACACACACCCGATCGCATCCACTCACACACACCCGATCGCATCCACTCACACACACCCGATCGCATCTACTCACACACACCCGATCGCATCCACTCACACACACCCGATCGCATCCACTCACACACACCCGATCGCATCCACTCACACACACCCGATCGCATCCACTCACACACACAGACACTGACGAAATCGCACATACGCGCTTATACTCACAACATCCGGGGATATCACATGCTTCTGGCCATGTGATCCTCCGGCAGGTCCTGGAAGATCACAACAGCACAGTATCGAGGCCGAGAAGCAAGCGATATCCCAGGATGTTGTGAGTATGTGGATGCGATGTGTGTGTGTGTGTGAGTGAGTGTGATCTGATTTGTGTGTGTGTATGTGTGTGCTGTTATGTGTGTGCTGTTATGTGTGTGCTGTTATGTGTGTGCTGTTATGTGTGTGTATGTTCCGCAGCTGCAGGACCTTGATGTGTGGATGCGATGTGATGTGTGTGTGAGGTGTGTGTGAGAGTGAGTGTGAGCCGGTGTACACTGGTAACTATGATACACATCGAGTAACTAAGGGACCTTAGTTACCCGATGTGTATAATGGTTACCAGCTTTCACGGCCTCCGTGAAGATCCCAGCATCGCAAGGTTATGTGTGGCGCTGCCGGGATCCTGACGGAGCCGGTGTAGAAGCAAGCGATATCCCAGCATGTTGTGATGTGTGAGGTGTGTGTGAGAGTGAGTGTGAGAGTGAGTGTGATCTGATGTGTGTGTGTACTCACCTGGGAGTCGCGGCTCCGTGTCAGTTGGGCCAGAGCGAGCGTGCATTGCGTGAGGGGGGCGGGGCCTGCAGAGAGCCGGGGCGAGAGGCCAATCCGTGTGGGGGGCGGGGCCATGGCGAGCCCAGCGGCCAATCAGCTTTGTGTCACCGTAAGGACACAATTTCGGAGCATGACAGACAGACAGATAGACAGACAGACAGACAGACAGACAGAATAAGGCAATTATATATATAGACTAGAAGGTGGCCCGATTCTACTCATCGGGTATTCTAGAATTTACGTATTGTGTAGTTCATGTATGATTTTTGTTATATATATATATATATATATATATAGAGAGAGAGATGTTGTTGTCTGTAGTTACCAAGTGTTTGTGTAGGCGCTGTACATGTTCTGGGTGTTGTCTGGGTGTGACGGGGGGTGAGAGCGGTGTTGTATGTGTGTTGCGTGTGTTGTGTTGTTTGTGGAGCGCTGTGTGTCTGTAGCGTTGTGTGTGTGTTGCGCGGTTTGTGTGTGTGTGGTGTGTTTTGGGGGGAGGTATGTTTTGTGCAATGTGTGTGTTGTGCGGTATGTGCGTATATTTGTGTGTGCCGCGGTGTTTGTGTGTTGGGTGTTGTGTGTGTGCAGCGTTGTCTGTGTGTGTGGGTGTCTGTGTAGGGCAGTTGTTTGTGGTTCCCAGTGTGTGTGTGTGTGTGTGTGTGGTGTGTTGTGCAGTGCGCGCGCGTGTGTGTGTGTGTGTGTGTGTGTGTGCATCAGCCTCTCTTCTCTCAGCCTACCTCTCCCAGCCTCCCTCCTCCCAGCCTCCCTCAGCATCAGCCTCCCTCTCCCAGCCTCCCCAGCATCAGCCTCCGCCAGCATCAGCCTCTCTCCTTCCAGCCTCCTCCAGCATCAGCCTCCCTCTCCCAGCCTTCCCCAGGATCAGCCTCTCTCCTCCCAGCCTCCGTCCTCCCAGCCTTCCCCAGCATCAGCTTTCCCCTCCCAGCCTCCCTCAGCATCAGCCTTCCCCAGCATCAGCCTCTCTCCTCCCAGCCTCAGCCTCTCTCCTTCCAGCCTCCCCCAGCATCAGCCTCTCTCCTTCCAGCTTCCCTCAGCATCAGCCTCCCCTTCCCAGCCTTCCCCAGGATCAGCCTCTCTCCTCCAAGCCTCCTTCCTCCAGCCTCCTTCCTCCCAGCCTCCCTCAGCATCAGCCTTCTGCTCCCAGTCTCCCCCAGCATCAGCCTCCCCATGCATCAGCCTCCACCAGCATCAGCCTCTCTCCTTCCAGCCTCTCTCCTTCCAGCCTCCCCCAGCATCAGCCTCCCCTTCCCAGCCTTCCCCAGGATCAGCCTCTCTCCTCCCAGCCTCCTTCCTCCCAGCCTCCCTCTCCCAGCCTCCCTCAGCATCAGCCTTCCGCTCCCAGTCTCCCCCAGCATCAGCCTCCCCAAGCATCAGCCTCCACCAGCATCAGCCTCTCTCCTTCCAGCCTCCCCCAGCATCAGCCTCTCTCCTTCCAGCCTCCCTCAGCATCAGCCTCCCGTTCCCAGCCTTCCCCAGGATCAGCCTCTCTCCTCCCAGCCTCATTCCTCCCAGCCTCCCTCAGCATCAGCCTTCCCCTCCCAGTCTCCCCCAGCATCAGCCTCCCCAAGCATCAGCCTCCACCAGCATTAGCCTCTCTCCTTCCAGCCTCCCCCAGCATCAGCCTCCCCAAGCATCAGCCTCCACCAGCATCAGCCTCCCTCGTCCCAGCCTCCCCCTCCCAGCCTCCCCCAGCATCAGCCTCTCTCCTCCCAGCCTTCCCCATGATCAGCCTCTCTGCTCCCAGCCTCCTCCAGCACGCCGTGCTCCTCTGCCGACACTCACACACCCGATCGCATCCACTCACACACACCCGATCGCATCCACTCACACACACCCGATCGCATCCACTCACACACACCCGATCGCATCCACTCACACACACCCGATCGCATCCACTCACACACACCCGATCGCATCCACTCACACACACCCGATCGCATCCACTCACACACACAGACACTGACGATATCGCACATACGCGCTTATACTCACAACATCCGGGGATATCACATGCTTCTGGCCATGTGATCCTCCGGCAGGTCCTGGAAGATCACAACAGCACAGTATCGAGGCCGAGAAGCAAGCGATATCCCAGGATGTTGTGAGTATGTGGATGCGATGTGATGTGTGTGTGTGAGTGAGTGTGATCTGATTTGTGTGTGTATGTGTGTGTGCTGTTATGTGTGTGCTGTTATGTGTGTGCTGTTATGTGTCTGTATTTTCCGCCGCTGCAGGACCTTGATGTGTGGATGCGATGTGATGTGTGTGTGAGGTGTGTGTGAGAGTGAGTGTGAGCCGGTGTACACTGGTAACTATGATACACATCGGGTAACTAAGGGACCTTAGTTACCCGATGTGTATAATGGTTACCAGCTTTCACGGCCTCCGTGAAGATCCCAGCATCGCAAGGTTATGTCTGGCGCTGCTGGGATCCTGACGGAGCCGGTGTAGAAGCAAGAGATATCCCAGCATGTTGTGATGTGTGAGGTGTGTGTGAGAGTGAGTGTGAGAGTGAGTGTGATCTGATGTGTGTGTGTACTCACCTGGGAATCGGGGCTCCGTGTCAGTTGGGCCAGAGCGAGCGTGCATTGCGTGAGGGGGGCGGGGCCTACAGAGAGCCGGGGCGAGAGGCCAATCCGTGTGGGGGGGCGGGGCCATGGCGAGCCCAGCGGCCAATCAGCTTTGTGTCACCGTAAGGACACAATTTCGGAGCATGACAGACAGACAGATAGACAGACAGACAGACAGACAGACAGAATAAGGCAATTATATATATAGATTGTCTGCAAATTTGATTCATTTACCTACAGTTCCCATGTCAAGATCATTTATAAAAATGTGGAACACTGGGGCCAAGACAGAGTCTTGTGGTACCCCGCTTGAAACACTATTCCCATTGGATGTGCAACCATTTCTGACCACTCTGAGTATGATCACGGAGACAGTTATGAATACACCTAACCGTAGCCTTGTCAATCCCAAATGTGATCATTTTTTCAATAAAAGTATGAGATACTTAATCAATTGCTTTGCTGAAGTTGAGATATACTATATTTACCGCATTTCCCTGATCTACGAAGACAGTAATTTCATCATAGAAGGAAATTAGATTAGTCTGACATGACATGTTTGCTACAAACCCATGCTGGCTCTGCTTAATTACTGTATCCTTATCTCAGTTCTTCAGTGCTTACAGACATGCTGTTCAATAATTTGTACAAAGATTAGTGATGAGCGAGTACTAAAAAGCTCGGGTGCTCGAAGCTCGGGCCGAGCCTCCCAAGATACTCGTGTACTCGGCCCGAGCAACGAGCCCAATGTTATCCTATGGGAGACCCGAGTATTTTTGTGAAATGACCTCCCGGCAGCATGGAGAAACCCTAAAAATGTCACAAAAGTCTCAGAAGAGTGCTCAAATGACATGGCAACAGCATGGGGAAGACCCCTTGAAGCATTTATCACTCAAAAGTCACAGCTGTGAACAATTTTGTCCGCGTTTTACGCCATTTTTACGGACTCACCAGAAAACCTTCCAAAATGACCCCAAAATGATTTTTCATGGCGGAAATGTTAAGGGCACATACCCAATAGTGAGATAGATCTGGTGTATGTTACTTTTTGAGATCAATACATGAAAGATTTTACGTGAAAACATTGTGTGGCACTCCGATGTCCCTGAGAAGAGACGTACATGAAGGCCTCTTGAGTCTAATGTGCCCATTTTGAGGAAGTGAGTCTTTGTAGTATTTTCCTTTGCCAGGGCAGTCCTAAATTGTGAGGTTCACCAATGCCCCTGCATACAGACGTGCATGAGGGCCTCAAAACATTAAGTGTCCATTGTCAGGAAGTGGGTGTATTATAGTATAGCCCTTAGGCAGGGCAGCCAAAAATTGGGAGGCTCCACATTGTCCCTGGGTAGAGACGTGCATGATGGCCTTTAAACCTGAAGTGCCCATTGTAAGGAAGTGGGTCTATTTCAGTATAGCCCTTTGCCAGGGCAGCCAAAAATTGGGAGGCTCCACATTGTCCCTGGGTAGAGACGTGCATGAGGGCCTCAAAACATTAAGTGTCCATTTTAAGGAAGTGGGTGTATTTCAGTATAGCCCTTAGGCAGGGCAGCCAAAAATTGGGAGGCTCCACATTGTCCCTGGATAGAGACGTGCATGATGGCCTTTAAACCTGAAGTGCCCATTGTAAGGAAGTGGGTCTATTTCAGTATAGCCCTTTGCCAGGGCAGCCAAAAATTGGGAGGCTCCACATTGTCCCTGGGTAGAGACGTGCATGAGGGCCTCAAAACATTAAGTGTCCATTGTCAGGAAGTGGGTGTATTATAGTATAGCCCTTAGGCAGGGCAGCCAAAAATTGGGAGGCTCCACATTGTCCCTGGGTAGAGACGTGCATGATGGCCTTTAAACCTGAAGTGCCCATTGTAAGGAAGTGGGTCTATTTCAGTATAGCCCTTTGCCAGGGCAGCCAAAAATTGGGAGGCTCCACATTGTCCCTGGGTAGAGACGTGCATGAGGGCCTCAAAACATTAAGTGTCCATTTTAAGGAAGTGGGTGTATTTCAGTATAGCCCTTAGGCAGGGCAGCCAAAAATTGGGAGGCTACACGTTGTCCCTGGGTAGAGACGTGCATGAGGGCCTCAAAACATTAAGTGTCCATTTTAAGGAAGTGGGTGTATTTCAGTATAGCCCTTAGGCAGGGCAGCCAAAAATTGGGAGGCTCCACATTGTCCCTGGATAGAGACGTGCATGATGGCCTTTAAACCTGAAGTGCCCATTGTAAGGAAGTGGGTCTATTTCAGTATAGCCCTTTGCCAGGGCAGCCAAAAATTGGGAGGCTCCACATTGTCCCTGGGTAGAGACGTGCATGAGGGCCTCAAAACATTAAGTGTCCATTGTCAGGAAGTGGGTGTATTATAGTATAGCCCTTAGGCAGGGCAGCCAAAAATTGGGAGGCTCCACATTGTCCCTGGGTAGAGACGTGCATGATGGCCTTTAAACCTGAAGTGCCCATTGTAAGGAAGTGGGTCTATTTCAGTATAGCCCTTTGCCAGGGCAGCCAAAAATTGGGAGGCTCCACATTGTCCCTGGGTAGAGACGTGCATGAGGGCCTCAAAACATTAAGTGTCCATTGTCAGGAAGTGGGTGTATTATAGTATAGCCCTTAGGCAGGGCAGCCAAAAATTGGGAGGCTCCACATTGTCCCTGGGTAGAGACGTGCATGATAGCCTTTAAACCTGAAGTGCCCATTGTAAGGAAGTGGGTCTATTTCAGTATAGCCCTTTGCCAGGGCAGCCAAAAATTGGGAGGCTCCACATTGTCCCTGGGTAGAGACGTGCATGAGGGCCTCAAAACATTAAGTGTCCATTTTAAGGAAGTGGGTGTATTTCAGTATAGCCCTTAGGCAGGGCAGCCAAAAATTGGGAGGCTACACGTTGTCCCTGGGTAGAGACGTGCATGAGGGCCTCAAAACATTAAGTGTCCATTTTAAGGAAGTGGGTGTATTTCAGTATAGCCCTTAGGCAGTGCAGCCAAAAATTGGGAGGCTCCACATTGTCCCTGGATAGAGACGTGCATGATGGCCTTTAAACCTGAAGTGCCCATTGTAAGGAAGTGGGTCTATTTCAGTATAGCCCTTTGCCAGGGCAGCCAAAAATTGGGAGGCTCCACATTGTCCCTGGGTAGAGACGTGCATGAGGGCCTCAAAACATTAAGTGTCCATTGTCAGGAAGTGGGTGTATTATAGTATAGCCCTTAGGCAGGGCAGCCAAAAATTGGGAGGCTCCACATTGTCCCTGGGTAGAGACGTGCATGATGGCCTTTAAACCTGAAGTGCCCATTGTAAGGAAGTGGGTCTATTTCAGTATAGCCCTTTGCCAGGGCAGCCAAAAATTGGGAGGCTCCACATTGTCCCTGGGTAGAGACGTGCATGAGGGCCTCAAAACATTAAGTGTCCATTTTAAGGAAGTGGGTGTATTTCAGTATAGCCCTTAGGCAGGGCAGCCAAAAATTGGGAGGCTACACGTTGTCCCTGGGTAGAGACGTGCATGAGGGCCTCAAAACATTAAGTGTCCATTTTAAGGAAGTGGGTGTATTTCAGTATAGCCCTTAGGCAGGGCAGCCAAAAATTGGGAGGCTCCACATTGTCCCTGGGTAGAGACGTGCATGAGGGCCTCAAAACATTAAGTGTCCATTGTCAGGAAGTGGGTGTATTATAGTATAGCCCTTAGGCAGGGCAGCCAAAAATTGGGAGGCTCCACATTGTCCCTGGGTAGAGACGTGCATGATGGCCTTTAAACCTGAAGTGCCCATTGTAAGGAAGTGGGTCTATTTCAGTATAGCCCTTTGCCAGGGCAGCCAAAAATTGGGAGGCTCCACATTGTCCCTGGGTAGAGACGTGCATGAGGGCCTCAAAACATTAAGTGTCCATTGTCAGGAAGTGGGTGTATTATAGTATAGCCCTTAGGCAGGGCAGCCAAAAATTGGGAGGCTCCACATTGTCCCTGGGTAGAGACGTGCATGATGGCCTTTAAACCTGAAGTGCCCATTGTAAGGAAGTGGGTCTATTTCAGTATAGCCCTTTGCCAGGGCAGCCAAAAATTGGGAGGCTCCACATTGTCCCTGGGTAGAGACGTGCATGAGGGCCTCAAAACATTAAGTGTCCATTTTAAGGAAGTGGGTGTATTTCAGTATAGCCCTTAGGCAGGGCAGCCAAAAATTGGGAGGCTACACGTTGTCCCTGGGTAGAGACGTGCATGAGGGCCTCAAAACATTGTTCCCATTGCAAAGGAGCGGGTCTCCTGTCGTTGTAATGTCCATTCTGCAAAGAATGGGCGAAAAAATTTACCACTGGGGGTATACCTGAAACAAAGACCTAACTATTGTAACGGTCATCATGATGGCGCATGAGGAGAAGGAGGAGCAGTCCAGCGATTATCCAAAGTCGAGAAGTGTACCCATGGGTGAGTGGAGGTACATGGCAAACTTTAAATTCCGCTCTCATTTGCTGGTGGTGTGGTGAAGTCTGGCCCAATCCAACCCTTGTTCATCTTTATCAGAGTCAGCCTGTCAGCATTTTCAGTTGACAGGCGGGTGCGTTTATCTGTAATGATTCCACCTGCGGCACTAAAAACACGCTCTGACAAAACGCTAGCAGCAGGGCAGGCCAGGACTTCCAAGGCGTAGAGAGCCAATTCATGCCACGTGTCCAGCTTGGATACCCAATAATTGTAAGGCACAGAGGAATGTCGGAGTACAGTTGTTCGATCTGCAAGGTACTCCTTCAGCATCTGGGCAAACTTAGGATTTCTTGTGGCACTACCCCGCACCTCAGGGGCTGTGGTACGTGAGGGGCTGAGAAAACTGTCCCACATCTTAAAGACTGTTCCCCTACCTCTGGCGGATTGGACTTGTGCCTCTCTCGGCTGTACGCCTCGGTTGTCCACTGATTCCTGACCTATGCCGCTAGCGTTTTGTGAGGGGAATGCTTTGCCTACTTCCGTGAGTATGGCCTTCCGAAACTGCTGCATTTTGGTTGACCTCTCATCCACGGGAATAAGAGACAAAAAGTTCTCCTTGTAGCGTGGGTCTAACAGTGTTACCAACCAGTAATGATTGTCGGCCAAGATGTTCTTAACGCGAGGGTCACGAGACAGGCAGCTTACCATAAAGTCAGCCATGTGCGCCAGACTCTTAACAGCCAGGACTTCAGTAGCCTGACCAACAAGATGACTGAACATGCTGTCCTCCTCCTCCTCCTCCTCCTCCTCCTCCTCATCTACCCTGTCCTCTGGCCAGCCACGCTGAATCGAGGATATGACTGGTGTGCATGTCATATCCTCAATTTGGCCGGAGAGTTGCTCCATGTCTTCATCCTCCTCCTCGTCATAGTCCTCCACTGCACGTTGTGATGAGACGAGGCTGGGCTGTGTGTTATCACCCACACCCACTACTGTTTCTTGCTGCAACTCATCGCGCTCCGCCTGCAATGCATCATGTTTGTTTTTCAAAAGGGACCGTTTTAGAAGGCAGAGTAGCGGTATGGTGACGCTAATAATGGCGTCATCACCACTCACCATCTTGGTGGAGTCCTCAAAGTTTTGGAGGATGGTACATAGGTCTGACATCCATCTCCACTCCTCAGGTGTTATGTGTGGAGTTTGACCCATTTCCCGACGGCTTAGGTGATGCAGGTACTCAACAACTGCCCTCTTCTGCTCACATATCCTGACCAACATGTGCAGAGTTGAATTCCAACGCGTGGGGACATCACACACCAGTCTGTGAGCCGGAAGATGTAAACGGCGCTGAAAGCCGGCAAGGCCGGCTGAAGCAGTAGGTGACTTTCGAAAATGTGCAGACAGGCGGCGAACTTTTACCAGCAGATCAGACAGCTCTGGGTATGACTTTATAAACCGCTGAACCACGAGGTTGAGCACATGGGCCACGCATGGAACATGTGTCAGCTGGCCTCGCCTCAAAGCCGCCACCAGGTTCCGGCCATTGTCACAAACGACCTTTCCTGGCTTTAGGTTCAGAGGTGTGAGCCAGTGATCTGCCTGCTGTTTCAGAGCTGTCCACAGCTCTTCTGCATTGTGGGGTTTGTCACCTATGCAGATTAGCTTCAGCACAGCCTGTTGCCGCTTCGCCGAGGCAGTGCTGCAGTGCTTCCAGCTTGTGACTGGTGTGGAGGGCACAGTGGATGAGGATGCGCAGGAGGAGGAGGAGGCTGAAGAGCATGACATTCCGGAGCTGTAGAGTGTGGGTGAAACACTGACTGAGGTAGGGCCTGCAAACCTTGGTGTGGGAAGGACGTGTTCCGTCCCTCGCTCAGACTGGGTCCCAGCTTCCACAATATTAACCCAGTGTGCCGTCAACGAGATGTAGCGGCCTTGCCCACAAGCACTTGTCCACGTGTCTGTGGTTAGGTGGACTTTGGGTGAAACAGCGTTGTTCAGGGCACGTGTGATGTTTTGTGACACGTGGTTATGCAACGCGGGGACGGCACACCGGGAGAAATAGTGGCGGCTGGGGACCGAGTAACGTGGGACAGCTGCCGCCATCAGGTCACGGAATGCTTCTGTCTCCACCAGCCTAAAAGGCAACATTTCCAGCGCAAGCAGTCGCGAAATGTTAGCATTTAGAACTGTGGCATGTGGGGTGTTGGCAGTGTATTTGCGCCTGCGTTCAAAGGTTTGCTGAATGGATAACTGAACGCTGCGCTGGGACAAGGACGTGCTTGATGATGGTGTTCTTTCTGCGTAGGCAACTGCAGGTGCAGGAGTGGAGGAGGCTTGTTCGCAGGCAGCATGGACAGAGGATTGGCTCGCATGCACAACCAGCGAAGACGTAGCAGTGACATCAGCAAGCACTGCTCCTCGACTCTGTTGTACTTCCCACAAAGTCGGGTGCTTGGCTGACATGTGCCTGATCATGCTGGTGGTGGTCAGGCTGCTAGTTTTGGTACCCCTGCTGATGCTGGCACGGCAGGTGTTGCAAATGGCCTTTTTTGAATCATCTGGATCCAACTTAAAAAACTGCCAGACTCGTGAAGACCTAACATTTGTACAGGCACCTTGTGTCGTCGTGTTGTTACGGGGAACGGTTGCCTGACTTCTGCCTGGGACCACCACCCTGCTTCTTACTGCCTGTTGTGATGCTACGCCTCCCTCCCCCTGTGCACTGCTGTCCTCGCTCTGCATATCCTCCTGCCAGGTTGGGTCAGTTACTGGATCATCCACCACGTCGTCTTCCTCTTCCGCACCCTGCTCCTCCTCCTGACTTGCTGACAATTGTGTCTCATCATCGTCCACCACTTGTTGAGACACGTTGCCAACTTCGTGAGAACGTGGCTGCTCAAATATTTGGCTATCTGTACAGACGATCTCCTCATGACCCACTTCAATATGAGCTGGCGAGAGGCCAGAATGTGTGAATGGAAACGTGAACAGCTCTTCCGAGTGTCCAAGTGTGGGATCATTAATGTCCGAGGAGGACGTGTACTCAGCCTGGTGGTAGGAAGGAGGATCAGGTTCAGAAATGTGCGGTGCAGTATCACGGCTA
Source organism: Anomaloglossus baeobatrachus (assembly GCF_048569485.1). NCBI lineage: Eukaryota > Metazoa > Chordata > Amphibia > Anura > Aromobatidae > Anomaloglossus > Anomaloglossus baeobatrachus. The sequence goes on from NC_134353.1 coordinate 908,513,834, forward strand.
CTGACACTTGACCGTGTGGAAGACAGAGTGTTTGTGGTGGTGCCAATCTGACTGGAAGCATTATCCGCTATCCAACTAACAACCTGTTGACACTGGTCTTGGTTCAAGAGCGGTGTACTGCTGCGGTCCCCAAGAATTTGGGACAGGACGTGCGAGCGACTAGATGTGGCCCTTTGTTGTGGCGAAATTAGAGCTTGCCCACGACCTCGGCCTCTGCCTGCACCACCATCACGTCCACTTCCTTGTTCCTTGCCAATGCCCTTGCGCATTTTGCAATGCTGTGCACTGCTGACGTGTATATTCACTACTTGTGCGTTATATCAAAGTTTCTGGAAATTGCACACCAGTGCACCTGTACGCTGCCACCAACAGGCACACACGTGCGGTTTTAAAAACCAAGCACGGACGCAATAATAACCTAACACAGGTTTTAGGAGCAAAAATTAAGAACTCTGACACTATCAGCCACTGCTGACTGACGTGTATTATACACTACACTTGTGCGTTATATAATAGTTTGGTAAACGCACACCAGTGCACCTGTACGCTGCCACCAACAGGCACACACGTGCGGTTTTAAAAACCAAGCACGGACGCAATAATAACCTAACACAGGTTTTAGGAGCAAAAATTAAGAACTCTGACACTATCAGCCACTGCTGACTGACGTGTATTATACACTACACTTGTGCGTTATATAATAGTTTGGTAAACGCACACCAGTGCACCTGTACGCTGCCACCAACAGGCACACACGTGCGGTTTTAAAAACCAAGCACGGACGCAATAATAACCTAACACAGGTTTTAGGAGCAAAAATTAAGAACTCTGACACTATCAGCCACTGCTGACTGACGTGTATTATACACTACACTTGTGCGTTATATAATAGTTTGGTAAACGCACACCAGTGCACCTGTACGCTGCCACCAACAGGCACACACGTGCGGTTTTAAAAACCAAGCACGGACGCAATAATAACCTAACACAGGTTTTAGGAGCAAAAATTAAGAACTCTGACACTATCAGCCACTGCTGACTGACGTGTATTATACACTACACTTGTGCGTTATATAATAGTTTGGTAAACGCACACCAGTGCACCTGTACGCTGCCACCAACAGGCACACACGTGCGGTTTTAAAAACCAAGCACGGACGCAATAATAACCTAACACAGGTTTTAGGAGCAAAAATTAAGAACTCTGACGCTATCAGCCACTGCTGACTGACGTGTATTATACACTACACTTGTGCGTTATATAATAGTTTGGTAAACGCACACCAGTGCACCTGTACGCTGCCACCAACAGGCACACACGTGCGGTTTTAAAAACCAAGCACGGACGCAATAATAACCTAACACAGGTTTTAGGAGCAAAAATTAAGAACTCTGACACTATCAGCCACTGCTGACTGACGTGTATTATACACTACACTTGTGCGTTATATAATAGTTTGGTAAACGCACACCAGTGCACCTGTACGCTGCCACCAACAGGCACACACGTGCGGTTTTAAAAACCAAGCACGGACGCAATAATAACCTACTAACAGGTTTTTTTGGGGAGCGACAATTACAGTACAGACAAGTCAGACACTATCTGGACTGTTTTACACTGTGTACACCAGCCCCAGATATGAAGGCTGGTATACGGTCACCACTACCCTGCCTGCCTGCCTGCCTGTATACTGCTACAATAGTCCTGACAAGGACTCTTTTGGTCACTAGCCTGTATTCAGACCTGGCTATACCCTGCCTGTATATAGCAACAATAGTCCTGAGAAGGACTCTGCTACTGTACTCCGACCTGGCTATACCCTGCCTGCCTGTATACAACTAGAATAGTCCTGAGAAGGACTTTTGGTCACACTGTTTGCAGCCCTGCAACTGAAAAAGCTATAAAGGGCCGCAAAGCTTTCCCTGAATCAGCGACACTCTCCCTACACTCACTGTCAGAATAGCTGTGAGCAGAGCACAGCGCGCCGGCCGATATAAAGGCTCGGTGACGCTGTGCAGGCCGGCCAATCACTGCAATTCCACAACTAACAGGGCTGTGGCATTGCAGTGGTCTGCCAGCCAATCCCTGCATGAGGGCTGGCTCTCAAAAGAGCGCCAACATGCAGAAATGAAGACCACGAGTAAAGCACGAGTATCGCGAGATTACTCGGTCCCCGCCGAGCAGCCCGAGTACAGTGATACTCGTGCGAGTACCGAGTAGTGACAAGCATGCTCGCTCATCACTAACAAAGATCTTTCCTGGTTCAATAATTTGTACAAAGATCTTTCCTGGTATAGAAGGAAGGCTTACTAGCCAATAATTTCCTGGCTCTATCTTCTTTACCTTTTTAAAGATAGGGACAACATTTGCCATTCTACAGTCTTATGGGGCTTCTCCTGTTCTCCAAGAATTTTCAAAGACTCTTGCTATTGGCTCTGCAATTTTCTCTGCTATCTATTTCAGTACCCTAGGATGTAATAAATCTGGACCGGGATGTCGACCTGCTGAGTGATAGGCTGGCAGTTGTAAATCTCTGCTGGTCTGCTTTTTAGTCTCCTTTGATTACATGTTGTGGGGACATCAATCACATCTGCTTCCCCTTATTTATGCTGGCTAGAACCTTCCAGCTAAGCTAGCTATAGTTTGTCTTAGTTGGTCTAGTCAGGTGTGGCTATCCACGCTATCTAGTGTTTGTTACACTTGTTGCTTAGTGCAATTGTGGAGTTAACCCTTGTTGCCATTTTGTTGTTACCTTACTGTTCTTCATTTTCTCCTGAGTCTTTTATTGCATATTCCTGTTTGTGGGCAGTGTTTCAGAGATGTGGTTTCCCCTTGTCTGTCTTTATCTGTTTTCCATCCACCCCTGCTCTGTCCTTCCATGGCGGAAGGGCGGTATCAGAGTAGTACTGGTCAGTAGCATTGCCAGGAATGGGGCTCAGTCATCTCCACCATTAGACGTAACCCTGACATTAGAGATAGCCAGCGTCCTCTAGCATGAAGGACAGCATAAGAACCCCTGTCCACCGCTATCCTAACAGTCATCTCGTGACATCTTCCTTCATTTAAGCGGGCTTTACACACTGCGATATTGGTCCCGATATCGCTAGTGTGGGTACCCGCCCCCATCTGTTGCGCGACATGGGCAAATCGCTGCCCGTGCCACACAACATCGACCAGACCCGTCACACATACTTACCTGCCCGGCGACGTCGCTGTGACCGGCGAACCGCCTCCTTTCTAAAAGGGCAGTCCGTGCAGCGCCACAGCGACGTCACTGAGCGGCCGCCCAATAGAAGCGGAGGGGTGGAGCTGAGCGGGACGTAACATGCCGCCCACCTCCTTCCTTCCGCATAGCGGCCGAGAGGCAGGTAAGGAGAGGTTCCTCGTTCCTGCGGTGTCACACGGAGCGATGTGTGCTGCTGCAGGAACGAGGAACAACCTCGTTACTGCTGCAGTAACGATTTTTGAGAATGGACCCCCGTGTCACCGATGAGCGATTTTGCACGTTTTTGCAACCGGATGTGCGTCACAAAATCCGTGACCCCAACGAGTTCACATTAGTGATGTCGTAGCGTGTAAAGCCCCCTTTAGGGTTTGTTACTGATTGTATAGTGATAATTTTATTTAGCAATATCACTATACCTCCACACGACATGTCTCAAGCTCTTTATTCTTTTATCTGTCCCTATTTCTTATGTATTGTAATCTTGGATAGACAGGACTCCCATCTAATTTGTCTTGTAAACCATTGTTTTAACTGGTTGGTCTTTTGTTATTGTTAGTGTGTACCCACCAAACTATGCTAAGTATAGCACTTTGGAAATGTATGGCTGTATAGAAATAAATATTAATAATACTGCGGGCGCAGTGGCAGCTAATATATCAGGGTATACCACACCAACACACAGCTAGTACAAAAGTCAAGTAATTATTGATAGATTTTATGGCAAATTTTTATTGGATCCCTGTAGTGTAATGCTATATTTCTCCTCCTGCAATTGCTAGCGATGTCGCAGCGTGTAATGCCAGCCTAAGTCCATATTTAGATGTTCTAGTCCAGGGGTCCCCAACTCCAGTCCTCAAGGGCCACCAACAGTGCATGTTTTCAGGGTTTCCTTAGTATTGCACATGTGAAAATTTAATCATCTGCACAGGTGATCATTCCAACACCCATGCAATGCTAAGGAAATCCTGAAAACATGCACTGTTGGTGGCCCTCGAGGACTGGAGTTGGGGAACTCTGTTCTAGTCCTTCAAACTGATCATACATGTTCAGTGTTACTGGAAAAAAGTTCTGATAACTTCCTGGTAACTTTCTTGAAAAGTTGTTTGTAAGAAAAGTTTAAACATGATCACCTTTTTAGATGTAGACTCTCTGTCCTTGGTTTACTAAATTACTTTGTGGACTCATTTAATTTTAGGGTAATTTTTAGGGCCACACTTAATTTTACCCTTGGCTTGTTGGTCTTGATCTTATCACCTATTGATTACAGTATCCGACATAATATATTTTCCATACAAAATGTTTGTTCTTATTAATTCTAAATATTTGTGTCTTCCATGAATTATAGGAACCTGTAGACTGGAGATGTTCATTAATTTCTATGGGTGTGTAGGCATGCTCGGTGACCTGTGTTGAAGTCACAGTGTAGGGAGGGAGAAGGTCACAGCATTTGGCTGCCCAAAATGCTCAATGACTTTCTAGTGTTCCTACTAAATTCATTGTATTAGGCAGCTTTTTTGCAGGGTTTTCATCTCTTTCCCTTTAGGACTCACTGGAGCTCTTCTTCTGTCTAGCTGCTAATTATCAGTATTCTGCTTGTGGTTCCTACTTCCATCTTCCCTGGACTTGTGCTGGTGAACTTATTCAGTTCATTCAAGCTCTGGTTGCAAGCAGGTGGCTTGTATTCCTCTGTGATATTGTTGCTGTAACTTTGCTGAATTTATATTTGAGTCATCTGTAGATAAGTAATTCATGCTTTTCCCCCGTGTGTCCTCCTTGTGTCTTCTATAGTGTTTAGTGAGGTTGATGAAGAGCTCATTTCACCTGTTCCCTATTTAGGGCCCAGCACTAGGGATACCTAAGGTCAGGGATCCGGCTCAGCACAGAGGTGCGGAACCTATCTAGGGTGGTGAGGAACCCCAGGGACCAGCAGGAGGTTTGGTCTTGGGTCACAATCTCTCCCATCCCTAGACACACGGTATCCCTTCCCTTCGCATTTGCCATTGGCTTGGTACGTAACGTGACAGGGAGGTGGTGATCGGTGATCATTAGCTATTGTGAATGATGGATATTTTATTACCTATAAATAGGTGTTATCTTATATTTTAAGCATGTCTGTGCTAATAACGAGTACTCTCAGCAAACAAGAATTGTCATCTTTTCATAGAGCTCATTAGAACAAGTGAAAACTGCAAGATTTCAGGATGATTTTGCGTAGTATGTTGGCATTAAAGAAATAAAGATTATTATTATTATAAATATAGTGTTACGTAATTTGGAAAACAATCAACAACAAAAAAAATGTAAGATTATTTTTTTAATTAGGTCAATTTATAATGACACATTCCATTTAAAGTTAAAAGCTTTGATGTGAAAGTTAAATCATTAAAACAAAAAATAGAAAAAATAGTCTAGATTTTCATTGAAAATTCATTTTTCTTCATAAATTGGAAAAAAATAGGTAAACATGATTCAAAAAAAAGCTGAACGGAAGATATCACAAGGATATACAACTCCCCCAATACACTGCCGTATTGTTAGACATAAATGGAGCACAAAAGCTTTTTAAAATCACATACGGAAAAATCTATTTCCCCAATTCGGAGGGAAGAGACCAATGTGATTTTAAAGCAAAATGCAAAATGCACTTACTCCATCATTTTGGTGACATTACTTCTTCCCAGGAGAATGTGTAACCATTGCAAATCCTTCGGAGAGCAATATTGCCTTATTCATGTCATAGCCCCGGTAGCCGGGTTCAGAGTGAGGTTAATCATAGCAGCACTGACAAGCCCAGCAAAATAATGCACTCAGCCTTGTTACATCCCCAGGGAGATGAATAAAATTATGGAACGAGGATCTTCCATCTCAATTCCATGTGCAACACACATCCATTTATTGTGGATCTCCTCTGACGCCTCTTTACGTGAAATCAGAGCCAAGTGAGATCCTTTCCCGTGTCGGATTTTTTGGGTATTTCTTTACTTGTTGGGATATTACGGTTTGTTAATTTCTGCTTTGTGTGTGCTCTTTGGAGTGTTTTGCTTTTTATTTCTTTTTTATGTTTTGAAATCAAAATTTACAAGAAAATCTTCGCCATCCTTTCTATTCTGCTCGCTCACAGTTATACAATGATATTTCTCATTTATTGTAAAAAACTTTCTTCGTGAAATATTCATATTTCAATTTCTAAGCCCAGAAGCCGTGTTTTTTCCCTTTACTACTGAGGAAAGTTCATGCTGTCATGTTTTAGGTTAGTATGAGGGAATTAATGAGAGCTTCTAGCGTGATTTACCATCCAGGGAGTAATGGAGAGTAGTAAGCAGTACTATCTTTGCCTCTATCACTAAGGGGTACTTTGCACGTTGCGACACCGCTACTGCGATATCGTCGGGGTCAAATCGAAAGTGACGCACATCCGGTGTCGGTAATGACGTTGCAACGTGTAAAGCCTAGATGCGCCGATAAATGATCGCAAAAGCGTCGTAAATCGGACATTTTCATAATGTTGCACCAATAGGAGATACGATGTTAATCCTCGATCCTGCGGCAGCACACATCGCTGTGTGTGAAGCCGAAGGAGCGAGGAACATCTCCTTACCTGCCTCCACTGGCAATGTGGAAGGACGGAGGTGGGCGGGATGTTTACGTCCCGCTCATCTCCGCCCCTCTGCTTCTATTGGACGGCTGCCGTGTGACGTCGCAGTGACGCCACACAACACGCCCCCTTGGGAAGGAGGCGGGTCGCCGGCCAGAGCGATGTCGCAGGGCAGGTAAGTGCGTGTGAAGCTGCTGTAGCGATAATGTTCGCTACGGCAGCTATAACAAGATATCGCATGTGCGACGGAGTCGGGTACTATCGCGCTCGGCATCGCTAGCATCGGCTAGCGATGTTGCAGCATGCAAAGTACCCCTAAGTCCGGGGCCACACGGGAATCTACTGCGATCCTCGCATGACACTCGGCTCATGCTGGCAGCACAGCAGGAGCCGAGTGTCATGCAAGTGTCCCTGCGACTGAGTACGATGTGATTGGACCTCAGCCGGGGAGGGGCGGGCCAGGTCTGAGGAGGGGCGGGCCGGTGCTGAGGAGGAGAGGGAGGGCTTTATCTTAGGCTTGGAGTCGCCGTCAACAGTCAAAGCCGAGTGTGACAGGAACCCCAGGGGTTTCCTAACAACCAAAGATCCGTTAGAAGGCAACCGTCCACACCGCGAGGGTATACAGCTACCGCCAAAGGCTAGAGACCCAAGGGCCAGCGCCTGCGGGCAAACGGGCTCCTCTGGCATCCATACACCGGGGAGTGGACTACCGTTGGGGATCCATCGTAGTCAGTACACAAAGGTGCAGGGAAAGACAGCCGCCATCACCTGTCCGGGGAAAGACACTGCAGCCGACTGCGGGACCCGTCCATCCAGCCGTTTGGTTTACCGAGGACTTTGTGCATCTATTGGTGAGTGAGTACACCTGTGCCATCGGGCACCATGCCGTGCTGTCCCTGCAACCCTGCACCTCATCTACCCTGCCTCCCTGTCACACCACCGGGCCCCGGGACCACCGACCCCTACCCACGGAGGGGGAAAACAACATCCGAGCTGCTCCCTACCATCGCTCCCGGGATCCCCGTCACCAGTAGCGATGTGCCCATCTTCACCACGACCCGTGGGTGGCGTCATGGACTAAATCCCAAAAACAAATCAACCACCCTTTTCACTCCCGGGTGAGGAGCGCCGCTCGAGTCCCCGGATCCGGCCCACCACTCGAGCCACCGAGCTGCAGCCGCAGCAGCGCCGGACCTGAGCGTTAGCGAGCGCAGCGCCCTGCCGCCCGCAACAATAAGACAACATGGATGTGACGCCCTGGGCAAGCCAGGGGTCACAGGTCATCACACCACCACACCCTACACCCCAGTTAGGAACACCAAAGCTAACCCAAAATCCTTGTTGCCTTCCTCCAGGGGCTGATGTTCACACCAGGGGGTGGGCCAGGCGGTTGGCTCCGCCCACCGAGGAGTTCACAGCTCTGGAGGCGGGAAGAACCAGGCAGTCTAGTCTAGCTCAGGGAGAGCTGGAGTGAGGAAAAAGGAGTAAAAGTGAGAGTAGAAAAGCCTGAAGTGGTCCAGCTGTGAAAACCCAACAAAAAAACCCATAAAATCCAATATTTTATTAATCAAAACCAAAACAAAGTGCAAATTAAAACCAATATCATTCGGATTGCATATTGAGGTCACAGGGATGATTTCTGGGCAATTCCCTACTCTCTCCCTTCCTGACCGCGGGGGTTGGCACCCTATTATAATATACGCAATGGCGCCCCCGCTCGACGTGGACTGACCCTACAGGCCCTGACCTGGCAGTCTTATAAAGTGCTGCTGAACACTGTGGGCCTCAGTATCTTATCTCAGTGAGAATCTCATACATCCATTCAGACACTTTCAAAAGCCCTAAGTTAGATAGATATTCCAGGTTTTACCCTTATCTATACTTGGATTCACTATTATAAAAAGCACATAATCAGATTTTTAGCCTAGAGACACAGTCCATGTCGCCTATGCATCAGAATTAGTAGATGTCAATCAAGAATGGTGTAGCCAGATGACCACTGCTTCACTCCTATGCGTAGCTCACTGCCCTGGACAGTGCAGGACAGAGTCAGCAAGGTCAGCAACGGTGGTGATTGTCCGGAGGAGTGTTGGCCCGGCGGTCTGGAGCAGTGTACAAAGGACAGTCAGCACCAGGGCAGGGGCCTCTCGGATCCCGGCAAGGCTAGGAGTCGCCATAATTTGCCAAATCCGTCAGTGAAGGGGACGTCGATCCCCCAACAACCAAGTCCTGATTGAAGGCAACAGTCCAACCATTACAGTAGAGACACCGCCACTGCCAGGGCACCAGTTTCTAAGGGCCAGCGCCTGCGGGCAAAGAGTAGAGCTCCTCCGGTCCAGCTTGAAGCCGGGGAGCGGGTTACCGGTGGGAACCCATCGAGACCATCAACAACATTAGGTGCAGGAAAAGGGACATCACCGTCACTTACTGGGGAAAGCAAGTGCAGCCGTCCGTGGGAACCGTCTTTCCAGCCGTGTGTTTTACCGAGAACTGTGTCAACATCTCAGGCTGAGTGAGTACCATAGTGCCGCAAGGCACAGCGCTGCCCCCGCGTCTCTGCGCCCACGAAGCCCTGCATCTACCCACCTCAACACTTGGCCCCGGGATCACCAACCCCTACCCACGGAGGGGCAACACAACAACTTGCTGCTTCACACCATCACTCCCGGGATCCCCACACCGAGCAGCGGTGGTGCTAACAAATCACCACAACCGTGGGTGGCGTCACGGACAATAGACTATATCCCAAAACCCAATCCCCTTTCACTCACGGGCGAGGAGCGCCGCTCGAGAACCCCCGGGATCCGGCTCACCGCTCAAGCCACCACTGAGCAGCAGCAGCCGGACCCGAGCAGAGGGGTGAGCGCAGTGCTGACACCCTCCTCCCCGCCCGCGACAACTTGGCGTCACGAACAGGATCTTACCGCACTGCCGTTGAGTAGAGGTGCACCTTGTGACCGCCGGAGGTATCCGGCTGAAACATTTCAGAAGTCGCCATCTTTGGCGCGAAAAGTTCCCGCTCGAGCGTCTTCTCGAGTAGTCGAGGCGCGAAGGCCAAAACCCCGCCCCGAGAGAGGAGGGGCCGGAAAGAGCTAAGGGGGATGCTATGGCGGCTGAACGCATGTAGAGGTAGCGGTACAAGCAGAAACGCTGAGATCCCCCCACAGTCCGCCGACCCTGGCAAAGAATGTCCGCCCCACCTAGTTATGCGGAGGCTACCGAGCTGGTGCCCGGAACGGCGGCGTGGCTGAGGGCCCGGACGGCGGGGATCTGCCGCCACTATCGGAGCCAGATCTGCAGACTGATGGAGCAGTGGACCGCAGAGGTGGAGGCGATAGCTGCTGTTGCACGAGTATATGGAATGGAGGCCATGATGGAGGAGCTGGTGAGTGACCCACGCCCCTGTGTCCCCGAGGGACCGGCCGCTGCGGCTGAGGGACCCGGTCTGCCCCTGGCTCCCACGCCACCTCCGTCCTCTTCACCCGTGCACCGTGCTGCGCCTGGCCCGTCGGGCGTACCCCCCTCTGTGACTGTGGCCATGAGAGTAGCCAGCCTAGAGGCTACGGCAGCTGGTAGCCACCCGCCTAGTACAGGGGCCGACGATAGCGATTCCAGGCCTGACACCGAGCCCATGTCAGAAGAGGATGGGCCCACCTCCGCTGAAAGTCCGGAGTAGGGCAGCGGATGCCCGCTGCAGCAGCCCCCGTTGGGGCCACCACTGAGTTCATGTTTAAAAGTGTTTGAAAGTTTTGAAAATGATGATAGCTGAAAATGATTACCGAAGTTTAACCAGATTGTCTAACAGTGATTGAACCGGCCGGAGCCGGCACCGTTGTCCCCGTGGGGACCGTTTAAGTTGTTTTGCATGAGGAACTGCTCATGGACAAGCCCGTGAACTTGCAGGGCAACCACAAACATTAGTGGCTTGTAAATAAGTTGTTTACCGTTACCGTTTCCGCAATTGCCGCCTCCGGAGAGGCAGGTTGGAGGGAGGGCCTTCAGCAGAGCAGGCTGGGGCCCAGCCACCAAAGGAACCGGTGGCTACCCTCTGGAGGGGAAGGACAGATCCCGCTTGGGTAACTTGTGCTGGACTGTGGGTCAAGGGGTGCTGCCTGGGCTTTAGGGGCAGCATCAGGGCCAGGTTGCTTGGGTGGGAGAGAGCGGAAACCGTAACCGTGAACTGTTTGGCAACGTTTAAGTAAAAGTGCCTCCCGTTATGGGAAGAATTAATAAAAATGTAAATATGTTACCGTTTATAATGTTATATATTTTTCAGAAAAATAAAACCGGTGTTGGACGGGCAGCCCGCGGACGGTCTGCATTTTGCTAAGGGGGAATGTGACGCCCTGGGCAAGCCTGGGGTCACAGGTCATCACACCACCACACCCTACACCCCAGTTAGGAACACCAAAGCTAACCCAAAATCCTTGTTGCCTTCCTCCAGGGGCTGATGTTCACACCAGGGGGTGGGCCAGGCAGTTGGCTCCGCCCACCGAGGAGTTCACAGCTCTGGAGGCGGGAAGAACCAGGCAGTCTAGTCTAGTCTAGCTCAGGGAGAGCTGGAGTGAGGAAAAAGGAGTAAAAGTGAGAGTAGAAAAGCCTGAAGTGGGCCAGCTGTGTGCAGGACAGAGTCAGCAAGGTCAGCAACGGTGGTGATTGTCCGGAGGGGTGACCGTTTGGAAGTTCCTGGAAGGACCGCGGATGGGTGGTGGCCCGGCGGTCTGGAGCAGTGTACAAAGGACAGTCAGCACCAGGGCAGGGGCCTCTCGGATCCCGGCAAGGCTAGGAGTCGCCATAATTTGCCAAATCCGTCAGTGAAGGGGACGTCGATCCCCCAACAACCAAGTCCCGATTGAAGGCAACAGTCCAACCATTACAGTAGAGACACCGCCACCGCCAGGGCACCAGTTTCTAAGGGCCAGCGCCTGCGGGCAAAGAGTAGAGCTCCTCCGGTCCAGCTTGAAGCCGGGGAGCGGGTTACCGGTGGGAACCCATCGAGACCATCAACAACATTAGGTGCAGGAAAAGGGACATCACCGTCACCTACTGGGGAAAGCAAGTGCAGCCGTCCGTGGGAACCGTCTTTCCAGCCGTGTGTTTTACCGAGAACTGTGTCAACGTCTCAGGCTGAGTGAGTACCACAGTGCCGCAAGGCACAGCGCTGCCCCCGCGTCCCTGCGCCCACCAAGCCCTGCATCTACCCACCTCAACACTGGGCCCCGGGATCACCAACCCCTACCCACGGAGGGGCAACACAACAACTTGCTGCTTCACACCATCACTCCCGGGATCCCCACACCGAGCAGCGGTGGTGCTAACAAATCACCACAACCGTGGGTGGCGTCACGGACAATAGACTATATCCCAAAACCCAATCCCCTTTCACTCACGGGCGAGGAGCGCCGCTCGAGAACCCCCGGGATCTGGCCCACCGCTCGAGCCACCACTGAGCAGCAGCAGCCGGACCCGAGCAGAGGGGTGAGCGCAGTGCTGACACCCTCCTCCCCGCCCGCGACATGGACACAATGACAGCAAAAGGGACTATATTCTCTCACAATCAGGAAGAGACATGGAGGCAATACTATCTGTATCTCCATCTATAAAGACAAATAGACAAATAGGTAGTAAATTCTATCTACACCATCATCATCTCATTTTCTTAAAGGGAACCTGTCACCAGATTTGTCCCTTATAAACTGTGGCCACCACCAGAATGCCCTTAAATATTGTGTCGCGGACGGAGGAGGGGACGCTGCGCTCACCCACTGCTCGGGTCCGGCTGCTGCTGCTGCTGCTCGGTGGTGGCTCGAGCGGTGGGCCGGATCCCGGGGACTCGAGCGGCGTTCGTCGCCCGTGAGTGAAAGGGGGTGGTTTGGTTTAGGGATAATGTCCATGACGCCACCCACGGTTGTGGTGAGATTGGTGACACCACCGCTGCTCTGGACGGGGATCCCGGGAGCGATGACAGGCAGCAGCTTGGATGTTGGTTCTTCCCTCCGTGGGTAGGGGGGTTGGTTGTCCCGGGGCCCGGTGAGGGAGGTAGGGATGTATGGCAGGCGGGTTACAGGGCCTGGTGAGGTGCAGGGTCGCGGGGGCAGCGCTGTGCCGCACGGCACGGTGGTACTCACTCAGCCAATGACGAATGCAAAGTCTCCGGTAAAACAAACGGCTGGATGGACGGGTCCCACAGACGGCTGCGGTGTTTCTCCTCCCGGCAGGTTGATGGTGACTGCCTTTCCCTGCACCTGTGTTGTGTTACGGTTCCAATGGCTTCCCACCGGTAACCTGCTCCCCAGCTTGGATGGGTGCTGAAGGAGCCCCTTTTGCCCGCAGGCTCTGGCCCAGGGAACTGTAGCCTTGGCGGTGACTGTGTTTCCCTCTACGGTGTGAGCTGTTGCCTTCAATCGGGTCTTGACTGCTGGGAAACCCCGGAGGTTCCCTTCGCTAACGGATTTGACCAGTTTTACGGCGACTCCTAGCCTGGTCGGGGTCCGTAAGCCCTGCCGGATGGTGCTGGATTCTCTTTACTCTCCGATCCGGTACCGCCGGGCCACCGCCCGTCCACGGTCCATACGGTTTGCTCCAATTAGCCTCTCCTGCAGACGGTCACCACCGTCTGTCAACCTTGCTGTTCCGTCCGGGCCACACACCCGGACGCGGTCAGTCTCCTCTACTACCACTTCCCTCTCCAAAACTGATCTGAACTCCTCTCTCCTCCCGCCTCCAGGACTGTGAACTCCTCGGTGGGCGGGGCCAACCGCCTGGCCCACCCCCTGGTGTGGACATCAGCCCCTGGAGGAAGGCAACAAGGATTTTGTGTTTCACTTCGGTGTGCCTAACCGGGGTGTGGGGTGTGTTGGTGTAGTTCTGTGACGACCTGGCTTGTCCTGGGCGCCACAATTGCATTCTAGAATACTGTATATAAGATCCCAGGTCACTCTGCATAGCATAAAAACAGCTTTTATTTTACTCACCCGTGCAGGGCCGGACTGGGACTCGCATTAAGCCCTGGCATTTGGGGGTGCACAGGCCCACTTTTCGCGAGCTGGATGTGTAATATCTGTGTGCACTTTTAGATTGTGTAACACGAGCATATAACATGTAGTCACGGCTGCATCCAGTATTACAGCTCAGTCCTATTTATTGCTCTTAGTAGCAGGACCTGGTGAAGCCGCGATTTTCCCTACAGAGCTGGGTCTCGCAGATAATGAAGAGGATGCTGCTCTCCATATAATGCTGCGGTCATATAGCTGATGGGCAGGGATACAAAATCACATCCACCTGAACTAATACTGATGACCTTTTCTACAGATAGGGGATCAGGGAAGCTGTGGTTGTCACTGGTGATAATTTTTGACACATACCACTTAGGGAATGTGCAATGACATTTTTTGGGGGCAGATCCCACCATGAATACCCCTATGAAAAATACTGGAATGACCATGCGCCTCTCCTCGCTGTGCACAGGATCAGGATTTTTAGCATCTTTTACCCACTTCAGGTTTCTAAAACCACCAAGTGATTAAAAGGAGTGACTGCTCCATTATTCTGGTGTTTGCCATTCGGAAAACGCTCTGTATTTTACAATGCAAATCAATGGGAATGCTCGGATGATGCCGGAATCTACAACTCCAGTTTGTCCTTAACAATGGTAAGTAGATGCTGGGAGTTGTTATCAGACTCCGGACCATACAGGAACCACAATACTGATAAGACGCAGGCAATACACAAATAATCATTTACATCCAGGTACCTTTATAGGTGACATCTTCTGGGTCGTTCCCATCCCTTTTGCTTCCACGCAGTACAGACGCCATGATGAGGTTTCGTGCCCACTGCTTGTCTCTGAAGACCTCCTTATTTATTCTTCAGCAGCATTTCCCCACACAGCACCTTTTCAAATAAAAGTATCATTATACTGTCCCATAAATATAAATTTCTCCCATGCTGTGCCCCTGAATAAATAATTGCTGTGCTTCTTTCACAAAATATCCTCCCACACTGCCCTTATCCAAAATACCTCCCACTCTCCTTAATATACCCCCACGCTGCCTCTTTCCATAATGTCCCCATACACAGCTTCTCTCCATAATGTCCCCTCCACACTGCTCTCTTTATACTATACCCCCACACTGCCTCTCTCCATAATATCCCCCCATATTGCCCCTTCATTATTATTATTTATTTATATATTCCCCCAAACTGCTCTTTTGTAATCTACACACACACACACACACACACACACACACACAATACAATGCACCCTCCATTAACCCTCCCCCCACACACAATACAATGCACCCCCATTACCCCTCCCCCCACACACACAATACCATTCACCTCCATTACCCCTACACACACACACACACACACACAATACAATGCACCCCCATTACCCCCCCCACACACACACAAAACAATGCACCCCCATTACCCCTCCCCCACACACACAATACAATGCACCTCCATTACCCCTACACACACACACACAATACAATGCACCCTGCATTACCCCTACACACACACACACACACACAATACAATGCACCCTGCATTACCCCTACACACACACACACACACACACACAATACAATGCACCCTCCATTACCCCTCCCCCCATAAACACACACAATACAATGCACCCTCCATTACCCCTCCGCCACACACACACACACACACACACACAATACAATGCACCCTGCATTACCCCTACACACACACACACACACACACACACACACACACACAATACAATGCACCCCATTACCCCCCCACACACACACAATACAATGCACCCTCCGTTACCCCTCCCCCACACACACAATACAATGCACCCTCCATCACCCCTTACACACAAATACAATCCTACCCCCTCCCCACACACACAAATACAATGCACCCCCATTACCCCTCCCCCCACACACAATACAATGCACCCTCCATTACCTCCTCCCCAGACATAATACAATGCACCACCCATCACCCCCTACACACACAAATTACACTACCCTATGACTAGACACTCCGGCCTCCCCCCTTCTCCAGAATACAGTACTCCCCCTCTGCCTGTCACAAAGCTGTGTTCCTTCACAAATGTTCCCCGTTATGTGTCCTCAGCCCCTCCCCACTCATCCCCATTAAGTAAACCTGTCTCTTCGGCTACTCCATGGAGCGCTTACCACTGCCTAATGTATCCAGCGTGGCGCCCGCAGCACTGTGATGACGTCAGCAAGGTGCTGATTTCATCATGTTGCTGCACGTTGGGGGCGGGGCCCAGTCCCGGCGTTACACTGTTCAAATGTATTTACGTCTGAAAGACGCAAATACATTTGAATAGGAAGGAGGAAGCTGCGGTCACCGGCACCGCCACGCTCCTCAGCACTATGTGCATGCCGGGCACACTATCACACAGCAGGGCCGGCACAGCGTAGTGCAGCGCCTCCTGGCCCTGCTGCAGCTAGTGTGCGCATGGCAGATAATACTGCCCGGCCTGCACACTGCTGAGCAGAGCGGCGCTGACTGCAGATAGAGCGGCCCACTACAGGCACCAGCCCACTACAGGGACCGGCCCATCTGGCATTTGCCAGAATTGCCCTATGGTCAGTCCGGGCCTGCACCCGTGGGTGGTCCGGTCCGATGGACGTGACTGGTCTCAGTCCAGCGCCTCGTTTCTTTTTGCGATTGCTGTCTTCCTTCCCTGCTCCATGTGGATGACGCATTCTACGTCATCCACATAAAGTCCACCATTGTGTTCCTTGCACTCTTCTCTACCCCGCTGCGGACATAGCAAAGTACTGTAAGGTGCAGGCTCAGTGAAAGGTGAAAGTATGACTGCGCATGTGCATTACAATACTTTGGTCTGCCCTCAGCAGGGCAAAGAGAAATGCGCATGTGCAGGAGTGCAATGGAGGACTCTGTGTGGATGATGTATTATGGGTCATTCTCACGCAGCAGGGAAAGAGGTCAGCGATCGCAAGAAGAGAGGACTGGGAGGTGCCGGACTGAGAACAACGATTCCCATTGGACCGGACCGCCCTGCAGGGGAGTATAATAAAAGCTGTTCTTATGTTATACAGATCATCCTGGGCTCTTATATACAGTATTCTAGAATGATATAATATGGGTTCACTGGTGGTAGATGCAGGTTATAGGGGACAAATCTGATGATAGTTTCCCTTTAAAAGGGTAAAACTAGTTCTTGTAAAAACAAACAACTTTGTAATTCTATCTATTAATAAATATCCTCTCCCTTCTCAAAAATGGAAGTATTTTTGCTTTAATACTATACTGCTAATTGCCTTTCTTACTGGCCATTTCTACACTCTATCGGTCGATTCGTGTTAATGTTTAGGAGCGGATTGCCCCACAGGTAATCATGAGGCCAGAAGGCAGGTGAGCGGTGTGCTCCTGAATACAAAAGATGAGGACTAGAGTTGAGCGCGGTTCGTGGTTCGTGGTTCTCCAGTTCGCGGCTCGAGTGATTTTGGGGGCTGTTCTAAATCGAACTAGAACTCGAGCTTTTTTGCAAAAGCTCGATAGTTCTAGATACGTTCGAGAACGGTTCTAGCAGCAAAAAACCCAGCTAATTCCTAGCTGGCTTTCCGCTGTAATAGTGTAAGTCACTCTGTGACTCACACTATTATGACATTTCAGTGTATAGTGTGCGGGAACAGCGCATTCAGATCACTGCTGCTGGGATAATGGTGATCGCCATTTTTTTTTTTTTTCCTTGTCTTCCTTCCCTAAGCGCGCGTGTGTAGTGGGGCGGGCCAGCATGTCAGCCAATCCCAGACACACACACAGCTAAGTGGACTTTTAACCAGAGAAGCAACGGCATGTGTGATAGGATGTCCATGTCACATGTCCCTGCATTATAAAAACGAGTATCTGCCCGTCCGGACGCCATTATCTCTTCTGCGTCCTTGGTGTCAGACATCACTGGCGCAGCTCCTATCGCCGATACAGCTGTATACGCTCCATACACAGCGCTGGACAGCTTAGGGATAGCACTTTCTATCAGTCCTTTTAAGGGCTCATACCGGCAGGGTCAGAGCCATAGATGACAGGTCCTGAAAACAGAGTTTAACAGCTACACAAGATGACAGCGTCTGTGTAGCTAAGGTCAGGGATTTCCTCGCTGCATTTCCTCATTAGGAGGGATAGAAAAGCAGGCTTCCTTTCCTCTACCCAGAGACCCACAACCCTGCCACTGTACCCTCCTGTCCTCTGCACACTCCAACTCATTGTTACTAACCCATTATACTAGCAAACACTGAGGAAACTTAGTGGCATCCTAAACGTGGCGATTGGACTTCTGTATAGTCCCAGTAGTGCAAAGATATTTTCAGCACGTCTGCCTGCATTGCACACTCCAACTCATTGTTACTAAGCCATTATACTAGCAATTTATGCTGCCAGTTTAAGGGCCGTAGTTGCATTGTCAGGGATATTTATTCTTTATTATTCTGCTGTTAATAAAGCTAGACCACCGCTGCAATCTACACCACCTCTCAATTTTTAATACCACATTTTCAGTGCACAATCTTGTCGCAATCAACATGAGTGGCAAAATGACAGATGCTGGTGGAAAGCGGAAGAGGCGTGGTGGAAAAGGAAAAAAAGGGTTTGTCCATGGGGAAGGTGGCAAAGCTCCATTATCATCTGCTGAAGATAGACCATCTACCAGCGAAAGTAAGATGTCTACTACTTACCGTGGACAATCCGATGTGCTCCCTTTTTTACGGACACGAACAACAGGAACAAAGGTAGATGATGGCCAAAAAAGGAAAATGCTTGAATGGATCTCAAGTGGTCCAACAAGTGCCCTCTCAGCCACTTCAAGTACCGCATCCAAAAAACACCAGTCCTCTGAGTTGTCATCCCAATCAAACTTGCTTTCTCCCAGCTCTGAAGTCTCCATCAGCCCTGCACAGTATGGTGGAACTGAGATGGCTGAGTCTGCAGAGCTGTTCAGTCACACTATAGCCTGGGAATCAGAGGTCTGCTCCCAAGCTACAGTGAGTACAGACCAGGAAATGGTCTGCAGTGATGCCCAGAACCTTTGTGACTCTGATTCAGGCCGTGAGGACCAAGTTTCTGAGCATAATGTTGACCCTTTGTCACAAACTGTAACACCTGTGGTTATAGACAATGAGGAACATACTGATGACGATGAGACGCAGATACCAGATTGGGATGACAACTTAAATATTCGGTCAGGGCAAGAAGAGGCTCGGTCTGAGGGGGAGGGGAGTGCAAACACAACAATTGATGATGAAGTTCTAGATCCCACCTACTGTCAACCCCCAGTCAGGCACTCGAGGAGGTGAACAGAGGCGGTGGAGGAGGATGCAACCGACGACGAAGTTACCTTGCGCCTTCCTGAACACAGTCGGAGCACTGGTAGCACGTCTACAACTGCATCATCAGCCACCACTCTGCCTCTGAGCACTAGTTGGGGGGGCTCAGCAGGTCGCATGCCCTCTAAGCCTTGCCTAGCCTGGTCCTTTTTTGACATAGAAAAAGATCACCCAAATTATGTGATGTGTAAAATTTGTCGTGATTCTGTTAGTAGAGGTCAAAACCTCAGCAGTTTGACAACTTCTTCCATGAATCGTCACATGAATAAATATCATAGGTCCCAGTGGGAAGTTCACCGTGCTGCAATGCGGCCTAGTGGAGCGAACCATCCACGGCCTGCCCCTTCCAGTGCATCCGCGCGCTCTTTATCTTCTAGGACTGTGGGGACAGCTGTCACACCTGGTTTTCCACGCACAACTTCCA
Organism: Anomaloglossus baeobatrachus; assembly: GCF_048569485.1. NCBI lineage: Eukaryota > Metazoa > Chordata > Amphibia > Anura > Aromobatidae > Anomaloglossus > Anomaloglossus baeobatrachus. The sequence goes on from NC_134353.1 coordinate 908,533,439, forward strand.
CCACTGTAACCGCAACAGGCAGTTTGCTTGGTAGGTCGTCAGTTGGTTTGGAAGGGGAAACAAGTGAGTGTGTACAGCTCTCTCAGACATCGATAGTACCAACGTTGGATGAAGGCAACATCATGTCTCCGCCTGCACTTTCCTCACAAACCTGCATTTTTGCAGGGACACCCTACTCAACACCGTCTACACACAGCAGCCAGATCTCTGTCCCTCAGATGTGGTCAAATAGAAGGCCATTTCCTGCGACACATGACAAAGCTAAGAGGTTGACTCTATCCCTCTGTAAGCTCTTGGCTACCGAAATGCTGCCTTTCCGCCTAGTGGACACACAGGATTTTAGAGACCTTATGTCTGTCGCTGTGCCCCAGTACCAGATGCCTAGTCGCCACTACTTCTCTAAGAAAGGTGTGCCCGCGCTACACCAGCATGTCGCACACAACATCACCGCTTCCTTGAGAAACTCTGTGTGTGAACGGGTGCATTTCACCACCGATACTTGGACCAGTAAGCATGGACAGGGACGTTACATGTCGCTGACTGGGCACTGGGTAACTATTGTGATAGATGGTGAAGGGTCTGCTGCACAAGTCTTTCCGTCCCCACGACTTGTGTGTCAATCCTCTGTCTGTCCAAGTTCCGCCACTGCTTCTGCCTCCTCCACCTCATCTGGGTCCTCCACCTCCGCCCCAAGCCTGCCTGGTCAGGCCACCAGCGTTCTCACTGCGCAGAAGGAATCACGCACCCCTCATTACTATGCTGGCAGCAGAGCGCAACAGCATCAGGTGGTCTTTAGCTTGACATGTCTTGGTAATAGGAGTCACACAGCTGAGGAGTTGTGGTCAGCTCTGCGGTCCGAGTTTAATAAATGGTTGTCTCCACTCAACCTGCAGCCTGGTAAGGCCGTGTGCGACAATGCTGCACACCTGGGTGCGGCCCTTCACCTGGGCAAGGTGACACACGTGCCTTGTATGGCTCACGTGTTGAACCTTGTTGTCCAGCAATTTTTAACACACTATCCCGGCCTAGATGGCCTTCTGACCAGGGCACGAAAACTGTCTGCTCACTTCCGCCGTTCAACCGCCGCAGCTGAGCGACTTGCATCGCTCCAGAAGTCTTTCGGCCTGCCGGTTCAACGCCTGAAATGCGATGTGCCGACATGCTGGAATTCGACTCTCCACATGTTACAGCGACTGTGGCAGCACCGCCGAGCCCTGGTGCAATACGTCATGACGTATAGCCTGGGCCAACGAGATGCAGAGGTGGGGCAGATGGAGTGGTCTCAGATCAAGGACCTATGCACCCTTCTGCACAGTTTCGACATGGCGACGAATATGTTTAGCGCTGACAATGCCATTATCAGCATGACAATTCCAGTCATTTACATGCTGGAGCACACGCTAAACACTATTCGGAGTCAGGGGGTGAGACAACAGGAAGGGGAGGAACTACAGGAGGATTCATATGCGCAAAACACAACAACATCACCAAGGTCCAGACGTTCATCATCACCAACGCGGCAGGCATGGGACCATGGGGGACAGGGATCAACAAGGGCACATGGTAGCAGGCGAAATGTTGAGGAAGGTGCAGGAGAACATGAAGAAATGGAGGACGAACTGTCCATGGACATGGAAGACTCAGCGGATGAGGGAGACCTTGGTCAAATTTCTGTTGAAAGAGGTTGGGGGGAGATGTCAGAGGAAGAAAGAACGGGTAGCACCTCTATGCCACAAACACAGCGTGGACTTGGTCCGCATGGCTGCGCAAGACACATGAGTGCCTTCTTGTTGCACTACCTCCAACATGACCCTTGTATTGTCAAAATTAGAAGTGATGAGGACTACTGGCTTGCCACACTATTAGATCCCCGGTACAAGTCCAAATTTTGTGACATAATTCCAGCCATAGAAAGGGACGCACGTATGCAGGAGTATCAGCAGAAGCTGTTACTCGATCTTAGCTCAGCTTTTCCACCAAACAACCGTGCAGGTGCAGGGAGTGAATCTCCCAGTTGTAACTTGACAAACATGGGACGGTCTCGTCATCTTCAACAGTTTACCCGTACCAGTAGCACCGTATCTGGTGCTACTGGTAACAGCAATTTTATGGAATCTTTTCATAATTTTTTTAGACCCTCCTTTGCAAGGCCACCAGAGACAACAAGTCTGACACATAGTCAACGGCTGGAGAGGATGATACAGGAGTATCTACAAATGAACATCGATGCCATGACTTTGCAAATGGAGCCTTGCTCATTTTGGGCTTCAAATCTAGAAAAATGGCCAGAGCTCTCCAGTTACTACCTACCCCGGTGTCATCCTGGGGACGGTTAATTATGGCGTATTTTTGAATGTGCTTGATGCAAATCTAGCTGTGAAGTGTACAACTAGGGCACAAGTGCTGCCACTGAATGGGTGGGTGTGTGTGGGGCACAATTTTTGGAAAAAAAGGGAGACTCCGCTTGGAGTAACCCTTGCTTGCTGTGTTTTTTAAAAATGATCCAAGATGCACAGAGCTGGGATCAGGAAAGACTTTGCTACCTACCCCGGTGTCATCCTGGGGACGGTTAAGTATGGCGTATTTTTGAATGTGCTTGATGCAAATCTACCTGTGAAGTGTACAACTGGGGCATAAGTGCTGCCACTGAAGGGGTGGGTGTGTGTGGGGCCCAATTTTTGGAAAAAAGGGAGACTCCGCTTGGAGTCACCTTGCGGTGTTTTACATGATTTTAGAACGGCGTGCCATGCCTATATCTGTGTCTCGTCCTCTTTTTCCTCGTAACGCTGTTTTGTTTTCACATGAGAATTTGTCCTTGTCACTTTCCCATGTGTTTGTGTTGTGTTGTGAGTTGTTTGTCACCTTTTGGACACCTTTGAGGGTGTTTTCTAGGTGTTTTTATGTGTTTGTGATTGCCTGCCATTGTCTCCTATGCAGTTTGAGTTCGGTTCGTCGAACGTTCGACGAACCGAACTCGAACAGGAGCTCCGTTCGGCGAAGCGACCTCGAGCCGAACCGCGACCGGTTCGCTCATCTCTAATGAGGACATCTTTTTAAAGGGAACCTGTCACCTAGAATATGCGTTCTGACCTATCAGCAGATGCATGGGTGCCCTAATTACACCTCCCTGACCATCCTTGGGTTGTAAAATTGTGTATTATGAATGTAATAAAAAATGTTTTATTACTTTCATATTTCCTATGTAAATAGGATAGAATGAGCAACGGTGACGTCGCTCATGTGACTCCATGGTATCACGCCCACAGGCGCGTGATACCACGGAAAGTATGCAGACGGCCATAGGGCAAGGCGCCGCCCATGTGGCCAGTGGCTCTCTAATTTACATAGGAAATATGAAAGTAATAAAAGTAATTAGGGCACACATGCATCTGCTGATAGGTCAGAACGCATATTCTAGGTGACAGGTTCCCTTTAACATAGGGAGTCAGAACAACCTGTACATAAATAATTACTAGAGACAGGTAGGCTGCACAGTCTATACGTATACTTCATTATTAAAAGGAATAGATAAGACTGCTTTCACACATCCGGTTTTTGCTCTGCGGCACAATAAGGCGCTTTGCGGGAAAACCGCATCCGGTTTTTTTTTTGTCGCCGGGTGCGGTTTTTCCACATAGACCTTTATTAGCGCCAGATTGTGCCGCATGGCCTTGCGTTGTGTCCGTTTTCTGCCGGGTGCGGCATATTCAGCCGTTACGGCGGCCGGATGAAACGTTCAAGTGAACGTTTTTGTCTGCGGGGAAAAAAACGCACGCGATTTACAATGCAAGCCTATTGACACCGGATGCGGTTGTTTGAACTGCGCATGCTCAGTATCAAGCCGCATCCGTCAAAAAACGGACGGGCCGCATGGAAAAACTTATGCAACGGATCCGTTTTTTTCACCGCATCCGTTGCATAGGTTTTTGAGCCAGATTGTGCCACACTGCAAAAAACGGAGGTGTGAAAGCAGCGTAAAAAGACGACACTCTCTGTAAGGCTAGAATCCCAAGACTGTATTTTCTCCACCTGAGTAATACTTTCAAATTATGCTAATCAGACTCTGATCAGAGTTTTATCAGAATTTGATCAGAGTGAAATCTGTTTTTCAAATTCTCCATCTTCTCCATTCTGTCAGTCTGAGAAATCAGACTGCACTTGGATGTCCTCTGAGCGCAGTCCTATTTTTTTCACTAACCCATAGACTTGAATGACCGAGTGTGATCCGATTTATGGATTCAAATCGTGCCTGCTGCAATTTTTTTTCCCTATACATGTGCACAGCCTCATTAAATAATATTGGTATGAGTACAATCCAATGTTTTGTAGGATCGCACTGGGACCGAGCATACGGTCTTCTGCATGATCTCTAACACATATTTAACAGGGAGTGAGAGAGAAAGTCAGCCGTTATATCTGTATGTAACAAGGATTGACACTAGTGATGGGCAGACTTGCAGATATCTGGGATCGGCAGGTCTAACCAGACTTAAAAAAAACAAATGGTTCCGGCCCGGAATTCCAGAATTGAGCCTGGATATAAGGCCGAATGCCAGTCCCCATATAAATCTATGGGGATCAGAAAGCAGCACTTAAACATGGTGGTAGAAGGGATAGAGGGATTAGAGCAAGCTTGCTGTACTTACTGAGTCTCCAGGGTCTGTGATTGCGAGCAGTCAGGCACTCTGTCACACAGGCTGGGGGTGCTGTCTGACTGCAACCAATCACAGACAGCAAAACTGCCAGTGGGCGAGGGAAGCAGTGAATATACAGGAGGCTAATGAGCGGTCCTGGAAGTAGGATGAGTAGCCCAGAAGTAGTTGCAGCCGCGAGTATAGCACGCTTGCTTTATTCATTTATTATTTTTTTTTATTTCCCGAGTTGCCAGATCCGGATCATTAGCTAGAGTTCCCTGCACCAGGATACTTTTGAAACCACACGGATCCAGACTTGTACAGTCCAGGTACACCTATTACTATCTGACAGAATCAGTACTACCAGTAGCTACATAATAAACAGAGAAGAAGAACTGACCAGTACTATCTGTACCCAAATCAATAACAAAGTGACAGCAAACAAGTACTATCTGTACCTATATTATTAACATGTAAGGACAAGACAAGAAGACAGTACTATCTGTAACTATATCATTACCCGTTACAAAATTATAGAGAGTGCTATCTGTACCTACGTATATTATTAACATGTAAGGACAAGACAAGAAGACAGTACTATCTGTAACTATATCATTACCCGTTACAAAATTATAGAGTGCTATCTGTGCAAAAATCATTACTAAAGATAGGAAGTTAATATTATTTGTACCTATACCATTAACAGAGAGACAGCGAGGCAGTACTATATGTAACTACATATTTTACAAGAGAAAAGAAAAAGTTAGTACTATCTATAACTTCATTATTAATATGAAGGGGCAGTGAGTCATTACTATCTCTTCCTATATCATTTCTGGAATAAAAAGGTTGCCAGTACTATAAATATCTATATTATTAACAGAAACATACATGGAGTCAATATTATTTGTACCTACATATAGATATGAATAAAGAGACAGGGATGCAATACTATCTGTATCAATTGCATTATTAGAGTTAGACGGATAGAAAGTACTATCTTTACTTACATCAATAAAAAAGACAGACATGAAGTCAATATTATCTGTGCCTGCATCATTTACAGAGGGAGACAGGGTAGCAGCAATATCTGTACAAATAGCATTAACAGAGATTCATTGCTATGTGTACATTATTTACAAGAAGAAACTTTAAAACAGTGCAGTTCATGAGATCAATATAGTGAGATAATAATACTTACCCATACTTATATAATTTAAGAGAAGAGACAAGGATGCAGTACAATCTGTGCATTTATAGAATAAAGGTAGGGAAGGGTGTTAAAATGGGCTTGACAGAAGAAAACAAAAGTGGTAGAATTCCAACTCCATTGTGAACTCCATGATATAAACCTTTGCTTTGTTTTTACACATATCTTGTGAATATTGTTTGCACATATGTAGTAATTGTTAATCAGAGGTTATTAATCCAGCACACAGTTCTAATTTGTTCATAGAACTGGGCTCTATGGTAAATGCTGAGTCCCATGTGGACATTTTTGGAGGATATGACAAAAACTCAAACATGTGACCTGCATCTATTGGACATTTATGGTATATTCTTATGATGAACCATAATACACCATAAATAGAAATACTCCTTTAATAACATAGCAAATTATTGTACGTATAGAGGACCTCATATACTCGAACGATAGTCGTTATCGACATTCCAATGTATTGGAAGTTCTGGTAGCGCAGAGAAAATTATTTTGTGGCCAAAGAATGGACGGGATTTCTTGACATTTACAGTATTTAGTTCTGTATAGAGATCACAAATAAATTACAATGGTATTGGATCCAAATCAAATTCTACAAACATGCACATTTGCTAAAATGAAGATTTTTTTTTTGTCACTATGTGATTTCAGATTTCTTGCCTGGTCATTGGAGAACTCCCGGTGAGTGGCATGACACAGCGGGAACACCAGGGTAGAGTCATGCTGAGGAGGACCATCAGCAAGCAACACAACACACAGGGTACACCAGGAAAACAATACAATGGTGGCCCCTTATGTAAGGTAGAGGCAACTGGGGTCTCCTGCTAGCACTAATCTGAGGCTGAACCCTTCAATACCTAGTGTCCCTAGACAGGTCCTTGACCCAGTGAACTAATTACATGCCTAGGCCCTTGCTGTCACTAAATTCACTTTGGCAAGTGAAGGCCAACAACACGCTAGTCTCACCACTACACTTAAGGGTACTTTACATGCTGCGACATCGCTACCGATATATCGTCGGGGTCACGTCGCTAGTGACGTACATCCGGCGCTGGTAGCGACATCGCAGCGTGTGACACCAATGAGCGACGTTTAACGATCACAAAATCGTTCAAAAACGGTGATCATTGACACGTTGTTCGTTTCCTTAGTGACGTTGCTGCTGCCGGTACGATGTTGTTTCTCGTTCCTGCGGCACCACACATCGCTGTGTGTGACACCGCAGGAGCGATGAACATCTCCTTACCTGCCTCCACCGGCAAAGCGGAAAGAAGTGGGCGGGATGTTATGTCCCGCTCATCTCCGCCCCTCCGCTTCTATTGGCCGGCCTCTTAGTGACGCCGCAGTGACGTCGCTATGACGCCGAACGCACCTCTCCCTTGAGGGAGGGATTGTTCGGCGGTCACAGCGACATCGCTGACAAGGTATGTGCGTGTGATGCTGCCGTAGCAATAATGTTCGCTATGGCAGCGAGCACCAAATGTCGCACGAGCAACAAGGGCGGGTGCTATCGCGCTCGACATCGCTAGCAATCGCTAGCGATGTCGCAGCATGTAAAGTACCGTTTAGACAGCACAAGGTTGGTTAGACAAATGTGTGGGGAAAGACCCAACAACAAGCACTACAACATTTCTTCAATAAAGAACTTTGCAGCTGCAATAGAAATGACACCCCAGCTATGCAGCAACAAGCTTCTTCAACATGGCCAGCTTTAGGTATTTAGGTATGAGCTATAACCGGCATAGGGAGGAGTAAGGAGCGATTATTTATAGCAGAAAGGAGTGGCTTCAGCTGAGGATACAATTACCTGATAGATCACTGCAGGATAGAAATGGACCTTAACTCCTTCAGCACCAGAATGATGAGTGGGCACTAAAGCGGATCGGCAATCAACAATACACTGTGCCCTAGTGATCCAAGATCCCCCTGAGATCACATCAGGTTGTGACACAACAGCGATATGGTAGTCATAAAAGTCCATTAAAATGTTATAAAAAATCTTTATACTCACCTTTCCAACCTCCTTATATTACCCTTCTGGTCTTCAATGCTTCTTCTGACCACCTCGGCTTGCCCTGAAATCATCATGCTGCTCATGTTAGGCTGAGTTTTCCAGCTTTGAGGAGGGCCTGGGAAGTTTCTTGACAATCACACGCATGGTGTCATGGTTGTCTCCTTGTTTTTGGAGACTAGTGGCAGCTTGAGGACTGTAGCCCCTTCTCTCTCTATGGGACTCTGCATTTAAATGTTCTTTCATTTCCTTTGACATGGAAGTTGTCAAATGCCAGTTTTCCTGTCAGCAGCTATCCTGTAGTTGAGGTCAGCTGCACCTGCTCTGTAGACACACCCCATTGTACTTTAATAGCCAGGTATCCCAGCAAGCTTTGCTGATTACACAAAGCCATTTGGACGGAAGCCGCCTTTGTGGAAGGAAGCCGCTGTGGAGTCATATCCTATCCATTTTTGGTTCTTTATTCCCTGATTGTCTCTCCTATCCTCTTGTCTCTTTAGTGCAGCAGTCGGTCTAGTGAACCTCACCCGCCTTTCACTAGTAAGGACATCTATAAGGTTTCTCAGGGACCCACTGTGCTGCTCAGCAACAGTTGCGGAACTGTATAGGGACTGGCTAGGACAGTAGGGACAGCTCAGGTGAGGTTAGAAGGTGTCCATCTTCCCTCTCACTAGTCGTAAGGCCCATCGTTGTTATTGGGTCCATGTTTCCCCTTTGTCTGTCGTGTTTTTTAGGTGTGTTTTTGTTGTGTGTCAGACCTCCTTTGGTCGGAACGCACTCACGATGCACGTTGTGTGATACATGGTCATGGATTCATGATAATATGACGAGTACTGTGAATAATAAAAGCCAGAAGTTCCGGTCCATCATGATAGGTTGGGATTTCAGCTCAAGTGGCAGCAATCTAAAGATGCAACGAGGACCAGACGAGTGATAGTTAAGAGCAGAGGGGCCTGAGAGTTGAGCGGTGACTTGACTATCAAGATTATTTTATTTTTTACATAGAGACCTCACTTACTGGAGAGAACCTAGAGCATAATAAGGGACATTGGATGAATAACTTCTCCATGAATCAACTTTTTTGGGAAAAGACTAGGGAATTTGAATTTTGCCCGATCCCCTCATCTGTAATTCTGTGGTATAAGGGGTACTTTGCACGTTGCAACATCGCTACTGCGATATCGTCGGGGTCAAATCGAAAGTGACGCACATCCGGCGCCAGTAACGACGGCGCAACGTGTAAAGCCTAGATGCGCCGATAAGCAATCACAAAAGCGTCGAAAATCGGTGATCTGTGTAGCGTCGGTCATTTCCATAATGTCGCACCAATAGGAGATACGATGTTGTTCCTCGTTCCTGCGGCAGCACACATCGCTGTGTGTGAAGCCGCAGGAGCGAGGACCATCTCCTTACCTGCCTCCACCGGCTATACGGAAGGAAGGAAGTGGGCGGGATGTTTACGTCCCGCTCATCTCCGCCCCTCCGCTTCTATTGGCCGCCTGCCGTGTGATTTTGCTGTGACGCCGCAGGACCCGTCCCCTTAGGAAGGAGGCGGGTCGCCGGCCAGAGCGACGTCGCAGGGCAGGTAAGTGCGTGTGAAGCTGCCGTAGCGATAATGTTCGCTACGGCAGCTATCACAAGATATCGCATGTGCGACGGGGGCAGGTACTATCGCGCTCGGCATCGCTAGCCGATGCTAGCGATGTCGCAGCATGCAAAGTACCCCTTAGAGCAAACCATGGTGAGGGGTTACCATCAGAGGGTCTTCATATCTATAACTGTTTTCTGCTGAATGACAAGTCTTGACCTTCCACATCCAGATAATTCTTTTACTTAACGTGACATTCACTTTTATGTCAATCTGATAATTCAGCAATTATCATGGCAGGGTGGTCATAATTTCTCAAAAATTCTTGGATTAAAAGAACATTACAGAATCATCTCCGCAATTTCAGATTTTATTTAGGTTGTGTGGTATGAATATATGAAGGGAAAGCATCCGTAAAATGTCCATGATTATCTCATGATAATGAGCCTACCTTCCTCCGGGCCTGTATCATAGCCGTATTCTTCCAGTTACATGTATAAATAATTGAGGCGGAAACGCTTTGATTCTCGCGGCCTGTCAGTTAACGTTAGCAAACCTTGCTGATGAGATTCTTACACTAATCTTCCTTTAGAATGCTAATAGGCTTCAACTGCAGGTCTCCGCCAATGATTTGTATCAGGCAGCGCTATGTGACACCCAGGAATTATGTTGTCTATTTATTATTTATATCGCGATCGTCAAGAATTTATCAAACAATGAATTAAATAATAAATATCTGAACATCAGAGGTTTTGCTGTTCTTGCTGCACTTGCAAAAAAAAAAATAAAAAATAAAAAAAAAATCACCCCATAAAATATAACTTATGGATGAGCTGACGTTAATGCACCTTGGAAGATGTGGCATAAAATAAGAGGCAATGTATTTAATGCGGAGACGCTTAGTGTGGGGGAGGATGATCGTAGGCATGTTGTAGTTGTCAGCTTATACTATGCTAACTTAACTAGAGAACACTTTTGCTTAAAGGGAACCAACCAGCAGAGATTTGCTATATACAGTAAAGCCAGTGCCACACTGGCACTACAAACCTGAATGCAATGATACCTTTACTGCACAGATTGCAAGCTTGATTGCTGAAATATCTTTAATCCCAGTTCCATTAATGCACTGCTTGTTTGATTGGCATGTGCATCAGAGCAGGACTGTCATGCGATGTTCAGCTCTGCACGCACTTGGTGGCACGGCGGCGTCAGACTCTGTTCACCCCCCAGAGTCTGACAAGCAACCTGCGGCTTCTAAATTGTTCAGCCAGAGCTGGATGTCGTCTGATTCAGGTTCACTGGTCTTCACCCTTGCAGGAGTTAATCCTTGGAGACTGGTAAGCAGGTCCTAAAAGCTCAGATTGCTAATTGCCACGTGCAGCTGCCTCCTTCCTATTTAAAGCACGGCTTCCTTCCTGTATGTGCCGATGATAGCTTCGGTATAAGCTCCAGCAATCCTGGTCTTTGTGGTGATCCTGTTTAGGGTGATCTGTGATGTGATGTTTAGTGGTGTCACCGGGCCCTTGTTGTGTATTACTTTCTTCCCTTTTCGTTGTTCTCCTGTACACATATTGTCTTTTCCGTGTGTTTTGAGAGTACTGTGTATGAGTTTTCATTCTCCCTTGTCCATGTTATTTTTGTGGGGTTTTTGTTATTGTGTTTTCTGTCCCACCCCAGGGAAGAGGGAGAGGGGGGTAAAATCAGGGCTTGTACAAGAGTCTGGGTCACACTGGGGGCTCAGACCTGGCTACCATCAAGTTAGATATAACAATATCGCCATGATACTTATAGCTCCATGGAGGCCACAAATGGGGACCCCCTAGGGCAAGAGCCTACTCCAAATAGCATACAAGATAGGAGGACAAAGGAGATCGGGCAACGACGTGCACATAAAAATTCAATTTTATTAGATAAAATCATGTGAAGACAACTAGTACAAAAGACATATAAAAAGACAAGTCATACCAGGATGAGGAACAATTGGAAAAAGTGGTAAAAATAAGTGGGCAGATCAATGCCACACAGCCTGCCCATGTGCTGTACAGGGGTAGGTATATAAGAGGGCGTCACACTCCACAGTTATATGGCGTGGTGATAAAGTAATAAAGTGACGGGCTCATGGAGAGAAAACAATAGCAGGCATAAAGTGGCGAGCTATGTGTTAGAGTCTTGAGTGTAAAAGACTAATGTTAAGATATATTATCTCCATATAGGCACATCCAAACAGTAAAGGCACCACGTCGCAGGGGCACTCAGGCTAGGACATAAGGGAATAAGTATCCCAGCATAAGTGTACGCAGAAGGATATGTCCCAGCATGGGTGACCCAGCTAGGAGCTCCTTTCGATAAAGCCATAGGCGAAACAGCTGTCAAGGAGGCTTTTCATCCCCACAACCTGCCCTGCTACACTTCAGGTATTGTTCACGCTCCCTGTGTTGCTCTGATAGCTGGGTCACCCATGCTGGGACATATCCTTCTGCGTACACTTATGCTGGGATACTCATAGTATCATAGTTTTTAAGGTTGAAGGGAGACTCTAAGTCCATCTAGTTCAACCCGTAGCCTAACATGTTGATCCAGAGGAAGGCAAAAAAAAACCCAATGTGGCAAACAGGTTCCAATGGGGAAAAATGTCCTTCCTGACTCCACATCCGGCAATCAGACTAGTTCCCTGGATCAATACCCTGTCATAAAATCTAATATACATAACTGGTAATATTAAATTTTTCAAGAAAGGCATCCAGGCTCTGCTTAAATGTTAGTAGTGAATCACTCATTACAACATCATGCGGCAGAGAGTTCCATAGTCTCACTGCTCGTACAGTAAAGAATCCTCGTCTGTGATTATGATTAAACCTTCTTTCCTCAAGACGTAGCGGATGCCCCCGTGTTCCAGTCGCAGGCCTAGGTGTAAAAAGATCTTTGGAAAGGTCTCTGTACTGTCCCCTCATATATTTATACATTGTGATTAGATCCCCCCTAAGCCTTCGTTTTTCCAAACTAAATAACCCCAAGTTTAATAACCTATCTTGGTATTGCAGCCCACCCATTCCTCTAATAATCTTGGTCGCTCTTCTCTGCACCCTCTCCAGTTCAGCTATGTCCTTCTTATATATCGGTGACCAGAATTGTACACAGTATTCTAAGTGCGGTCGCACTAGTGACTTGTACAGAGGTAGAACTATATTTTTTTCATGAACACTTATACCTCTTTTAATACATCCCATTATTTTATTAGCCCTGGCAGCAGCTGCCTGACACTGTCCACTAAAGTGAAGTTTACCATCCACCCATACACCCAAGTCTTTTTCTGTGTCTGTTTTACCCAGTGTTCTACAATTAAGTACATAATCATAAATGTTATTTCCTCTACCCAAGTGCATGACCTTACATTTATCTACATTAAACTTCAATTGCCACTTCTCAGCCCAATCCTCCAATTTACATAAATCTCCCTGTAATATAAAATTATCCTCCTCTGTATTGATTACCCTGCAGAGTTTAGTATCATCTGCAAATATTGAAATTCTACTCCGCATGCCCCCAACAAGGTCATTTATAAATATGTTGAAAAGAAGCGGGCCCAATACTGACCCCTGTGGTACCCCACTATGAACTGAGACCCAGTCCGAGTACGTACCATTAATAACCACCCTTTGTTTCCTATCACTGAGCCAGTTTTTAACCCAGTTACACATATTTTCCCCTATCCCCATTATTCTCATTTTATGTACCAACCTTTTGTGTGGCACCGTATCAAAAGCTTTTGAAAAGTCCATATACACAACATCCACTGCATTTCCCTGGTCCAGACTTGAACTTACCTCTTCATAGAAGCTGATCAAATTAGTTTGACAGGATCGATCCCTCATAAACCCATGTTGATACTCTGTCATAAGGTTATTTTTCTTGAGATACTCCAGTATAGCATCTCTCAAGAAACCCTCAAGGATTTTACCAACCGTAGAGGTTAAACTTACCGGCCTATAATTTCCCGGCTCAGTTTTTGTCCCCTTTTTGAATATTGGCACCACATTTGCTATGCGCCAGTCCTGCGGTACCGACCCTGTTATTAAGGAATCTGAGAAGATTAAAAATAATGGTCTATCTATCACAGAACTCAATTCCTGTAGTACTCTGGGGTGTATGCCATCCGGGCCCGGAGATTTGTCAACCTTAGTGATTTTGAGGCGGCGGCGTACTTCCTGCTGGGTTAAGCAGGTAATATTCAAGGGTGAATTTATGGTATCACTGGTCATGTCATCTGCCATGGCATTTTCTTGTATAAAAACCGTAGAAAAAAAGTCATTCAGCAGGTTGGCTTTACCCTCATCCCCTTCCACCATTTCACCAAGACTATTTTTAAGGGGGCCAACACTATCGCTTTTCAGTTTTTTACTGTTTATGTAGTTAAAGAATATTTTAGGATTATTTTTACTTTCTCTCGCACTGAGTCTCTCTGTCTCAAACTTAGCTAACTTAATTTGCTTTTTACATATTTTATTTAATTTTCTATAATTATATAATGCCTCATCACTACCTACCCTCTACTTATTCCCTTATGTCCTAGCCTGAGTGCCCCTGCGACGTGGTGCCTTTACTGTTTGGATGTGCCTATATGGAGATAATATATCTTAACATTAGTCTTTTACACTCAAGACTCTAACACATAGCTCGCCACTTTATGCCTGCTATTGTTTTCTCTCCATGAGCCCGTCACTTTATTACTTTATCACCACGCCATATAACTGTGGAGTGTGACGCCCTCTTATATACCTACCCCTGTACAGCACATGGGCAGGCTGTGTGGCATTGATCTGCCCACTTATTTTTACCACTTTTTCCAATTGTTCCTCATCCTGGTATGACTTGTCTTTTTATATGTCTTTTGTACTAGTTGTCTTCACATGATTTTATCTAATAAAATTGAATTTTTATGTGCACGTCGTTGCCCGATCTCCTTTGTCCTCCTATCTTGCTGGCTACCATCAAGCCTACCTCCAAGATAAGAAACAGCGCAGGATCTTGAGTCTGAGGGCTAGCCTAGGGGCCCCTAGTCTGTCTCTACATACCCCATATAATGTAGAAAATCAGAGCACTCTCAGAAAGTGATGCAAAAAGGAGTGATTTATGTAGAGGAGGAGTGACTGTCAATTCAATTCGATGTTTCGACCCTTCCAGTCATAGTCAAAAGTCACTAATGGTTGGGAAACGGAGGTATGGGAGTGCAAGTACAGGCAGCACTGCAGTATGTATCAATTAATCTGTTCAGGATTCTGAAAACAGATAGCAACAGCACTGGTGTTCTTGCCAATACATATTCCAGACCTATATCCTCAAGGACACTCATTTGATACATACCGCACCGCTGCCTACACTTGCACTCCCATACCCCAGCTTCCCATCCATAAGCGACTTTTGACTAAGACCCGGGAGGGTCGAAATGTCGAATTTAATTGACAGTCGCTCCTCCTCTAAATAAATCACTCCTTTTTGCATCATTTTCTGGGAGTGCTGCGATTTTTTATACATTATATAGCTACAGGGTCATTGACCCATTGTCACTAGCTCCTCCAATACTTCAGTCTGAGTGCAGACCATATTTTTTAATTTCTACATACCACATGACAGGGACAATGTGGGTTGGATCCTGCATTCTTATTCCAACCCCATCCTCTTTGCCTGGCCTTTCTCCCCCATCGTCGCCACATAATTCATTTCCCCGACGCTCACAGTATCATTGTATTTATTCAACTCTTCACTAAGATGGCATTGGAGTCAGTGCCTGCGCATAGCCCTATCACTGGGGCTATCTTATTGAAGACGTCTCTTCCTGCTATCTACTTATCTGATACTGTTGTCAAGTCAAGGGCTGCACATGCGCCTTCACCTCCTTTTCCCTCTTCAATACCGTTGCGATCCCGGCTTTAGGTGCAGTGCAATGAGATGCTGCTGCTGGGGCAAGCTCTTCTTCTATTGTGACCACGTGTACTCTCGCGGCCTTGACGAGGAAAAAGGAGGCAAGGGCACATGCGCCACCCTGACTTGACAACAGCATCAGATAAATAGGAAGCAGGAGGAGACGTCTTAATGAAGAGTTGATTAAATAATTCACAATGAAGCTGCACATACGCATTAAATAAATGAAATGGTGGCGACGGGGGAGAAAGGTCAGCTAAAGAGAATGGGGTGGAATAAGAAACCAGGACCCGACTGACATAGTCCCGCCCTGATGCACACACCAATCAAATGAGCAATTCATTTCTGGGGATTGGATTAAAGATATTTCAGCAATCAAACAGGCAATCTGGGAAGTATAGGTATCATTGCATTCAGCTTCCTAGCGCCAGTGTGGCACTGCCTTTACTGTATATAGAAAAAAATCTGCTGCTTGGGTTGCTTTAAAGTTATATTTTTTGGTGTATCACTTTCGTGGTAGACACAACTAAGAATCTTAATGAGAACATGTTAGCAGATTGTCTCCTAAGACAAAGGTGTAGACCACAAAGTCCAGTATTCAAAAGGATGAGTGGCAGACAGAACCGCTAAAATTGGGCACAATTTCATGTGGCGCTATTGGGACAGAGTTGGGAGCATTTGTAGGGAGGATATAGAAGTGATCAGAGTCCTGGGTGGCACTTTCTTCAGTGAACAGTCTTCCTGGTGAAGTGGACAGTCAGATTTTGGAAATTAATCTGTCAAAGACAGTAAATATTTGGAAATAAATTTGTGAGGAAAGGAGAAAGTTGTTGGGTGATGGTTTAATTCAGCGATGGGAAGAAACAGCTCGTCCGTCCACAGCCAGGGTCACGGGAGGTAATATAATCCTAGAAAACTGCTGCAGCTGGTGCAAAGATAACACTGGGAAACAAGAAAATTGGTGCCTGAGATATTTAGCCTGTTTATATGTCAGTTTTTGTCACTGGTTCTAAATCTGCCCTTATTTTTCTTCCACCAGCTCTAGTTAATGAGATGGGATCTACCCTATGTGTAAGAAAGCCACGGACCCACTTGGGGGGGAGGGGCGACATGACCAAGGGGGAGGTAGGGAGTGATGGGGTTAATAGGGACAGTTGTGTGTATGCCTAATATGGCATTGGGGGATGGTCTTAGCCTGGGAGGAAGAGGAGGAGCAGGGAAAGGGTTAGTCTGGGAGAGGAAAGAGTTACCTCCTCTTCTGCTTCCGGACGCCGAACGATCACCACCATGGCTGACCTCCAGGACCTGCAGCGTTTGATCCAGGCAGCAGTTGCAGCGCACGGGCCCCTGGCAGTGCAGTCCCACATCAGGGCTGCCGGGGTTAACCTGTCGGCGCTTGCCCCTCGTCCCCCCAGCAGCGGCGGGCGCCAATCGCGGCCCCCCCGCAGGTATTCCCCGGGCGTGGGGGGGGGCGAGGAGGAGATGTAAGAGCCCCTCCAGGGACCCTCCGCAGAGTGCGGCGCAGCGGCAGCATCTGGCTGTTGCAGAGGCCGGCGGGAGGAATCTTCGCTCCAGCCGCGGCGGTCGGGAGGTGGGAGGGGCCAGCCCGGGTCTACTTCCGGTCCCGGCCTCCGGGCTGGATTTACTGTGAGTGCAGCGGCACCAGGTCGGGAGCGCGCTCGACGCAGGAGAGAGGCCAGCAGATCCCCCTGCAGTCGGCGGGGGGACCGCGGGGCTGCACGTGGCGGTAGGTCCGGCGCCAGGGGGAGGTCTGCGGTGCCTAACCCTGGTGCGGCTGAGAGAAGGAGTGACGGCGGGAGCCCTGCGGCGACCGCCGGGTCACTCAGTACCACTGTGCAGCCCCCGGATGTGGCAGTCTCCCGTGGGAGCGGGAGGACTCGGCGGACGGAGGCCTGCAATAGCCCAGGAGGGCCAGAGGCGACGACGGCTGAGACCCGGAGCCGGGCATCTGTTCGTCCGCGCCCAGAGGCCCCTTGCAGTCGGCAGGGGGGCGGGCGCAAGAGATCGAGGCCCGGGGTGCCGGCGCGGGGGACAGGACGGTCTCCTGGGTTGTCACCCCGGGGCAAGAGATGGAGCGGGGATGACTCTGCCCACGCGGCGGCCCTGTCCGGCGGCCGTGGTGGGGGGGTGCTGCGGCGGCGCCCCCCGGATGTCAGATGGAAGATGAGGCCAGCGGCGAGGAGGAGGAAGAGGCTTTCGTTTCGGAGGAGTCGGATGAACGACAGACGGAGGACAGCGAGGCGGCGGTCTCGGGGGACGCCGAGCTGCGGTCGGGTGAGACGGCCGCGGAGGAGGCAGGGGCTGCGCTGGCGGGGGGCTTTGGGGGGGGGGGCGGCTGCGGCTACGGCAGCGCCCGCTGGTTTAGCCAATTGTTGGGGCTGTTGCAGGGGCTGGCGGCGGCTCCGGGGGCGGTGGGGGAGGGGGCTCAGGCGCCGGTGGCGGCGTGGGTGGGTGCGTCCGGTTTAGGGGCCTCGTCGGTGACGAGGGGTGACGGAGCGGGTGCGAGTAAAGGGGGGGGCAAAGGGCGGAGTGAGACGGGGGGAGAAAAGGAGAAGGAAAAGGAGAAGGAAAAGGAGAAGGAGGATGAGGTGGTGCGCTTAGATGATAGGGCTAAAAGCGAAGTTTATGTTTGTTTTGAAGGCCCGCTGGGGGCCCATTTAAAGAAGGAGGTGCGGGAAAAAATTTGGAAAGGGGAATATGTGGAGATATTTTCTCTGCTTCCCCTGGAGAAATTTAATCTGGATAGGGTTAAGCCGAGTGACTCCAAAAAGGAAAAGGACGAGGAGGAAAAGCGCCGTTATAGGCTTATTCCTCGGACTTTTGCCAACTGGCTACAGGCATTTGCGATTTTGGCGAGCGTGGTTGGGGAGAAGGAGCCGGAGCATTGTTCGGCTTTGTTCGGTTACATGGATGCGATAGGGGAGGCTTATAGGGTTTATGGCGGGCTGGCGTGGCTGCGGTACGACGAGCAATTTAGGCAGCGGAAGGCATTGCGGCCAGATATGCGATGGGACCATAAGGATATTTCCTTATGGATGTGACTGATGTCGGCACCGGCTCAGCCCTTTCAAAAAAGGTTTGTGTTGGCAGTACAATGAAGGGCAGTGCAGGTTTGGAGCGGCGTGCCGTTTTAAGCATGAATGCTCCGGATGTGGGGGGGGACATAGCTTGTCTAAATGTTTTAAAAAAGGAAAAGGAAAAGCTGGTGACGGGGCTGGTAAGAGGGACGACGCCGGTGAAGGTAGAAGTGATGGTTCCGTTTTTAAATAGGTATCCGGACGGGGAGGCTGCGGCATTGTTATGTTCTGGTTTTTCCGATGGTTTTCATATCCCGTCGGTTGTTAATGCGTCGGGCCCGCCGTATCGTAATTTGCGTTCCGCTCGGGATCATCCGGAAGTGGTGGATGAGAAGCTTGACAAGGAGGTGGCTTTGGGCAGGATGGGCGGTCCTTATGTCGCCCCGCCGTGCGGGAATTTGGTGGTTTCGCCGTTGGGGGTGGTGCCGAAGAAAGAGCGGAATAAATTTCGGCTGATTCATCATTTATCTTACCCGGAAGGGTTATCGGTGAATGATGGCATTGCACCGGAGTTGTCAGCGGTATATTATGTGTCGTTCGATAAGGCGTTGGACCTGGTTAGGGCGGCGGGGCGGGGTGCATTGATGGCAAAGGCGGATGTGGAAGCGGCGTTTCGGTTGTTACCGGTTCATCCAGATAGTCAGCATTTGTTGGGTTGCTGGTGGGATGGCAGTTATTATGTTGATCGTTGTTTGCCAATGGGCTGTTCCATTTCGTGTTCGTACTTTGAGGCATTTAGTTCGTTTGTTGAGTGGGTGGTTCGGGACGTGTCCTGGCTTACGTCCATCATTCATTATTTGGACGATTTCCTGTGTGTCGGGCCGGCGGGTTCGATGGTTTGTGCGGGTTTGCTATTTGCGTTGCAAAAGTTGCGGCCAGCTTCGGGATTCCTTTGGCGCCGGATAAGACGGAAGGCCCGGCGCCGGGGATGTGTTTTTTGGGAATTGAGATTGACTCCATTGCTATGGAATGCAGGTTGCCGGCGGAGAAGGTCCGTGATTTGAGGACCGTAGTGACGGGGGTGAAAGCGGCGAAGAAGGTGCGGCTTAAGGCGGTGCAGTCCTTGCTTGGAAAATTGAATTTTGCTTGCAGAATTGTGCCCATGGGGAGAGTGTTTGCGAGGCGTTTGGCGATGGCGACGGCCGGGGTAAGGTCTCCGGCGCATTTTGTGCGGATCACAAAGGCGATCAGGGATGATTTGGAAGTATGGGATCAATTTTTGCAGCATTTTAACGGCCGGGCGCTGGTGATGGAGAGGGTGGCGTCTAACGGGGCATTGCAGCTGTTTACGGATGCGGTGGGGTCGGCCGGGTTTGGGGCTGTCTTCAGAGGTCATTGGTGTGTCGGGCAGTGGCCACAGGCGTGGCGGGAGAGCGGCTTGGTTAGGAATTTGGCTCTGTTAGAGCTATTTCCCATTGTAGTGGCAGTGGAGCTATGGGGGTCGCACTTTGCCGGAAGGAAAGTGTGTTTTCATTGTGATAACCAGGCGGTGGTGCACGCGATTAACAACTTGTCTGCTAAGTCGGAGCCGGTGGTGGTGTATTTGCGGCATTTAGTGTTGAGATGCCTGCAGTTGAATGTGCAGGTAGTGGCAAGGCACGTTCCGGGTGTTGACAACGAGGTGGCTGATGTTTTGTCTCGTTTTCAGTTCAGCAGGTTTCGGGCGCTGTTGCCGTGGGCGGACGAAGTTGGAGTGGAGTGTCCCGAGGATTTGTGGCATCTGGTGAGGCGGTGATCTCAGACTTGATTCGGAACTCGGTGACCGAGGTGACTTGGTGCCGGTATGCTAAGGTGTGGGCTGAATGGGAGGAGTTGTTGTGTCTGATGTTTGGCGGGGAGAGCGTGGATTACTTGGTGGCTTTGTTGTCGTTGGTGAGTACGGATTTTTCAGCCGGGCGATCGGCATCGGCTGTGGCACATCGGGTGTCGGCAGTGGCGTTTTGGTTAAAAATGAGAGGGGAGCGTGATGTTTCACAGGATTTTCGGGTTCGTCAGGCTTTGCGGGGTTTCCGCCGCGGCATACGGGAGAGGGACAAGAGGCGTCCTGTATCGTTCGGTTTGTTGAGACGGATGGTGGGTGGCCTGAGCGGCATTTGTGATTCTGTATACGAGACGGTTTTGTTTACAACAGCTTTCGGTCTCGCTTTTTATGGAGCTTTCCGGATAGGTGAGCTGGTAAGCCCGTCTAGGGTGACGGGTGGTGGTTTTATGCTTGAGGACGTGCGAGTGAGCGGTGGTCAGGTGGAGTGCCGGATTCGCCGGTCAAAAATGGATCAGCTGGGCCGTGGTAGAGTGGTGGTGTTATATGCGGTTCCAGGAGAGGAATTGTGCCCTGTGCGTTTAGTCGAGAGATTTCTGGCCGTGAGGGGAGGCTTACCTGGCCCGTTGTTGCGGCATTTGAATGGGTCGTTTTTGTCGAGGTTTCAGTTTGTGGCGGTGCTGCGGCTAAGTCCACGTAACGCGGGGGAGCGCCCGGAGGAATTCGGGTCGCATTCATTCCGAATTGGGGCAGCGACGGAGGCAGCTCGTTGGGGGCTTGGAGATGAGGTGGTGAAGCGTATTGGTAGATGGGAATCTTCTTGTTTTCGGCGGTATGTGAGACCGCAGTTGTTGTAGCATCATGGTATTTTGGTTACGTGCGGAAGGTTGCGAAAAGGGGTGTTTCTAGCTGTCTTGGTGGTTGTGATGTTATTGGTTTTGATATTTTCGTTCTGTTTTATTTGTTATAGGGAAGTGTCTGATCTGGATCTTGGGGCACTCTTTCGTATTTTGGGGTCCGCCCGAATGGTCGACAGCTGGGTTTGGATCGTGCGCAGGCGACTGTTCGATGGATTGGAGTTCGGGGCATGGAGTGGGGCAGGGTGGTCCCGGAATTTCGTTTCCATTGTAAAGTTGAGCGGCCCCCGGATGTGCTGGTATTGCATGTGGGGGGCAATGATCTTGGTGCCAGGGCGTCGCGGGATTTGATCCAAGATATAAAGATCGACTTACTGCAGTTGTGGAAGCGGTATCCTGGTTTGCTGGTCGTATGGTCAGACATAGTGACCAGGTTGGCATGGAGAGGGGCTCGGTCGGTGGAGAAGGTTAATAAGGCCAGGGCCCAGGTGAATAGGGTGGTGGCTGTGTGTGTGCCAGGAATGGTGGGATTGTGGTAAGGCATAGGGATTTGGAGCCGGCAGATTAGCGATTTCGGAGGGGTGATGGTGTGCACCTAAACGAGGTCGGTCTGGATTAATGGGCGTTGGGTCTGCAGGATGGTGTTGAGCGTGCTTTTGGTGTGTGGCGGGTCCAGGCCACGTAAAGTGTCACGTGGTCTGTCCTGTGGCGGGGGGGTAGGTCTGGTCCAGAGGTTTGGAAGTGATTGGTGGCTGGACCGGGAGTCATTGTCTTGGTATGGTGGCTCTCGGTTTCCGGGATGTGGCAGGCACGGGGTTCTGCCAAAGTGTGGGGGTCAATCCGTGGGTGATTGGCACCTCATCTCTGGGTCGGTGTGTTGCGGCCGGGGACAGGGGGAGTAGTAGTTAGTGGACTGGGCCTACCCCGGGGGGTATTGTAAATGTTATTGTCTATTGTTACCTTTATGTGGTTGTTTTGGGTCGCCCGTTGGACGGTGTCCCTAAAGGGTACTTTACACACTGCGACATCGCTAGCGATCTCGTTAGCGATGTGAAAGTCTAGATCGCAAGTGCGATCTTTCGAGATCGCACATAAGGCATTTTACGCATGTGCGATCTCGAAAGATCGCACTTGCGATCTAGAATTTCAGATCGCTAATGAGATCGTTAGTGATGTCGCAGTGTGTAAAGTACCCTTAAGGTGCTAGTTTGTAAACAATAGGCAATAAAAGGCTGCTGTGGCCATTTCAACCAAGTCGCATGCAGTCCGTGTGTTTATTCTTAGAGGATAAGGGGGTTTGGTTACACAGACATCACGACCAGAGAATCCTCCCTCAGCTGGTCAAGAAAGCCACGGACCCACTTGGGGGGGAGGGGCGACATGACCAAGTGGGAGGTAGGGAGTGATGGGGTTAATAGGGACAGTTGTGTGTATGCCTAATATGGCATTGGGGGATGGTCTTAGCCTGGGAGGAAGAGGAGGAGCAGGGAAAGGGTTAGTCTGGGAGAGGAAAGAGTTACCTCCTCTTCTGCTTCCGGACGCCGAACGATCCCCGCCCACCCTCCCTTTGTGTTGTTATGTGGGGGATGTTTTTTGGGTAGTTGGGATACTCTTTGTCACAGCAGCGGGGGGGGGGTAGGTCTGGTCCAGAGGTTTGGAAGTGATTGGTGGCTGGACCGGGAGTCATTGTCT
This sequence comes from Anomaloglossus baeobatrachus, assembly GCF_048569485.1. Lineage (NCBI taxonomy): Eukaryota > Metazoa > Chordata > Amphibia > Anura > Aromobatidae > Anomaloglossus > Anomaloglossus baeobatrachus. The sequence goes on from NC_134353.1 coordinate 908,556,216, forward strand.
TGGTATGGTGGCTCTCGGTTTCCGGGATGTGGCAGGCACGGGGTTCTGCCAAAGTGTGGGGGTCAATCCGTGGGTGATTGGCACCTCGTCTCTGGGTCGGTGTGTTGCGGCCGGGGACAGGGGGAGTAGTAGTTAGTGGACTGGGCCTACCCCGGGGGGTATTGTAAATGTTATTGTCTATTGTTACCTTTATGTGGTTGTTTTGGGTCGCCCGTTGGATGGCGTCCCTAAGGTGCTAGTTTGTAAACAATAGGCAATAAAAGGCTGCTGTGGCCATTTCAACCAAGTCGCATGCAGTCCGTGTGTTTATTCTTAGAGGATAAGGGGGTTTGGTTACACAGACATCACGACCGGAGAATCCTCCCTCAGCTGGTCATGCAAACGACCGATTCAACACTAGGACTGATGTCTACTAATAATTTTTGCCTTCTTGCTTATTAAAACAAATTCAGACATGTAGATTAATTTTATTTATGAAGAATCTACATAATAGAATAAGTATTATACATGCATAAAACGTTGTCATTGATTCATTGTTCATTTTCTGAGATTCCTCGTAAAAGTAGTGCATTGAAGATTTCTTGCTGTGAGTTGCACCAAGACAATCACTTTGAAAAGACCAGCAGTAATCCACCATCATGTGCGTACCCCAGTGTCCTTGGTATCTTTCTTCTACGGTTCTTAAATCTTACTGGAATTGTTCACTGCTCTTCACTTAGGCTACTTTCACATTTCCGACATTTCAAATCCGCGAGGTCCGTCATTGCGACAGGACGACGGATCTGTCGTTTTTTAGTTGTCAACGGATGCAACAAATGAGTTATTTCACAGGATTCTGTTCACAGGAATCCTGTGATATAACTGATCCACCGCGTCCGTTACATCCGTTGTGCGTCCGTTTTTTTTTTTGGTTGGGACAGGCCAATGGGTGTGCCAGACATTTTGGAGACCAGGCCATCTGTGACAGTTTGGAGAGAAAGGGGCAGAATGAATTGTGCAGAATTATGTGGATTATTCCTATGAAGCCAGTCTGGAGCCTTGCAATGTGTTTGTGTACATACTGGGCATGCTCAGTAGAAAATGACGGAATCCAGCACTGGATTCCGTCGTGCGACGGATTACGGCGGAATCCTGCACCATAAATATCCATTTTACCTCTTGACGGATTGCAACGGAATCCTGCGTTACGTTACATTGTCCGTTGCTTCCACCAATTGTCAGTCATTCCACGACTGATCCGTTGTGCGACGGATGCAACGCAAGGCCATCAGTCGCAATCTGTCGTTAATACAAGTCTATGGGTAAAAACGGAATCCTGCAAATTATTTTGCAGGATTCAGTTTTTTCTCAAAGCGACGGATTGTGATTGAGGGAAAATGACGGAAATGTGAAAGTAGCCTTAGATCACCAAGGTTTTTTGGAAAACAATCCAAGTGGCTGTGGAGATAATGCACGTTGATACTGATTGTTCTCATTGTACAGTTAAGGTGATGGAAAGAAGACCAGCAGTAATCCACCATCATGTGCATATCCCAGTGTCCTTGGCATCTTTCTTCTATGGTTCTTAACTCTTAGTAGAATTGTTCACCTGTTCTTCACTTAGATCACCACAGTTTTCTGGAAAACAATCCAAGTGGCTGTGGAGATAATTCACCTTGATACTCATAGTACTCATTGTACAGTCAAGGTGATGAGAGAAGATAGCATTCTTTCTACTAGTTTAGTGTAATTATCTGCTTTATAGTTACCAAAAAAATTCTGTACAACCATTGTGAAAGGAGACCATGCATCTGCCTCCACATTGTTCAATTAATTCAATGAATCTTTGAAGTGTGGATCTTTCATGAGTCCTTTGATTTGAGGACTGTCAAAAATACCCGCCTTTGGCTACTCCATGGTCAGTGCTGGAAATTTTCTGCAGAAGTAGTTGAAGCATTTTTCTTCTTTGTTTAAATCCTTTACCATCTGCTTCATTAAACTAATTTCATGGGCAGTGATGATAAAATTATCTTACTCCTGTTAACCATTTTTCTCTCCTACTACTGTCGATTCTCTCAGTGGCTGCTGTTTACTCACCCAGTGCTCATTTTTTGATCTGCTACCCCAGACACAGATAAAACAGGGATACTTAGTGTTTCCACTGTGCTGTCCCAGAAGAATATTCACCATCTATAGATCCACACAGAATGACCACTGGTGATCATGGTATGATATTTTCTGTAGGACCAGAACAATTGGATTTTGCTCTTCAGGCATCTTAGTTGAGTGACCTACTTTGACAAGCAAAAGGGTAACAATATTTTGAACTTTTGACTTTCAGGCTCCATATCTTACCATCCACTACAGCTTAAAATGTGATACTACCATAATTTTATAGACAATCATCTTGGCTATCTCATACATAAATTTGACTATTTAACATATGATTAGTTATTCAGATTTTTGTCATGTTACTGCATTGTTACTGTCTTGTTCTTGCTGGTTTAAAAATGTTTATTTTTTTCCTGTTTACTACAAATTGCAATTCTCATATTCCCTAATAACTCAGTGTATTATTAGGCTGATTCCCAAGTGAAAGGTCACTGGTTCAAATGAACAAACAGCCATGAAGAAGATTTCCCAAGAATAGAGGAACAGCATCATCCAGCTCATCAATAGTGGCCTCTTCGCCAAAAAATGCCAACCCATATCATGTGAGTTCCATGACAGTTAGAAGAATATGAAATGAAATCCAAAAGCCAAGAGGTGGACATTGAGGCAAAATATTGGCTTAAACAAGTCGGTTCATCACAAGGTGATGTGTGACAAACACAGCAGTGGAGACGGCTCATATCCTTCATAATAGTGAGATCACATACATCCATGTGAGAATCATGTGATGCACGTTACACAAGTCTGGAATAGTGGCCTGAAAAAAGTTCAAGAAACCACAACTTCCATTTGGTCATAAGAAGTGTCAGCTCAAGTTTTAAAAAAGTACGAAAAGGAGACCGTAGAAGATTGGAAATGGGTAATTTGGAGCGATTAGAGGGAAGTCAATAGATTATGTTCTAATGGGTGCAAATGGATATGGAAGAAACAAGAGAAAAAGGGCTAACGGATCGAGAAATTGTAGGAACTGTCTAGTTTGGTCAAGGAAGCCTGATGATATGTGGCTGTATCATAGCCAAAGGCATTGGACCCTTGTCCAGGATTAATGATGGGGTCAATGTGGAACTATATTTGAGTATGCTACAAGACGAGTTACTTCATACACTCAAGGACTATGGGTATGAAAAGGATGACAGTGTTACAGTAGGACAACGACCCAAAGCATACATCGAGACTGGACAAGAAATGGTTCAATGACAATGAAGTAGAGGAGCTGGATTGGCTCCACAGACTCCAAACCTCAACATAATTGAACACTTGTGGGTAGAGTTGAAGAAAAAGCTGTATACATACCCAAGTGAGTGACCAGTATACAACAACATTGGGAATGTGTAGAAGAGACCTGGGATCAGATTTCGGTCGACACATGCTTAAATCTGATGGAAAGCCCAGAAGGATTCAGGCAGTGGTGAAAGCCAAAGGTGAATTTACAAAATACTAAAACAATTATAAAAATTAAAATTTGGATTTTTAGAAGCAAAAGAGTAACAATGCAGTGACATGACAAGAATCTGCATAACAGAGTTAAATTTATGTATGAGATAGCCAAGATGATTGTCTATAAAATGAAGGTTGTCTCATGCGGAAAACTATAGTGGAAGGTGAGATATGGAGCCTAAAAGTCAAAAGTCCAAAACATTGTTACCCTTTTGCTCATCAGTGTGTATTGGGATTGATCCATATTGATCCATAGACATCACCGAGATTGCCAAATTCTTTACTTCCTTGCCACACATTCCTCTAGACCACGCTGCTGTCGATATAGAATCTCTGATGGTCAATTACATAATTGACTAATACCTTCATACTTTTTTAAATGCGCATTACAATTAATAAGTATTCATGTATTTGCCGCATACCTTACAGACCATCTGTGATACTATAATTAATACCTCTGTTGAGAAAAAAAATCCAAATTCTTGTTGGACAACTGTTCCTTAACTCAAAAAGTAAAGCTGCTACACAAAAAATGAATGACATATTTTGATTCAGGACTGAATGTAGCTAAATTCAAGTCTAATCCCTGAGGCACTAATGTAGCTGCCGGAAATACAAACAAGTAGAAAGACAATTAAAAAAATTCTATCTAGTCATCAGATCATCTAAAAAGAAAGAAGACAATGAACCTACGCGTTTCAGTGAGTAGATAAACTCATTGTACAAAAATACTTTAATGTTTAAATTACAGACGTTAATTGTTGGATGCTTAAAACAACCAATCAGGACCAAACATAACCAGCTAATAATTAAAAACATATAATGCAACTCGAGAACAACTACAATGTGATAAATACATACAAAAATATCAAAGCATCTATAAAAATTATTTGTAAAAAAAATAGATAAATAATGTGACATATGAATGTTATTTTTTTTTACTGAACAGCAGAGTATGTTCAGGTAACAGTGGGCAGAAATATGACAACTCTCCCTCGGGTATAAACCAAACTGGGGCTTATTAACATATGTTAAAACAACATTACAGTTCTACCAGATAACCTTTTTCAATCTATTGCTGAGTTGAGTTTTGCAACTGATTCATATGGGGAACCACTCTACCACCACATCCTAAATTGTATTTAAAGGGGCAAAACGTCCCTCATCCTTTTATTTTTTTGCAAAAGTATAGTAGCCCATACCAGACACAACAACCAAATTAATCCTTCCTTCCTTTCCTTTCTTCCTTCCTTTCTTCCTTCCTTTCTTCTTTTCCTCCTTCCTTCCTTCTTTCCTTCCTTCCTTCCTTCCTTCCTTCCTTCCTTTCTTCCTTCCTTCCTCCCTCGTCTAGGAACCATGGATCCCCCAAGTAAAAGCATTATTGATACAGACACAACAACCAAATTAATCCTCCCTTCCTTCCTTTCTTCCTTCCTTCCTTCCTTTCTTCCTTTCCTACTTCCTCCCTTCTTTCCTTCCTTTCTTCTTTCCTTTCCTTTCCTTCCTTCCTTTCCTTCCTTCTTTCCTTGCTTTCCTCCTTCCTTCCATCCTTCCTCCCTTCTTTCCTCCCTTCCTACTTCCCTTCCTTCCTCCCTTCCTTCCTTTCTTCCTTCCGTCCTCCTTCCCTCATCTTGAACACATGGATCCCCCAAGAAAAAGCATGCTTGACACAGACACAACAACCAAATTAATCCTCCCTTCCTTACTTTCTTCCTTCCTTTCCTTCCTTCCTTCCTTTCTTCCTTTACTACTTACTTCCTTCTTTCCTTCCTTTCTTCCTTCCCTTCCTTCCTTCCTCTCCTTCCTTCCTTTCTTTTCTTCCTTTCCTCCTTCCTTCATTCCTTCCTCCCTTCTTTCCTCCCTTCCTTCCTTTCTCCCTTCCTTCCTTTCTTCCTTCCTTCCTTCCTTCCTTCCTTCCTCCCTCCCTCGTCATGGATACATGGATCCCCCAAGAAAAAGCATGCATGACACAGATACAACAACCAAATTAATCCTCCCTCCCTTCCTTCCTTCCTTTCTTCCTTTCTTCCTTCCTTTTATCCTTCCTTTCCTTCCTTCCTTCTTTCCTTCCTTCCTTTCTTCCTTTCTTCCTTTCCTTTCCTTCCTTTCTTCCTTTCTTCCTTTCCTACTTCCTTCCTTTCTTCCTTCCTTTCCTCCTTCCTTCCTTCCTTCCTTATTCCCTTCTTTCCTCCCTTCCTTTCTTCTTTCCTTCCTCCTTTCCTCGTCTTGGATACATGGATCCCCCAAGAAAAAGCATGCTTGACACAGACACAACAACCAAATTAGTCCTCCCTTTCTTCCTTCCTTCCTTCCTTCCTTCTTTCCTTCCTTCCTCGTGGTGAGCTTTCCGATATGAGAGTCTATGAAGAAATTGGGAAGCTGAGACTTTGGCACACCAGCCTTTGTAAAAAATGTACAGCGCTTTTTAGAGTTGAACACCGTGTAACAATATGTTTAGATTCAATATATCTATAAGTCCATGCTCATCCTAGTCCACCTTCACCAACCAATGCTCTGAACACTTAAGAGATCCAAAAAATCCATGTGAACTTGTTTTTCAGTGTTGTCTTCCAGTATCTGACTCTGTCTCAACTCGCACCTTGATTCTTGTGTGTAGCCAGGCCTGACCTTCTGGTTGAGCACCATGTTGATAGAACCATGGCTACCTTGACCTTGTTTGGATTTCATTGTCTGCTAACTACTCATGGCAGGTACGCTGCTCTTCTGTCCAGGGAAGTCATGCAACAAACTCTGGATCCCTGTGCAGGGGTTAAAAAGTATAGAAGATGGGGTCCCAGATTTTATGTTATACCTGATATTTGAGGTCAAGCCAAGCCTGGTTCAACACAGGTGCCCAAAGCTATCAAGAAGGCTTCATGTAAGCCTCTTCATCTATAAGTACGGAGTAAACCTGGTTATATGTAAAATCTATGTGTCCATGTATTTATATACAATTTTGAAACATTAACGGGTAAGATAGCAGTGTAGACTCTGCTCGCGTGTGTACGGATAAAGTCAGAGACATCCCATCCGGCCTCCGAGAATTCCCAGCGCTCTCAGCTTCATTATATTTAGAATCTTCCACCAATTAATCTGTACAGTAGCTCCCAAGATGCCGCTCTCATCTCTCACTCTCTCTCCATGCAACTTACAATATACTCCCCAGGGGTGAGGCTGAGATGATCTGCCCTTGCTCTGGAACTCATAATTCTCTAATTTTATGTATTATATTTCCCGGCACATAACTCTGCAGAACAGTTGTTGCTCCAATAGAGTTTTAAGCACTTTGCATAACCTGTAAAAAAAGCCATTTATGATACAAACTGATTATTTGCTATACCGTATGCAAATGGATAGGTAAAACTATATCTAATGAAGTGTGAAAGTCACTCTCCTATAAATGGACACAGGAGCTTTATGTAAATGGAGATTACTTTGTACTTTCTGCATCAAACTATAATAAAAGTTGCGAGAGAAACGGCCATGATAACCAAGGAAGGGTCCTAAAGTGGTCAGAAACACAATTTTTTGTTTTATAAGATGCCCCGGATTATAAGAAGCACCCTAAATTTAGAGATAGAAAAAGGTAAAAAAAAAAATATGGGGTCCATTTTATATTCCAGTGGTGTCTTACCGGGAAGGTGGGAAGGCAGTGGTGGTGGGGCGGGGGGTCACAGGAGGCAAGGGTAATGCTGAAGTACAGCGATGGTGAGAGCGATGCAGAGGGGGGCCCAGATATTCATTGCGGCATGTGGCATTGTGCAGGGCAGCCGACACTGCTCTGTGCTGGGGCAGCCGGCACTGATCTGTACCGGGGCAGCCGGTGCTGTTCTGTTGTGGGGCAGCCAGCGCTGCTCTGTGCTGGGGCAGCCGGCGCTGCTCTGAGCTGGTGCTTTCTACAGACGCTGAGGCACTGGTCATTCTGAAGATGTCAGCAGTGCTGGCTTAAAGGTAATGTCTGCCGGAGTTGGCGCAGATGAGAGCTTGAGCTGAGAGCTTCATCTGCGCACGCGCCGACTCTGAGTGCCATTATTTGAAGCCAACACTGCCGACATCTTCAGAATGGCCCATGCCTTGCTGCCCGCCACACAGAGCAGCGCTGCCCACCACACAGAGCAGCACCGCCCGTGGCATAGAGCGGCAAAGAGTAGCACCACCCTCCACCCAGAGCCAGACAGAGCAGGGCTGCCTGTCACACAGAGCAGTACCACAGAGAGCAGATTCCACAACACAGGGCACAGCCTACCTCCTGTGACCCCTCTCAACCACCACCCGGTAACCTATATTCGGATTTATAGATGCACCCCTCATTTTCCTCCCAAATTATTGGGAAGAAAAGTGCGTCTAATAATCCGAAACATACGGTACCCCTCCGTCACCAATCCATAGCCTTCATAGAGGAACTTCCCACTTTTAGGGCTTATGTAGGCAACCATATTTTTGGTTTGTATGCTATACATGAAAAAAGCAGATGGCATTTGGACCAGTACTATTCAATGGGACGGTGCAGATGAACAACTTTTTTCACTGACAGAATCTGTGTGGGGAAACCAATTGCAGCGTGCTCTATTTTCAAGATCAGACTCACTCCTAAAGTCTATGGGTGCGAGAAAAAAAGCGGATGCCACGACATACCATTCGATTTTTATGGATACATTGCAATTCTGTAACATAGAAAACTGTAAATGAGTAAAAGTTGTTACTATAAAAAAAACGGATTGTAAACGGAAATCAAGAGAGAAAACAAATTGTCCCACTGTCCTGGATGAAAACTGGACTGATTTTCTACACATTAATGTGAACCCAGCCTTAGAGGGGTGGACCCCCAAATGATTCCAGTAATGTGAAATAAATCTTCATAGCGATCACCCTCCTCCTCTCCAGCGTCGTTGTGACGCCCTGGCCGGGCTAGGTAGTCACAGATAGGGCCCCGCATTACACCTGTCCCTCATAGGTAACATACAGCCAAACATTTAAACCCTAGTCACCCCCCCGGGGCTTGATGGACACACCAGGGGGCAGAACCAGGCGGTTGGAAGACGCCCACCAAGGAGTCTCAGACAGCCCGGGGTGGGAAAAAGCCAGCTCAGTTCAGACAGGAAAAGGTTGATAGTTCAAGTTGGAGAGGTGTGTGGGCTGGAGCTGTGTGCAGCTCCAGCAGAAGAGAGAAACCAATTTGAGCAGGTGCCGGGGTAGGAGTCCTGGTACCTTTGGCTAGGAGGCAGACGGCGGTCTCCATCTGCAGGAGCCGGGAAGACAGCTCAGTGGAACCGAGGTGGACCGGGACAGGGTTGTAGACCGCCGGTACTGACCCGGGGAACCGATTCGGAAACCGGAGCACAAAGGGGGGTACTCAGACACTGAAGCTAGGTCCAGAAGCTACTGGGGGCTAGCTAATTAACTGATTGCGGCCAGGACTAGAGGTCCTGTCCCACCCAAAGTCCCGACTGAAGGCAACAGCCCAACGAGGGGGATAAACAGCCACCGCCATGGCTCAGAGATTCCACGGGCCAGCGTCTGCGGGCAAAGGGCTCCTTAAGCATCCACAAGCCGGGAGTGGACTCCTGAAGTTGCAAGCACAGGCAGTCCACCATCCAACACAAGTGCAGGAGAAAGACAGAGACCACCATCACCTTGGTTTACCAGAGACTCGTGTGTTTACTAATAGTGAGTACAACAACACCCACGGGTCGCCAGTCTCCCTGCACCGCCAAACCTCTCCACCCTGTAACTGCAGCGGTGGTGTCCACCTTCACCACATCCCGTGGGTGGCGTCATGAACTTAACACGGCTCCGGCCGTACATCTACGTCCCCAAACCACAAGCCCCCTTTTAGTTGAGATGACCGTGAGACCCCCAGATCCGGAGACCCTCGAGCCACCCACTGAAGGTCTGGATCCGAGCGGCTCGGCTGCCGAGCACTGGGCTGTACATCGTCTTCCCACCACTGCTCCATTTTCTGCATCTCTGGCTGTAATACTGATGGCACATCAACCTGCCCCAGTTGTCATTAACCCCTTCACCAGCATTTGACATAAGACAT